>NW_025999898.1:2645856-2669617 GCF_001458135.2 Marmota marmota marmota
AAAAAAAAAAAAAAAAAAGATATTCACAAGTCGCTCACAAACACATGAAATGATGTTCAATGTTATTTGAAAAATGCAAACCAAAGCTACAATAAGATACAATTGCATATACACTAGGATGGACTATGTTTTTTAATGGAAATAATAAGTGTTAATGATGTGGAGAAATCAGAATCCTTAACACACTGTTGGTGAGAATGTAAAAGGATGCAGCCTCTTTGGGAAACAATTTGGCAGTTCCTCAAAAAGTTAAACATAGGGTATGAACAAACAATTCTACTCTCAAGTATATGCCCAAAGAAGAAAGAGCATGTGACCACACAAAAAAACCTGTACATCAATGTTCATAGTAGCATTATTCATAAAAGCCAAAAAATGAAAAGCATCCATATGCCCATCAACTGATGAATGGATAAACAAATGTGGTATATCCATATAATGCAATATTATTCAGACATAAAAAGAAATGATGGTACCATGGCACACATCTGTAATCCAAGGTACTCAGGAGGCTGAGGTAGGAGGATTGCAAGTTCAAGCCCAACCTGGGCAATTTAGCAAGACCTTGTCTCAAAATAAAATTTCCAGAGGTACAGTGCTTGCCTAGCCTGTGTGAGGCCCTGAATTCAGTCCCCAGTACCACAAAAAGCAGAAGGAAAAGGAGGCGAAGGAGAAGAAATAATGATGTACGATATTTTGTACAACAGATGCATCTTGGAAACATTATGCATACTGAAAGGTGCCAGACACAAAAGTCTACATATTATATTAGTCCATTTACAGAAAATTTCCAGAATAGAATAATTCATAGAGACAGAAAATAAATTAGTGGTTGTCCAGGACTAGGGAAATGGGGAGTGATAATGGATATAGGCTTCTTCTGGGTCTGATAAAAAAAATTGGTCTGGAATTGGATAGTGGCAATGGTTGCACAATAATGTTGTGAATATACTAAAGCCCACTGGATTGTACATTTCTAAATCACGAGTTTTATGATATGTGGGCTGTATCTCAATTTTTTAAATGCAAAATTGATCACAGCAATGGTCAAATATTTGTGAACATACCAAATACTGTGAAATTTCACACTTTTAATGGATGAATTGTATGGTACATGAGTTATATACCAATAAAACTATTACCCTCTTCCCCCTGCCCGCCATAAAACTGTAGGACTAATGTTCAAGTCCAGGTCTTTCCACTTCCAAAATGAATACATTTAAACTTCATACCACTCTGTTGTTTGCAGGTTGACTAATCCCATAAGGGCTCTTTACCTCCCTCCTTTCTTCATACAAGTTCCTTTTCCTCTCCTGCCTGGCTGACTGATCACCAAAATTTCTAGACAAATGGTTCCTTCTTTCTATGCATGGTGTTGTCCAGATCAGTCTCTCCCTAAAAACTCTCAAGTGACTACAATCTAAAATCCACTCTCTCAGGGACAGGGCATATAACTTAGTGGTAGATCTCTTACCTAGCATGCATGAGTCCCTGGATTCCATTCCCAGCCCTACAAATTAAGAAATAAAAATTAACAAATAAAATCCAATCTCTTTAAACCAGAAATCTAAGTCTCTTAAGATCTGGCACCAACTTTGTTTTCCAGGACTCTGCTCCTCATGGCCAACATTCTAGCCAAACCCCTCCCTGCCCTTCCCTGAATCATGTCCTTTCCTCCTGTTTCATGTGCCTGGAATACCACTCCCCACTGCATAGCCAAATCCTGTCTCTCTGCTCTGATGCTACCTGACACCTTCTCCAAGTTAAAAGTTATACAAACAGGCATTAAAGTTATACGTACTTCCCCTGAGCTCTCATGGGTCTCTGTACACCTTTCCCTGTATCAAAGTATTTGGGTGTATAATCCTTAAGGATAGCACAATAAACAGCCCAAAGCAGGAAGCACAGAGTCTGCCACACAGTGGGGCTCAGGAAAGTCACACCATACCAACTGAAGTAAATTCAATCTCACTGCTCTTTTTTCCCTAATGGCAGTTTTCCTGCCAACTAGCAACACTACAAGCAGTTTGAACAAAGCACTTAGAATGTTAATGGATGAAAATGGGCTATAGCTACATTTATTTCAAAGAAATTAACCTCTGTGAGCTTTATTGCCTTGTTTACCTTGACTACACAGCTATTGGTTGTTGACTACACTTCTGGGTCCCAAGGGGTGGAAATGTTCCCATGGCAAGATGATGTCAGCCAGAGGTGATATGAAGAGGATAAGAAAACGTAGCAACTGAGTTACCAACAACTTCCTGTGTTGCTAACACTGTCACCTCACAGGGACCCCTCCTGTGTCTTCCTCAACTCCAACTGTGTCAGCCAAAGAATTGGGAAATCCAGGGGATGTGCCACAGCTGTGCTCTGATAAGTTCCCAGGCAGGAGGAGAGCCAACAATTCCCCCTCTGGGATTTTAGGGGAAGTGTCCTTAGATTTCCTAACTGCTATTGCCCCCTGGTGTCCTAACTAGGCCTACAATGTCAGCTCTAAAAATAAAAATACAAATGTAATACCCACCCCCCAACACACATACCAGGGGATTGAATTTAGAGCCTCGTGTATGACAGGCAAACACTATACCACTGACCTATGCCCCCAGCAGTCTTTCAAACTTTTATTTGGAGACAGGATCTTACTAAGTTGCTAAACCTGGTATCAAACTCGAAATGACTCCTGACTCAGCTTCACAAGGAGCTGGGATTACAAATTGTGCACCACCACACCAGGCTCCACAAATGTGATTTGTTGGAGAGGGGTGCTGAGGATGTAACTCAGACCCTCACACATGCACTTTACCTATTACACCCCCAGCCCTCCACAAATGTAATTTTTAATTTTATACTAACCACATTTAAAAGGATACAGAAGGCCCCAAGTTCTATCTATGGAACCCAAAAAATGGTACAATTAAGCAGATGAAGTTAACTATAATAATATTTTTATTTAAACCAACATACCCAAACTATTAGCATTTTATATGTAATCAATATATAAAATTATTCAGATATTCTACATTTTTCTTTTCTCCTTGCCAAATCTTCAAAATATGCTACATATGCGATACCTCAAGCACCTCAATTTAAACAAGCTATGTGTCAAGTGCCCAATAGCCCCACATGGCTAGTAGCTACTGTACTGGATAGGTCAAAGAGCTTAACCAGAGCTTCACTGCACCCTGAGCCAAATAGCATCTCTAGACCAGCTTTCTATCCTAGGCTACATGCTTATAGAGGAAGCTTCCTGATTGTCATCTCCACTTGTCTGTATAATAGGAATCGCTACAAGCTCTCCAAAACTGTATTCTCATTTTCCTCCCCCAAAACTATCTTCCACAACCCACTCCAACTCAACCAATGTGATTTGTTGGGAAGGAGTGGCCACCAGTTGCTGGAACTAAATCCAGAGTTATGCTTTTCCTACACTCCTGCCATACATCCACACCATGATCCAATTCTATGAACTTGGCCTTTAGACATATAGGTAGAACACCCGTATCTGAAATACTTGAGACAAGAAATGTTTTAGATTTCAGATTTTTGGAATTTTGGAATATTTGCATGTTCATATTGATATATCTTGGGGATGGAAGCCCGATCTAAAAATGAAATTCAATGTATATTTCTCATACATAGAAGTCTAAAGATAATGTTTTACAATATTTTTAGTGTTCCTACATTTTTTACCATGACCCATTATATGAAGTCAGGTAAAGAATTTTCCACTTCTGGCATCATGTCAGCATTCCAAAAGTTTCAGATTTTCAGATTAGGAATGCACAACCTGTATCTGTTCACTTGCCTCTAACTGCACTGCTATTGTGCCAGTCCAAGCCAACATCATCTTGCCTCAACTGTTGAATGATTCCTAATTGTTTCCATTCCTACCTTTCCACTTTTTAACTCCCCATCTACACAGAATGCAGAGAAGGGTCAGATCACTACTCTCCCACATCCCTCACCAGCTTCCTGATGCCTTCTAATAAGACCCAAACGTCTCACCTAGCTTTGCCACACCCTTTATTACCTGCTTCCTGAACTTCATTGTCCATCATCTCCTGCCAGCCATGTGCCTCATAACTAATAAACTCATTTTCTCTTCCTGCGCTTCTCCCTCTGTCTAGAACGTTCTTCCTCCAGACATTTGCATGGCTAGCTCCTTCTCATCATTCAGGTCTCTGAATAACCTTCCCTCAACACCTTCTTAGTCATTTTCTACCCAGGAACCTTGGTTTTATTTTCTTCATAGCATTCATTACTCCCTGAAATTGGTTGGTTGGTTATTTTCTGTCTCCTTTCACTGGAACATGAACTCCATGAAAAAAAAAAAGAATTTTTCTTATTTGTTTCTGTTTTTCTAGCAACTAGAACAATATCTTGCAGCCACATAATAACATGTAAATGAGTGAATGCTACTTCCTTCTGATCCCTGGCTCCTTCTCCTTTAAGTTTTAGGATAAGTGTCACCCATTCAGCCTTTCCAGATGCCATGCTTTATTCTCTAGCACAGCTTCCTCTTTGCTACATACCACAGTCTTGACTTTGGCCAATTCATTTCTTTTTTGGCTTCTCCCACTGCCCTTTATTACCACTTCTAGACTCTGCACTCCATAAATAGGGGCAATGACTGAGCAGCACAAAACATAGCATGTAGTAAATATCCAATAAATATTTGTTGAATGAATAACCAACTCCTGCTGATATCTCCCAGCCCTGCCTGGGGAAATGATTCCCTGGCAGGTATCCTGCCAGTCCCCTAGAAGAAGCTTTGCCCTAGTCTTCTCTGGCTTCCAGGAGCTTCAGCTGCCACCTCACAGACCACTGAGGTTTCCTGAACATGTATATCTGGCTTTGAAGAAAGGAAAGAGACTGAAGTAGAAAGAGAGAGGACTGTTGTCTTCCAGGCTATACTTATCCATTCTCCTACCTCTTGCACCCAAGGTCATCAGAGCCCTCCTCCTCACAAGGGTCTCAAGAACCCACCCAGGTTGGAGTGAGGGAGGGTTTCTGAACCCTGAGGTCCAACCACCCACTTTCTTCAGCACCCTTCAACCTCCACTAGTTTAGGCATACAATTTCAAAAAGCAAGAGTCTGTTCCCATCCCCACTCCGTGGCTGAACAGAGTTCCACAGCATCTTTATGGGGGGTTTCAGATAAAGGGTGTGCCACCTTTTCATCTCTAGGCCAATTTTCCTTTCATTCAAGTCTAAGGCCTCAGAGATTATGAAATACAAGCTCCTCATTTTCTAATGAGGAGAAGCCAGAAAGAAATAAGAACTTATGCAGGGCCACACAGTCAAATGCAGAAACCCAGGCTCCTGTGGGTGAAGGGAACAGGCCACAGTCTCCCCTGAAGCTCAGGGATTCAAGTCAATCCTACTTTTTTTTCTTCCATTCTCCTTCCCTCACCTTAGTAAAAACCATCCCGTTATTAACTCTACACCTGGGCTTTCAACTCCTTGATCTCATTTCCAACCCATAGTATAGGGCAACATAGGGGAGAAGGTAAAAGATTACAGACATTGTTTCCCCCACTTGAAAAAGGTACATGGAAATACCCAGATCAGTTGTACTTTGCATGAAGTTATACAGAGAAGCAGAAACTGAGAATCTTGTCTCCAGCTCAGATCCAGACCCCACTGTGCCTGAATGTCACAGGGAGGGTGTGGAGGGCAAGCATATCAGAACACAGGTGACAAGGACATGAATGACCAGCTGACCACCTAGCAAGAAACTCAATCACTAAAGGACTGATGGAGAAACTATGTGACCAACGGGTTGATGTACTGACTGGCTGACAGAATGGTTGTACTTACTGGCAGGATAGCTGACAAGATTGACTGACAGGCTGGCTAGATTTTCTCACAGGGCCAACTGGCAATATGACTAGATCAGCTGACAGAATGAGGGTCAGGCTTGGTTAGCAGATTGGTTGCTGCAGGCATTCCAGAGACTGCCAGCCGCTCAACCTCAGTCCCCTCCTCCCACTTCAAGCCAAGTCATCATGAGGCCCCTCCCACCGCCAAAAGGTTCCAGAACCAACAGGTGCAAAGTTGGGGAAGGGAACCATGGCTCGCTCCAGAGGCTAGCTGTTTCAGCCCCTCCGCAGCTTCAAGGTGTCACTCTGTGGCCAAGCCAGGAAGATAGGGGTTGGACAATAGGCAACGCTAAGCGTGGGCATAGTTGCGTATGGGCGGGGATAGTGGTGGGAAGTTGGCAGGAGCAAAGGGGAAGGGTGGAGCCCTCCAGTCGACGCTTCCGCTGGACATCGCCTGTATTCCCTCCCTCTTTTGCTTTCACCCTTCACCTCCTTCATCCTCCCCTATCCTCTTGGGATCATGAGTTGCCCTGCAGACCTGTCCGGTCACTTGATAGGGTGAAAGAAGTTTCTGACTTTCATCAGTAACCTCAGCCTGGGTATCCTGACCGCTCCAGGGACCTGATAGGTCAAAGGACCCTGGGACCCTTTGGGCGCCAGGTGGGTGGCAGAGTATTACAGGGGTGAAAAGCCCCTCACCCCCTCAGAAGTCCTTGAGGACTCTTCAAAAGCCAGGGGTCCTAAGTGAGCAGGTGGGGACGGGAGCCAGAGGAATGTTTTTTTTACTGTTTCTATAAATGAGTCTCAAATTACGCCTCACCCTCACTTGCTCCCTCCCGATGTACCGCTATTCCTCAGCAGCGCTCCTGCAAACTCACCGGCCTTCCTGATAGCCAGTCTGGAGCATGGTGGACAATACTTAGCCCGCTAGGTGGCATCAAAGGCCTGCAAAAGTGGGGCAGATTGGTGCATTGCCCTGTGAACCCAGAAAGGTCAAAAAGGATGTAGAACCCCTTCCCAAAGGAGAGAACTTAGGTCCAAAATGGCAGGGACATCCTCACAGGAAGTGACTTCCTGCCCCTGGAGAAAAGGAGGCAAGCCAGAGAAGGAAGAGGCCAAGAGGATATGATACCACATTTCAGAGCACAGGTATATTCATAGGGCCATCTAGATAGTGGGAGTCTCCTAGTATGTGAGGCTGAGTTTCTTTTCCTATAAAATTAGGGACAGGAAGGATACCTGCTTAGCCCAATGTCTGACATGCTGTGACCCAGTAGTCACATTAATAAATGTAAAACAACATTCCATAAGCCAAGACCATGCCTGGCTGGCATCTGAGTGTGATACCTCTTGACATTAATGTCAACTTGAGTAGGTACAAGCCCCAGTTATTCCATCAAATACCTCCAGTGAAGTTCTTTTGTAGATTTATTTTTTTTTCTGCTCACGCCCCTGAAAATCAAAGTCAAACGCTTTTTATTTTATTTTTTATTTATTTTATTTATTTTTTTTATTATTGGTTGTTCAAAACATTACAAAGCTCTTGACATATCATATTTCATACATTAGATTCAAGTTGGTTATGAACTCCCCATTTTACCCCAAATACAGATTGCAGAATCACATCGGTTAGATTTAAATAATGTCCATTATCAGCTGACTTTAAGTAAGGAGGTGTATCCTAAGTAATCTGGGTGGGCCTCATGTAATCAGTTGAAAAGCCTTAAAATCAGTGAGTTTCCCCTGTAGAAGGTAAATTTCTGCCTGTGCACAGCAGAAAATTTCTGCCTGTGCACAGTCTTAGCAAGAGTTCCAGACTGCACTTATTAATTTCAGACCTGTCTAGCCAGTCCCCAAATCACTCAAATCAACTTGCAACAAATCTCTTATTATGTATATCCTACTGGTGCCGTTTCTCTGGTTGAACCCTGAATAATACATTGAGGTATAGTGTGTGTGTGTCTGTGCGTGTGGGGGGGGCGGATATGCTGGGGGAGGGAGGGACTGGGCCCATAATCTTCATGTTATTCGTCCCCTTTTAAGCCCCAGGAAAAATTGTGCCTTTGGGGGGGTCCAGTAGTTGGAAGATATAACAAAACCATGATTGTTTATTGTCAGGGCTGGACATAGGGCTTTGAGGTAGATAGGGGCCCAGAGCCCCTTCTACCACCCCTATCCCCAGGCCTCAGCCTCACAAATGTAACCTGTTAGTTTCCAGGGCTTTCTTTATAGTCAGCTCATCCCAAGGGAGGCAAGGCTCATCCTCTTTCTCCAGTAATAGATATAGGATTGGGAATGAGGGCTATGAACCATGCTGTATCCCTGAGAACCAGCTGGTGAGGAGGAGGCTTCTCCCACAGCGACCAGCTTGCCTGCATGTCTCTGTACCATGCCTCCCCCACCTCCATCCCACAAGTCCATGTGTCATGCACAAACCTACACCTCTTGCCCTCCCATCTTACTTCTAATAGTCACTCACATTCATCAATTACATTTTATGTTGGAGCACAATGCCACACTCTTTACTCATTTCATTTAGTCTCACTACAACCTGTGGGATGGGAATTATTACTGTCATCATCCCATTTTACAGATGAGGAAGCTGAAGCATCAAACTATTCCTTTAGCCTTCCACCTCTTTTACCTGCCCCTGGTAGAAACTTCCAGGTGGTCTGAGGACATCTGTGGCAGAGAAAAAGCAGCTCTGGTGTGAAGCTCTGTTAAGCTGAAGGGTTTCGTTGCTTCTCAAGCCCTCTGTTTGCTCCTCACCTCATACAGTGACAGTGAAGAATGAGAAGATGGCTGGTCTAAGAGTGCTTGGGGCTTTTTAGGTACCTGGCTTCCCTTCCTTCCTTTTCCCAGAAAACTGGGGTGGCTGATGAAAAGTCATCTTGTGAGAAAACAGTAGGCTCGAGTCAGCCTGAGTTTGAGACCTGCTGCTACTGCCTGAAAGTATGGAACCTTCAGCAAATTCTAGAATTTATCTAGGCATTGGTTTACTCACATGCAAGATAGGCAAATGAGGGCTTATGGACACAGTGAATCAGCATGTATTTGCATGCATTCATCTCTTCACCTTGATTAGGGGGTTGATGACAGTGAAGACCTTAAGCTACAAATACAAGAGATTACCATTGTTACTGCTGAATGATCATGCCTCACCATCTACACCCTCCCCCCAAACAAACAAAAAACTTGCTCTTCCCAAAGTACAGCATTTGGGGGCGGGGAAGGGTACTCCTTTCTAAGCCTGACCCTGAAGATGTAAGCCTCTGTAAATATTCCTAAGGCAACTCTCTTGCTTTGGATTAGTCCCAGGCCTGGCCCACCACCCTCATCTATCTGAATCAGTATCTCTCCTCTACCCAAAGTCACTCAATATCAGGAGCCTGAATATCAGCCTGAATATCCTTGCCCTCACCCTTATTCATTCCTTCAGCAAATCCTGTCAGCTCCCAAATATACCTATGTCACTCCATCTCACAGTCAAATCACCACCCCAAATCCCTCCTAAACAAACTGCTCTCCCAAACTGCTCCACACAACAGACCTCCAGGGTGAGATTTTTTTTTTAACACAATGCAAACAAGATCCTGTCGCCTGCTGCTCAAAATCCTCCCACAGGGCTTTCCAGTGCTAGGAAAATGAAGGCCAAAGTTCAAACCTCCAAGGTCTTATGAGGCTTGGTTCCTGCTGCCCTGCCCTCTCAACCTTCAGCTCTCTCCTGGTTTTTGCTTGGCCTCCCCATCTACCTTTCCATTCTGGATATTCTACATGATTTCTCTATACATGCTGTTTCTTCTGCCAGTCTTCTCCCCAACTCATCCCCATCCTACTGCCTTCCGCAGAGCTTTTGGACCCTCCTGCCCAAGCTGCTTCTAGTATAGTAGCTTGTTAGATGTTCCTGGAGTTTGACACTTTCCCTTTTGAACATTATGCTCAGTCTACACCATAGCATGCATTCGGGTGACTATGGGATTACCCTCACCCTAAAACATATACAACATACACAATTGTGTGCTTCACTAGAAGCTGGGTTTTGTTCACTATGGTATCCCCAATATCCCTACACAGGAAATACTGAATCACCACTTGTGGGATGAGTCATGGATAAGGGAGAGAAGCTAGGCATCTGCCTGATTATGGGCAGGGGGCCACAAATCCTGATTTGCTTGGGGAGACCCAGTGTTCTTTTGTTATCCATGAAAAATAATAATGGTGCCCTTGTTCACTCTAAAGTATTCCAATATGGTGACAAGTTACAGAATCAGCCCAGTTATTAGAAAGGGAAGGGTTCTGCTTTTTTTTGAGCCCCACAGTGATTCCACTTTTCCCCCAAAAGACCAGAGCTTCTTGCTCCTGAGATATTTTCTTCTTTTAATATTCTTCCTGTATTGCTCCCAACCCTAAGAAATACATAAGAATTCTGTTTGCCCATTTCACTTCAGAAGTGTCTTCCTGGAGTGTTGCCATGGTGATTGGATGATGTCACTGCCTTGGAAATGGTTGCCTAGGAAATGACTGATGTCACTTCTAGAAGATGATTTCCATGGTAACCATCTGGGTAGAATGTGGAGTAGCTAGGAAAGTGAAGAGTATGGAGGGCAGATGCAGAAGGAACAAATGTGAAGAGTGGAAGGAAAAGGGGAAGAGAAAAGTACAGGGGGAAAAGACCAAGAATAGGATTCAGACTACCCCCAGAGCAGTTGAAAATAATACAGAATCTCAGAAATGAAAGTTCCCAGAGACCACCAAAAGCAACAATCTCTTTTTTACAGATACATCCAAGAGGCGAGGACTTGCTCTAGATCACACTACTAATTTGCAAGTGTAAAGAGAAAAGACTTCAGTTGTTTTGTAGGGCTCATCAGCAGATTGGGTGGGGAAATGAAGGATTCTTGTTGTTCTTTTAAAAAAATTCTGACCTCAAATTAGTCAAATTATGAATAATTGATTGAATAAGAAATTCTTATTGTTCATTGTGTGTTAGGCCTGGAGAGGAACTTAAGTGACAATTTTACTCTTTGCTTTTTATTTTTTTTATTCCCCACTAGAGTGTTAACCCTAGGAGAACAAGACTCCTGTCTGTGTCAATTCACCAAATATCTCCAGCCCCCCATCCAATATGTACCATGTAGTAGCAGCTCAATGGGATTATTGAATAAACAAAGAAGTGATAAATGCCATTGTGTGGTACAGACCCATAGAACCAGTTCAGGGTCACACAGAAACTGACAGGTGGGATTTCATAGATTGAATTTGGATAGAGCAAGAGAAGAAACCCCTTCCAGAGGGAGAGTAAGAACTTGAGCAAAACACAAGAGCAGTTTGAACAAGTTGGATGCAGCTGGAGAGAGATTTCAACTAGTGGTACTTCAGTCCATATCAAGCTACAACTGTTATTGTATTACTACAAGTAATGCACTTTCTGAAGTGAAGGAGCTCCAAGTCTTAGGAGAAAGAAAGGCATTAAGGTCCCCATTACAGGGTATGCCTGGGAGTAGGAGTAGTACAATAAAAAAGACCCATCCAGCTGGAGCCAATGTAAAGGAGAAAGTAATCTCTCCCCTTTGAACTACTATGTGACTTGGTCAGGCTTTGCATTATTCTTCTAAATTGCTATCCAGATCTGCAAGCGACACGGTATCAAAAACAACAAGAATCCTAAGCCAGGCATGGTGGTGGTACATTCCTATAATCCCAGCTACTCAGGAGGCTCAGGATTACAAGCCTCAGCAATTTAGTGAGACCCTGCCTCAATTTTTTTTTTTTTTAAAGGTGGGCAATTTGGTCACCAGGCACAGTGGCACACGCCTGTAATCCCAGCAGCTCAGGAGACTGAGACAGGAGGTTCATGAATTCAAAGCCAGCCTCGGCAATAGTGAGGCCATAAGCAACTCAGTGAGACTCTGTCTCTAAATAAAATACAAAATAGGGCTGGGGATGTGGCTCAGTGGTTGAGTGCCCCTGAATTCAATCCCTGGCACTGCCCCCCCCACCAAAAAAGTGGGGATGTTGGAGATGTAGTTCAGAGGTAGAGCCCCTGGATTCAATCTTCAGTTCCATTAATAAAATAATAATAATAAAGGACTTTTAAGTCCTGCACAAAAATATATTCTTCCATTTCCTGTTTGACCTCAGGAAAGTCACTTTTTCTGAGCCTTGTAATTGGAGCTACAACCCAGATCACAAGAGTATTAGTTTGTAATTTAAACATATATTTAAAGCCTCACTCAGCAAGGTGATCAGCCCACAGAGGACAGAAAATGTTATTTACTCTTCCCTTTCTGATATAGTTTCTGTACTCCAGAATGACAACGAGTTGTGCTTTAGGAAATGACTTTGACAATAGATTCCTTCAACCTTTAGCTCATCCAACCTTGCTAGGTGCCATAAGGCTTATATTCCAGTGGAGGTGATAACATGCTGAAAAACTCAGAATAACAACAAAGACTGACCCCAAGTCACCTAGCAGTTCAAAGGAAAGAGGAAGCTTCCAGCCAGATCAGAGGATTGTAAATGAAAGTATTTCATTAGGTCTTGAAGGAAGAATTCCTAGGACTAATTTTTTCCAGATGGGGATCAAAATAACTATGGCATAGTTGAAATAGTCTTGAAGTAGGACATCCCATCTTTTTTTTTTTTTTTTAATTGCTCAGGCTGGCCTTGAACTCCTGAGCTCAAGTAATTCTCCTGTTTTACAGTTATATATCAGCGTACCTAGCATAATAGCCCATTTTGAGCTCAGCTTTACCTTTTAATAGCCATGTACCATAAGCCGCATCTGGTATGTGGTTTCCTGTTAAAAAAATATTAACATTCCTATCTCCTAGGGTCATTGTACAGATTCAGAGACCATAAAAATAAGTACTCAGAACATAGTTTGCAATGGTGGTTTTCATCAGCTAACCTAACTATGGGGCTATATAACAGGAAATGATTTAAGTCCCACTATTGGGCTATATTACAGAAGATAATTTAAGTCCCACTATAGTATTGATGCTTGAAATCCTAAGTGTTGGAGCTTGCCTGATAGTTGGGATTCCTAACTGAGGAATCAGTTCAAACTCTATAAGACATAAATACTCTAAGGGTGGATTGCAAGTAATGCATGGAGGACCTAACAAGTCGAACACAGACTACTTTATCGTAGTGCCAAAAGGACTTGGGAGGGGCTAGGGTTGTAGCTCAATGGTAGAGCACTCGTCTCACATTGTGAGGCACTGGGTTTAATCCTCAGCACCACATAAAAATAAAATAAAGGCATTGTATCCATCTACAACTAATTTTTTTTTTTTAAAGGACTTGGGCCTCCCCATCTCAAGTAATTTGACTAAGTGATTTATTTGACAAAAGTTCCATAACTAAGAATGCTATTCATTCCCCAAACTCAAGGAAATGGATATTTGAGCAAGGCTTGAGGAGCTACTGGAAACATGAAGTCATCAATTTAAACAATTTAAAGTACAACTTTGTTTCTAAGTGAAAATATTAAAAGGCTAATAAGTAAGCTGCCACATAGCTTAAGTGATGAATGCCTGTCTAACATGCCCAAGGCCCTGGGTTCCCCATATAGCACCAGAAAAACAAACAAAAAAACAAAGCATTGAAATCATCCCCAGAATGAACATCACATCCTTTTTTTTCCTAGTCTCAACCCAAAGGGCATAGCACAGTAAAAAGCATGCAAGGATTTAGGGTATCTGAATGCTATTCTAGGTTGTCCCTAATTTTGCTGTGACCTAGAAAAACTATTTTATTTCTTTAGACATTAGTTTACCCTGACCTCTTTATCATGCAGTAGAAAAGCCTTCCAGATTTAGGCCAAATGCAATTTATATTGCTCCCTCCTAAATTCTCTCAAGAACTCCATTTGTCACTGATGGGGCTACACTTTAATTATGCATAGTCCTACTTCTCTATACCCAATTTTCAGACCAAAGAAAGTGTCTGCATTACAGAGTAGTTGGAGTTGAAACATAATCCAAACCCTAGCCTTGACTCAGAAGTAGCATGGCTTGCCAAGGCTACCCAAAGCCTTGAGGTCACGGCTGTACAGGGATTCTTAGGCTCATTTACAAACATCAATTATTGGTTAGAGTGGATCACAGAGGCTAATAGCTGGGTTCACAGAAGACTATTTAAAAAACTCACAACCCTTAAATGTGTGCTACAAAATATGTAATGGAATCAATTAGATGGCAGGAAAGCTTGGATACTGTACTGCTGATACTTCAATACTTTGAGAGCCTCAAAATGAAGACTGGTTAAAGAGCTCCTTGGGAGAGGGAAAAAAAATCAAGACCACACACAGAGATAATATCCTCAAAGCAGCATTTATTTACCCTTTGAATTTCAAAACATTTATTTTATAAGTCTGGCATTTCATAATCACCTGTCTTGATTGACATGGGCTGACACACATGGTGCTGTCAAGATACACAAGGACAACTGCCAAAGAGTTACAAAAAATAAATCCATGATTCTTTAACAATTGCAACCCAAAAAAAAGAAAGAAGAAGTTACACATATCAAAACTTTAGATGCATTGCGTTTAAAAGGTTTGTGTACATCATAATTTAAAGAGGCAAAACAAGGTGCTACTGAAACCTCACATCAAAGTTTATTATAAAGCTGATGGAAAGGAGCAAGTTGTCTCTCTGTATCAGCTTTCCTTAACAGTTTTCCATTAGCTGAAGAAAGAGGTGAAAGGGCTGAATTCATTTTTGCATGCACAAGATGTACTGCTTAACAAAACACTATCAGCTTGTTTTAAATATCAACCATAGCCTGTGTTGGCTAATTCTCCTCTCTAAACTCCCCAATCACTTTTGCCTAGATTTGCCATAGATTAATAGGCATAGTTAAATGCCTCATTCAGAACACACTTCTTTGCACAATTCAAAAAGGGAGCTCCTGTAGGCTCAAAGCAACCATCAGTCCAGCAATGCCCATGATGATTTATCTGAAACTGCTTCCCAAGAGACAGGAGAGCAGATCTGAGTAGCTGTGCTGCCAATACAGATAGGTTTAGCACTAGATATTTAGTGACTGTGGCAAGGAAGAATTGGTGATGATGGGAATGGTGGGTGAAGGAAGGGCCAGGGATCTGAAGGATCTTCAGTTGCCTTCTCCTGCTTCTTCATCCTGCTGGTCGCTCGTCCAGAGGGTAAGGTTGTCTCGAAGCAACTGCATGATGAGTGTGGAGTCCTTATAGGAATCCTCATTTAATGTGTCCAGCTCAGCTATGGCATCATCGAAGGCTTGTTTAGCTAAGAGGCAGGCCTGCTCAGGTGCATTTTGGATCTCGTAGTAGAACACAGAGAAGTTGAGGGCCAGGCCCAGCCGAATGGGATGTGTTGGCTGCATGTGCTCTTTGCTGATTTCAAAGGCCTCCTTGTAGGCTGCCTCGGAAGCTTCTACCACACTGTTTTTCTTCTCTCCAGAAGCCACTTCTGCTAAATAGCGGTAGTAATCACCTTTCATTTTCAGGTAAAACACCTTGCTCTCATACTGGAAATCATTGCAGTTCTTGATGAGGAACTTGTCAAGCAGAGCCAAGACATCATTGCACACTGTCTCCAGCTCCTTCTCAATCTTCTCCCGGTAAGCTTTAACTTTCTCCAATTTCTTTTCATTTCCATCAGACATGGTTTTCTGCTCAATGCTGCTAATGACCCTCCAAGAAGAACGCCGGGCACCAACCACATTCTTATAGGCCACTGAGAGGAGATTTCGATCTTCATTGGAGAGAGGTTCATTCAGCTCTGTCACCTGTAAAACCCCAAAGAGACAAACATTTGAGAGCTAAACCCAAAAATCTTGGAAAATTCTTTCTCCAACATAATTAACAATCCTTCTCAAGAAAGGACTTATGGACAAGCCAACTTTGGGGAAAAAAACATTCATGGGCAAAATCAATATACATCCCATCCAATGGAAGACTATAGTACAAAGTTAAATACTTGGAAACTCAAAATAGGAATAGGGAAGTCGTATCAAGTCTTGAATGTAAGATGTTGCTTTCATCTTGGAAGGAATGGTGACAAGGATGATTATGGAAAGGGATAATCATGAGGAAGAAAACACTGAGACTTTATCCTGTTTGATTATTTTATCCTGTTTGATTATTTTCCTACAGATTCTCCCAGCCCTCCCTCAAGCCAAAATAAATGATGCATTAGTGACAGTGAATGTCCCCATCTCTGCTCAAAGGAAACAAAGCTACATAGCTGCCCTATTTACTAATCCAAAATCCATGCTCCCTTCAAATTCAGTTGAAGACCAGTGATACTCCCCACCCCAGTTTTCTCCTCTAGTAAGCCTTTAAACATTCACTTTTGCATTTGTTAGTAGAAATACAAAGAGACTTTGTAAATATTTCTAAGTGTTTTAAGGAAGCAACCCTTCTAAATCTAAATCAAAATTCCATCTCATTTTGACAAACACAGAATGCTTGAGTCCTATAGGCAAGAGTCAATAAAATAAAATATAAAGAACAGAATTTGAAGAGCTCCTTGGATTCTGCAGTAACAAAATCCAGGTAAGGCCACTACACATTAAAATGCAAATAATATCCAAGAGTCGCAATATATTTCATCCTGTGACTAATGAAGCTGTTTCTCTTAGACTGCTCTAAAGATTCACCAAGGTAACTTCCCAGAGTATATCATCAAGATAGAGTGCATATCTGAAATACATATATTATACAATGTAATTATCAATTACTGAAACCTAAGACATCTGGGCTAATCTAGCTAGTCGCATGTGACCTCAAACACAATCTTTCTAGGCATCGAAAGTAAAATGAGGATTAGAACAAATGATCTCCAAGGCCCATTTCAGCTTCACCATTTTTCCTAATAAGCACCAATAAAAGGTGTGGTAAGGCAAGAGGTTGACGATATTAATATAAGTGAAGTTTAGATATAATCTATAAGTTTTAGAAATTCATGCAAAAAATATCCCTTTTCCATTGTGGATAAATTGCTAAAAAATAAGTATTGGGTAATATTTATGATACCTTCACAAGAAAATAATTTACTAGAAGCATCAGTGTTTATGTAACAATCATCTGGTTGCCAGCCAGTCTCAATGAATCACTATCTGCATCAGCTGAGCGTGACTAACATAACTAAGTAAGCACTGTTCTTAGAACCCAAGCCAGATCTAACTAGGAATTAACTGGGTATGTTTAAATATATTATTTTTTAATACTGCCAGGTCAAAACTCAGCTAGTAAAAAGAAAATTTATCACTTGATCAGTTACTAAAAAAAAACCCTGAAATTTCCACAGATTGGAAATGAGACCCAAAACAGATTTGCAACTAAGCTTGACCGACAATACATACTTAAATAACCTCCACTGATGTTAGTTAGCACTAGTTGCCAACACTTCAAATACCAAAATATAGCAGCCAGAACAAAAGTTCAGTCCTAGGGGCTGGAGATATAATATAGTTCAGTGGTAGAGCATTTACCTAGCATGTTGAGGGTCCTAGCATCATCCCTGCTCCCTCCCCACAAAAAAGCTCAAGGAGAAGCAGATACCTTACATACTAAATCAGCTGAATGATCATCTGCAGAACCTATGGAAATGAGATTTTGCACCTCTGCAATCACAGAGATATTTTCGAATTAGGAATACAAAGCAAAGACAAAACAAAGAATTTTAGGTAGAAGAGATTTAAGAACAGGGCTTTCAATCTTCTTTCCCCTCCAATACCAGTGTAATACTCATTTCCATCACTTAATCAGCTGCCCTCAGAGCAGCCTCCTTGGCCACTAAGTCTTCATGTGGTTCCCAGTCACCTAAGAGGTTGTCCCACTTCTGCTTGGAATCTCTGCTTTCTTTACAACTCCCCAATTTATTTTGTCCTATTTACATCCTTACTGAAAACTTTAAATTGACTAAGCCTTCCCATTTTATAAAGATCCTCCTTTCTATTTAAGAACTACCAGCCATTTTCCTGATGTCTTTACCACAGCCTTTGGCTATACCAACTCTCAACCCTGGGGGAACTTTTACCCAGCTTCTCTGTGCTGCGACTACACAGCATTACTGAAAGTCATAAATAACCCAGCCTGCTGCTAATTCATTTATCTTCCCATGACACCATTCGCTTACTCAAACATCCCCAGGGGCCTCCTCCAGCAACTCATAAGGCAAAAAACTATGTGTTTTTGAGTAAAAATAGATCCATGCCAAAAATAGAACAGTGACTATTTAGGAAAATTTTAAGCTATTAATCTGGGAAACATTCAACATCAAAAGTAATACTTACCAAACAAAAATGCCACCCAGACTGCCAGGCCATACTTCCAGTTAGGGGTAATTTTACTTGTTCTGAACACCTCTCCCATCCTTCACAGCTACACCTACCTACACACACACATTATTGTGCCATCATTTATAGTTACCTTGCCCACATGCTATTGTCCAGCTCCATTTTGATGTTGAGTTTATAACAGAAGAAAACAATTCTCCTGAGCAATTATGTTAACAAAATCATATAATGAAACCTTTAAGCTTCTTTGACAGAACACTATGTATTTAAAAAAAAAAAAAAAGCAAGCCAGAAAGATGGCTTTTTTTTTGGGGGGGGGGGCTCTTTTCCAAGTTAATTCCCAGGAAGTGAGGCTCCCACTTGGACCCAAAGTAGCAGACTACTCCCTACAGGCCACTGTACAAAACCATCACCAGCCAAGGCCAGGCTGAGCCCAGTATTCTCACTAGAGTAAGGCTGCAAGTTCTGTCAGGCTACAAGATAGGCTAAATTTCAAGCTCAGATAATCAACTTCCACTCTAAGCTAATGTTATAAAATATTTACCCTCATTATCACTGAGACGGTCTCTGACTTGCTTTTGACATCATCAAACATTTTCACAGGGATCTACAGGGGTTAAATGCAACCCCTTTTGAAATGCATTACTGAATGCTACCACCCCTGGAGGCACCAGGATAGGCAGCTTCAGAAGTTGTGCCAGGTTCTGACTGCAGGAAGTGTCAACACCAAGGAAATGCCACTGTAGCAAGGAGTAGAAGAAGCACCAAAATGCTGGAGTGGAAGACCACTAGGGAGAATTTTACCTGCAATCAAGAAAATGTTATTTAGGGACCTTATAGGCTTACAAAATACTATTTAAAAAAAAAAAAAAAAAAAAGATGGAGAAACAACTAGACAACTAGTGCCAAGTATATGAAACAATTTCTTGAAGTACAAGCTAATACAGTCCTATACTCATTTCATAGCAGGAACTCAAATCCAACTAACATTTGACTTACTAAACTAAAAAAATACTCCTGACCTTCAGAAGAATAAGCCAAATCTAGATCTGAGTTTTCCCTCTTATGCTTCTCTGGTATAGCTAAGACCCTTATATGACAGATTGTCTATAATTAAATTGGGTTAAAATTACCTATATTGAATAAATAAAATTGTTTCAAAAGCCCACTTGTATAAAGTAACTGGAATGTGTTTGTGAATGATGAAAAACGTTAATATACCTGAATATATACAGGAAACATTATCCCTTAGCCTCCTGTGGTAGTATCATACAGTGGTTACCATCAGAGCTATGAATTCCAAGTTCAAATCATGGTTTGACAACTTAAGTTTGTGAGAAAATCAAACTGAGTGTTATTTGCACAATGGAGTCAATATCTATCCATAATTGTTCAAAAAATTAAATCAGAATTTGCACATGAAATAACAGCTACCTAATAAACAAAATGATAAATTCCATAAACTTGCTAAATGTAATACAGAAAACATTGGGTATACTTCCACCCAAAACTATGTAACATTACAGAGGCTATCACTAATATAAAATCCCAAAGATAAGGAAAACACATTTTTTGTTTCTTCAAGGAAATGAGTAGTGGAGGTCTTGGCTATTTGGAAGTTCTTCTGAGGATAATTCAGGAACCCAAACCCAGATGGTCATGATTTCCACTTCAGGAAAACAAAGCCCAGAATTAAAAGTACCTTTTAATTCTGACTATTACAAAAAATCATCCAAGGCTTTCTTCCTTTTTCAGCTCTATACATGATAAGAGATAATTACATTTCAAGTGACCAGATGATAGGAAACAGAGCTCCCCTGGTTTTTATATATTTTAACAATAATGGATTTAAGCTTTCATACCACAATTTTGGTATACCTCAAAATTACCCTTAATATCTGCAACATGGATTATGTCTTACCCAGGGCCACTCAGTGGTGCTCTCCTTTTACACACCACCTGCTTATTTCCCTACTTCCCACAATCTCACAGCTGTTGGAATAAGAGCCTTTTGCCACTGGTTGGGCCAAGTGCTTCTCCCTGTCAGACTCTTGTTTCCCTAGCTTCGGATATGTTTCCTGCACTAAAGATTTCTGTAGATATTCTTCAAATCCTTTGAACACATTTCTTCCTGTCCTCAATCAACACTATGATCACGTCAGTATTAAAACATGCCACATCATTTTTACATTTTATAACTTCATACTTACTAATTACGTTTCAAAAGAAAAATAGATGAATTAGAGCATTAAGAGGTATGACTGGATTGTGGCCACCAATGCATATTCCCTAGAAATCTATCTGGTTACTTTCCTTCTTTTCTTAAATCACTTATTCTTAAATGTTAACATTTTAATCCCATTTATATTTCATAGTTCTCATAACACACAGTATTTCAGATATTTTACATAAGTTATAAATTGTGTAAAATCAGTCAATGCCTGATCTAGGAAGGATTTGGTTTCTAAAATCTTTCACAATGTTTCTTCCCACTATTACACTGTATAGGTATGAGATAAGGCAAGCTTGGAGATACTCCTTTATTAACTTCTCTTTAACATTTCTTGCCTCTTCAAATTATGGGGTAAGGCAGGGAATTTTAGTTCTCAAATGATTTGAGGCAGCATCATAGCTTCCAATATGTGTGATTTTTCTTTTTTTAAAAAATATTTTTTTAGATGTTGATAGACCTTTATTTTATTCATTTATTTATATGTGGTGCTGCAAATCGAACCCAGGGCCTCACACATGCTAGGCAAGTGCTCTTACCAATGAGCCACAACTCCCAGCCCTGATTTTTCTTTTTTTAATGCATTATTTTCATAGTTTTTTGTAAATTTATTTTATTTATTTCTTATTTTTTTAAATACTTATTTATTTATTTTAGTTGTAGTTGGACACAATACCTTTATTTATTTTTATGTGGTGCTGAGGATCAAACCCAGGGCCTAGCAAGAGCTAGGCAAGCGCTCTACCGCTGAGCCACAACCCAGCACTTATTATTATTTTTTTATTGTGGTGCTGAGAATCAAACCCAGTGCTTCACATGCTAGGCAAGCACTCTACCACTGAGCCAAAACCCCAGCCCTGCATTTTTCTCAAAGCTTACCAACACTGTCCTCCAGGTGATGCTGGTAGAATAGAGAACACCAATCATTACAGGTAGGCAATATTAAGTGACCATTTAAATTACAAAGGCAGCATGAACAAGTTAGAAGATTCATGGTAGAAAGTAATTTGTTAATAACACCAATATTCTTAGTTTGATGCTTCAGATGTCCTGAAACCAAGAGATAGAAGTTTCAAGGTCAGAGTAGTGCCTAGATCCATCCTCCCTACTTTACTTACCTGCTTCTTCCACTGCCCTAAAAAAAGCCCACATAAATCCAGAAGGATCTAGCATTCACTCTTCCCAAAAGCTTTAGTTAAGATTTGTATTAACAACATAAGGACTTAGTGCTCTAATAACATTAAGAATTTAATCTACAAATGCCAATTTAACAGGCAAAATGTAAGAAACCATTCTCCACTGATCAATTTAGATGGCAAAACAATATTTAACATAAGAAACAGGCATATTGACCAAAAAAAAAAAAATCTTATTTTAAAGGAGTTACCTTGAAGGAATGGTTTATTATAAATCTGATGACAGCTTGGACTGAATTTTCAAAACTGCATGGCTTTTCTAACTTATCAATTATTTCAGATATGAATTATTAATTCCCAATACACTGAAGGGTTCATTAGTTTGCAAAATGCTACCTTAATGCCTCAGAGAACATATGTGGACAAAAATAGCAAGTTATGGAGAAGTATTTTTCAAGTCTGATTATGAAGACCAGAAAGGCAGTCCCCCCCCCGCCCCCGCCCTTGGCTCAAATTAAATTTTGTTCTGGTAATATCCCTCCATTTTTTCCTTATTTCTCATCTCAAGTTGCCTCAAGTTTCTGATAGCTCCACAAAGTACTTTCTAGCCATTTTTTCTTAACCTTAATTCAACTTCAAATTCTATCCTTCTTTCTAAAACATCATTCCCAAAGGGCTCCTCCTAAACCTGCAGCCTTCAAATCCCATTCCCAGGCTATGCATGGACCTCCCCAATATGTTGAGAAGCTTCAGTTTACACATTCCAATTATAAGTTCTCAGTTACTGGGGAAAAGAGGCACACATAGTGTGACTTGCTGAGGTGGAAAGAGGTAGATTTTTCCCAAAGAGAACTGTTTTAGGACCCCTTCCAGGGAAATGCATGCATACACTCAGTCATTTAAGATTTACAAATTCATATTTTTATTTTTTCCTCAACCAGGTCCTTAAGAATTTAAAGTTCAAGCCCTTAACTTAGACTATCCCCTACTTCAGAGAAAAAAAATTCCCATCTATCCACAAAGGCACACCAGTGTTGAAATGAGGATCCCAATTTGTTAACAAATGGGCCTTGGTGTGTTGCTGGCTTCCAAACACACCTTGGTTAGATGTATAACAAGGACACCCTATGTAAGATAACCCAACTATTACCTGGATAATCCTAAATATTGGTCTCAACTATATTTCATCTGATATTATTTTCAAAAGCCTTAAAATGAGATTTTCAAATTAGTCTAACATTTGGGGATGTCTCTGAGTTATAGTTTTTTTTTTTAGAAATCACTTCAAAAAGCTAGCCAAAAGACAATGAGCTATAATCCAGTGCAGTCACTATCAAACTTAAAAGCCACCTAAAAATTGCCCAAAAGCTGGCCAAAATGCAGATGTCTCCCAGAATTTTTGAATTTTGCGGTTTAAGGTGGAGACCTGGGAGGCTAAATATTGGACCATATAGCAAGTTGGTGGCCACCGGTTGTAATTCTACCACTGAGTGACCTTGACACAGAAGTAATGTTCACTTAGAGAAAAGCTAAGATAATATGAACAGAGACAAGACCAATGAGATGGTAACCAGAACTCAAAGTCTCAGAAACGCAGGTGGTGTCTAATCCACGGTATGTGCTAGGGCGTGGCTGGTCACGACTCCTTCACAGGAAATCCAGCTGCAGAATCTACAAGGGTCTTGGGAATGCAAAGACACAAGCTTTCATCTCACCCAGAAGTAGTCACGTTTCAGTTTAATCTCCAGGCAGATGGTGCAACAGTGAACCTGGGGCTATAATGAGGCTACACACCCTCCGTCCCACAGCCCTCACCCACGCCTAGACTGCAGGAGCAGGGTCTTCAAACACAAAGCCAGACCCCAAGCATGAGAAGGCAGGGGAAGAGCAATTCGAGCAAGCTAAACAAACTCATCGGAATTACACAGGTTTCAAGTCCTGGCAGAGAAAAATCAGGAGAGACAGCGCGCCACTCACTAGGTGATTCTTTATTACAAGTTGGTGAATGGTGGAAGGATAGAGTGTAAGGCTAGCGAGCCCCCAAGTCCCACAGAACAGTCTAGAAGCAGAATATGGCTCCCGCGTGTTTCCTCGGATAACCCTTCCCCCGCAACTGTTAGCATGCAACGCCCCCCCCACCCCCGGCCGCTCATTCTGGAGGGGCTGCAAGGGCGACCCTGAACGGCTGCCCCCGCCCCCCGAGACCCCACCCCGGCCAAGTCCTCAGGAAATGGCGGGGAGCAAGGCGGGCGCGGGAAGCGCGAGCTGTGGGTGGCCGCGCCCAG
>NW_025999898.1:2670055-2734188 GCF_001458135.2 Marmota marmota marmota
GCACGCCCAGCCGCGGTACGCCCGGCCAGACCAAAAAGGAGACGCTGCCCGCTGCCCCATCCCTTCCCCATGCTAGGATGCCCCGGCCAACCGCCCGGGATCGCGGCGCGCTCACCGCCTTCATGGCGGAGGCCATGTCGTCGTAGCGCTCCGCCTGTTCGGCCAGCCGCGCCCGCTGCAGCAGCTGCTCCCCGGTCCCCCATGTCGCTCTAGGCCCGGCCTCGCCTCGCGCCCCGCACCGCTCGATCGCCCGCCCGTCCGCTCCCCGGTCGCCGCCGGCGCGCACGCGCACTGGTTCCCCGGCTTGCCAGAGGCTGCAGGCTGCAGGCTGCAGGCAGCGCCGCCGCTCGCGCCCTCTCTCTGGCTCGCTCCGCGCGCAGTGGCTGGCGCCCCGGACGCCGCCAAGAGAGGAGAAGCGGCCGCCTGGTGGGGGATGGGTGGACGGAACGACGCCTGCGCAGTGGGAGAGGCCGGGCGGAGCGGCGAGAGTGGGAGGGGGGAAGGGCGGGCCAGCCCTAACGGTCTATTTCAAGGTGACGTCACCTACTATAAATAGCTGCCGCCACCGCCCCGCTAGAGACCTGCGCACGCGCCCTGAGAGTACTGCATTTTACCGCCGCAGAGGTGGAGGTGGGAGAGAGTAGAACCGAGGTGGAGACTGCAGAGCACTAGGAGGGACCGCGGTGATGGCGGCGGCACAGGCAGTGCATTGTCACAGCCCCACCCTGAGAAGTGCCCTTCACTCCACATTAGAGACCTGGCTTGAGAAGGGCCCCCAAACCAAATAAACGGCGAAGCTGAGAGGCAGCTTGCCCCAAAGGGCGGGTTGAGTCCTCCCCTGCTATCCTTCCCGCCAGAGCCCAGCGAGGCTGTTCTCAGGGCCACACCCTGTGATTGGGTCTGCCCTGGCAATGACAGCATCCGACAGGACCTTTGAGTATACACACACACACACACACACACAAACAAAAGCACCTCTCTGGTTGCAGAAGTGAGAAGTGGTGGCCTTGGGCCACTGTTCCTTCTGTGAGGAGGAGGGATTGGGTGACCTGGTTGAGATGAAAAACATTCACAACACACCAACCAGGAGCAGGCCCAATGCTGTTTAAGCCTCACAACCCACCCCGAGTAAGCACAACTGTATTGAAAGGGATGATACAAAGCAAAGGAAAATGCTCAAGGTTACAAGGCTAAATTAAAACTCGGGGCTTCCTCTTGTGGCAAAGAGGAGTCTCTCTCTCTCTCTCTCTCTCTCTAGTTGTAGTTGGACATAATACCTTTATTTTATTTGTTTATTTTTATATGGTGCTGAGGATTGAACCCAGCACGTGCTAGGCGAGCAAGCGCTCTACCGCTGAGCCACAACCCCAGCCCTAGAGGAGTCTCTTAACTGCTCACCATACTCCTCCCAGTCCTAGCATTTGATGTTGTGGGTCCCTGGGCTGAACCTCTGACAAACTAGGAAAATCCCAGTGATAAAGACAGCACATCTGAAATACAGTATGCCAAAGACAGCACAAGAGACAGGGCCTTGGGCTTGCTGGGAATTTTATTGAGCAACTACTGCATGCTCATCATGATTAAGTAAGATAACAGCTTCAGCTCCTGAGAAGCTGAGGTCTAAATATAAAAGAGAAGGATACATGAGTCAGAAAATGATACTAGGGTGTGGGTTCAGCATGGACAGTTAGGATAGGAACAAAAAAATGTTGGCGAAGATGAGAACACAGGCCTAACTGTGGGAAAGGAGGTTGGATAAAATGAGATTATGGAGTGTTTAAAATGCTGGCTGAAGAGTCAAAGCTTTATCCTTAGGTAATTGGGAACCACTAAAACCATATTTCAGGCCAGGAATTTTTTCTCTGAAGAGTAAGATGCATTAGAAAGGAGAAGGGAAAACTGGAAACTGCGTTTTCCAGACCTCAGTTTTGCCATCTGGGAAACTGGACTTGAACTGTTGAAAGTATAATAGCCTAGAAATCCACATCTTGGGTGTCAGAGCCTGTGAGACCCTTAGATTTACTTTTGTCAAACTGCTTATCCTGCATAAGGGAGAACTGAGCTCTGAAGAGAAGGATGGCTGACCCTATTTGTGCAGTTGGTGATCAGAGCTGGGACCTCCATACCAGGTCTCTTGCTTCCCAGTCTTTCTTCTCCCTTCTGTGATGCTAAAATGGGGACCTTTCTACCCATGAAGCTGGATTTGAGTGAGGCCCTCACCCCAGCCTTCACCATGCTTTGAAGAGTCACCTTTGCTGGTGGAATCAAGGTTAACAAACCAGGCTGATTTTCCCCCTAATGAATATCTTATAAAAATGTGAAAGGTAGTAATTAATCACCCACCCCCTCCATAAAGATGGGGTTCATGTGAGAGCTGGGAAGAGGACCAGCACAGCAAGGGGAAAACTCCTGGGTTTCTTTTAGCTCTTAGAAGGCTTACAGCCCTTCAAGCTTTTCAGACCATTTTTTGGACAGAAATTGATGTCCAAATAGTGAAAATAAGGTAGAGCTGGAACATTCTGAATAATTGATCTTGACATATGATGTGATTTATTATTTGGTATTTTTGTTAGCAATGCTGGGGATTGAATGATGGGCCTCAGGCCAGCTAGGCAAGTGTTCTATAACTGAGCTATGTCACCAACCCTTAAAATTTTTTATTTTGAGATAAGGTTTTTCTAAATTTCCCAGGTTGACCTCAAACTTGCAATCCTCCTGAGTAACTTGGACTTCAGGCATGCCCCACCATGCTGGGCATGTGCTGCAATTTGAACATATCCTCTGAAAAGCATGTGCTGGAAGCTTAATCCCCAGCACAACAGTATTGTGAAGTGGGTCCTAAGGGGATTAAAGACAGTTATAAAAGGACTGTAGGATACTATCTTGAGCCCAGTTTTTTTTTTTCTCTTTCATTTTCTGCTATGGAATGACAAGAGATCAAGTAGATGCCTGATGATGCCGGGCCCTTGGGGTTCCCAGCCTTCAGAATTATGGGGCAAATAAGTTTCTTTTCTATATAAATTTCCTAAGACATTCTGTTATAGCAGCATGAAATGGCTAAGAAATGGCATAAATGATACTTTGATTCTCTCACAAAGCTTTTCTTCTCATCAAACTTCTTCACCTCCCATTCATTCCTAACAGCCTAGTATAATCAGGCTCTGCCCCACTTTTCCACCTAGACAGTTCCCCATGGCCACCAGAGGCCTCCTTGTTGTCAAATCCAAAGATACTTCACAGTGCTTATCTCTCTGCCCTCTTGTCTGTGATAAGGCAACTGTCTATCCCTCCTTGTCTAGCTCTTCTGTTAGTCTTTATGACCCTGAAATCCTCTTGGCTCCTTTTTGCTGCTCTGGCTGCTCTTCTTTTGTCTTCTGTATGGACTTATTTTCTAGCCTATCCCTAAGTGATGATATTCCTCGGGGTTCTGTTCCAGGCCCTGTTTGCTTCATCCTGGGTATACTTGCTTACTCTTGAGGGGCAGTGATCCTTTACCATGTTTCCAGGATCACGTGAGTTACTTTGCAAAGATGGAGATTTGTTTTTCTTCTTTTCAAGACATCCCTGTTAAGATAGTTACAATTTCCATTTCCACTTTCTAGATGAGGAAACTGGTTCTATGGCTTCAACAAAGTCATACAACTGGGAATTGGCAGAGCCAGGACTCAAACTCTGGTCCTTCAGAGTTCCAAGCCTGATGACCATCATGCTGCCCCATGGTATGAGAAGGTTTCAAGGTATGGTTCCCCTTTCAGAGTCATTCTGATTGTAAAATTCTCCCATCTTCCTTGCCCTAGGAAGAGACCTGCCAACTCTTCAAAGCCTTATGAAGACAGACTAGGATGCTATAAGTAGTCACATCAATAAATATAACTTTTTCCCCCTCCCATACTGAGGATTGAACCCAGGGGATCTTTACTACTGAGTTACATCCTTCAGCTCTTTTTATTTTTTTGAGACAGGGTCTTACTAAGTTGCTGAGGCTGACCTCAAACTATAATCCTCCTGCTTCAGCCTCCTGAGTCACTAGGATGACAAGCATGCATCACAACATGAGCTTGGAACAACTCCAAGAGAGCCCCTGAGTAAGATGAGGAGGGGGGGTGATGATTAACATCAAAATATGCAAGGACCAGGTCTGTGTCTTCACCTAGTATAGGGTCTCAGTGAACCAAGCAAAAACCCACCTGGCTTCATGAGGATGTGTGTGTTATGATGGGGGAAAAGAACATGATTCTAGACTTGGGTTCAAATTCTGATCTGCCAGTTTACCAGCTAAGTACCTTTGGACAAGTCACTTGTAAAACAAGTCTAACCACACCTGTTTCTTAGTGTTGCTGTAAGGATCAGCATATGCATGTATGTTTAGTATCTGCATAGTGCTGGAATAGGAAAAGCACCATCCCTCACAGTTGTATAATAATTCCTTGCTGCATTCCACCCTTACCCAGTGGGAATGACTGCTCCTCATGTAGGACTAAATTTCCAAAGTATTGTCAAAATCCTCCACTGGAGTTCAATGAAGAGGTGACCTAGAAAAGGTATGTCCTGTTTTTTTTTCCTTCCTCTCAGACACTTTGAGCTGCCCAAGAAATCTGGACACCAAGGGACATGTTACAAAGAAGACTTGGTATTGTTCCAGAGAGATGGCATTCGCACTGTTGGCATTGTTACCATCTTGAGCTGGAGGGGCTGCTGCACACAAAAATTGGTGTCACCCAGAAAAGATTTTAAATTCTGTTCCCCAAAGTAGGGCTGCCTGTTACTAAGGTGACTTTACTGATTCCCCAGCCAGTGATAACACCATCAACAATAGCATCAAGAGCAGCTCTTGTTTATTAATCATTTACTCTCTTCCTGAGTTTACCCCCAGAAATTATCTCATCAAATCCCCACTTGGAGGGAGGTTCTTACCTCCAATGTATGGATGAAGAAATTGAGAGCTATAAGAAGAGTATTGGCAGTCACCTGAACCTCCCTCCCTCACATCTATTTTCTGCCATTTGCTTTGACCCCGGTGTTCTTTTGCTGATATCAAATCCCTCTCCTTGTGTCTAAGATTGGCCTAAGCACATGGAATTCAGGATCATCCAGGTCCTCCTGTCACTCTTTCAAAGCCTGCCATGGAAGACCACCCCCACCCAAGGCAGCTTTTTGCATTAAGAAGTGAGAAAATGTCCTGGTAGTTGCAATCTGTGAGCTGGTTCTTTGAGCCCGTGGAGCTCAGAGCCCCATTACAACCTCCACCTCCTTCAGGCTCCTTCAGAGGAACTCAGTTCTGGGGAGAAGGCGAAGCTGTCAACAATGGAATTGCCACTAAAATGAGGGAAAAAAGGCTTTTGCTTCAGTTTTGCAAATGGTAGGCAATGTGTTTCTTAGCAAGAATTTTCTAGATCTACCTAGATAATTGCCTCCAGCTTCTGCATGGTGGGAGGGGGAATCTTGGTCTAGGACAGCTAAAGTACAGGGCCTGAGAATGCTGCTACTTTGCCTCTGAACCTTGGGGTTCTTACTGTGAGATGGGAGGCTGTGTTGGTGAATGGCTAAATTGTTTTTAAATTTCAAAATAGCATTTTTATTATATAAAAAATTAAAAATCCAGCAAACTCGGAAATGCAAACATATTTTCCTGGGCTTTCACATTTGTTGATTTTTATTTGCAGTTTCTTTTTCAATACAATTTATAACCTCATCCCCATTTCCAGTCTTGATTGTACAACTGCTAAGTGGCAGAAAGTTATTAAAAAAAAGCAAAGCTGTGAAACTAAGTTGCACGCAACAGGTTCTGTGAGGGTAGAGGAAATATCTGAGAAATAAAATAGAGAAAGATAATGTAATTGGGAAATTTTAGCTATAGTTCTTTCAGTTATTTTTGTCTTTTGCTCTATGTTTAAGGATGCATGTGAATTTGATGTAATTGAAATTTCCCTTTTTGTTAATAAGGGCTTCTCTATACAGGTCATCCACTTTCTCATCAGTAAAAAGATTGCCCATGGGGCTAGGGTTATGACTCAGTGGTAGAGTACTTGCCTCGAATATGTGGGGCCCTGGGTTCAATCCTCAGTACCACATGTAAATAAATAAAATAAAGATATTGTGTGAAAAACAAAACAAAACAGAATCATTGTTAAAAAAAAGATCACCCATGGTGATCGGCAACTCTCTCAGGTAATTCTCCTGAATGGTGCCTGTTGATTCTTCATCAAATCATGCAAAATCATTACTTATGACATCTTTGGGATCTGTGCCATCTAACTTCTCACCAAACATGATAAGGAACATGGTAAAACTTATGGGTCCTGGAGCCTCATTCATCATGGCATTAAGGTACACATCAGTGGCATTCTTCTCTAGTGTGGCAAGTATATTATACAAATCTTCCTTGTTGATGAACCATCTCTGTTCTGGCCAAACACGTTGAAGGCCTCTTTGAGCTCCTGTATTTGTGACTTGTCAAATATAGCAAACACATTGGATGTTGCATGCTGTGGGCACTTCTTGGTGTTCTTAGACTTTTGACTTTTTGCTTGATATGAGAGCTGTTTAATTCTGGCACCAAGTACCAGATTCGGGCTGCCCTGCACAAGCATGGGTCTGTGCACTAAGTTCTTTCTTATTCCACTCTGAAGATCTACTATGTTTAATTGTTAGAAGATCAGCATACAATAACATGACCACTCAAGAGGTAAAACAGGGATGCTTCAAAAGACATGTGTGGTTCAATGATAGAGTGTTTGCCTTGCATGTATACGGCTTTGGATTCAGTTTTAAGTAAACATACATATACACACTCACACACACACATAGACAAGTTATGGGACCATATCAATGAAGTGAAGAAGAAAATGAATTCCTCCTAATGTATAGCAGAAAGCATTTTGCCTGTATTTCTCCACGTGTTTAAGGCAAGGTAGTATTATTCCCATTTTACAGGTGAAGAAACTGAGATCTAGGGAAGCTAAGTGTCTTGCTTAACTGAAGCACAGAGAACAATGAACAGAAAGCTGGTTCTAGACCCATCCTGTCTTGTCTTCACCATCCTTTCGCTGTTGCCCCAACCTTCTGAGAGTCTGAGAACATTCTTTTGATTGTTGAGCTGTGATCATAATTGTCACCAACTGCTGCTTAAACTACACCCTGAGAAGTAAAGGAGAGGGTCACTGAGTTTTTACCAGTTCTCTGCCAGGCAATTGTGCTAAAAAAAAAATCTTTTCCTCCCCAGGATGTTAGTAGGAGGCAGACAGATTGTTGCAGCCTTCTGGCTTCTTCCAGACCGGCAGAAGGCTGGCCCAACTCAGGAAACAGAGATGTGGGAGGAGCAATGCCAATAAGAGGGCTGACTTCAAGGGGTTGGTCTCTGCAGACAAAACACTGAGCTGCCCCTGTGGTTGAGGGTAGGATCCTTCCTCAGTAAAAGACATCAGCTCCTCCACCTGGCCCTTTATAACATGACGCTAGCCCAGATGTTTAAACTCATCACCCACTTCTTGGACATCCTGGCCCCACCAGGTTCCCAGATTTCCTGCCAATTTCCACCAACTAGGGTGTCTTTTCCCATCCCCTCTAACTCTTTCTTGGTTTTTTTGTGTCCTTTGATATCAGCTGAAATCTTATCTTTTCACAAGAGCCTGCCCAATTTCTTCAAAAATAAGTATTCTTGCCTACACCACTGTGGCATCAGCCATCTGCATAGTGTGACATCGGTAGAATTGATATTTCCTGGCCAATTTGTAGGCAAAAATCATCATGCTATATCATTTTATGTACTATATGATCTAATTTAATCATTATGACAACTATTTCTCTTGAACTCATTAATTAGATGGAGAAATTGAAGCTTAGGCAGGCATCCACTTACCCAAGGGTCTTCAGAAAGTAGAGGAAGAGCTGGGATTTGAATTCAGGTCTTTCTGACTATACAGTTCATGCTTTTTGTCAATTAAACTGTCTGCTTTCCACTTCCTTAGGAAGTTACCAATTCCCTAGAAGAATGGAAGCACCTGAGGACAGGACCTATGTTTTCACCCTGGGATGACTGGCTGAGATTCCTGAACTCAGGCATCTTTCCCTAAATGCAGCATTGAATTCCAATTATACCTTCTGCATATTACACAGATCCCACCACTAGAGTCCTCTTTTTTTTTTCTTTTTAATATCTTTATTTTATTTATTTATTTTTGTGTGGTGCTGAGGATTGAACCTAGGGCCTCACACTTGCTAGGCAAGCGCTCTACCACTGAGCCACAACACCACCTCCCACTAGAGCCCTCTTTATGAACAGCCAAGATACTTCTTCCAAGGAAAGGGAACACCTTAATTTTTCTGACAGCTAACTGATTAACTGACAGTTGAGTGGAAGATAAAGGGGAGAGAAAAGAGAGAAGAAGGCAAGACTGTAGAAACTTGGAAGGAGCTGAAAGTAGGAGGGGCTCCCAGATTGAATTTGGCCAGTTTGCAACTCCTCACTCAGACTCAGCCTCCAAGCCTAGTTCTTCACAGTAGCTGGGGAAACCTGAGCATGTGCCTTTCTTAACTTAAGTTTCTTTTTGCATAAAATGGGGATATCATGGCAGTTCTCTTCTTACTATACTCTTTAGGCTGTAACCAGAAGAAATGAGGCAGTAACTGAGGGAATAAGGGAGTGCTGCCTACAAGACTCTGTGACAGTGCTATTAACTCCTTTAAATGGAGACAGTTGGAGGATCAGCTCAACCTGAAATGTCCTTCCCACAAGATCAGTGAACCCAAAGGCCTGGAGGCAACAGGGAACTCACAGAATCAAGAGAGCCACAAAAGGATCTTGAAGACAATTCAGCATGTCTTGCTCCAAGAGGCAGCATGGTGTGGTTGACTGATGGATACTTCTGCCAGCAGTTGTGCCTGGCTCTATATCTTGTCCCCCCACTTGCCAACTGTGAAGCCATATTCATATCACTTTTTGCTCCTCTCAGACTGTTTCCTTATCTTTAATATGGAATCAAAAGTGGGTCCCTTGCCATAGCACTGTTGGGAGAATCAGAAACTCAGACAATAACAACTGGCTCTGTGGGGTACTGAGGCTCAGAAAGGGGAAGTAATTCACCCATGGTCAGAGAACAGGTTAGCAGCAAAACCAAGGCTGTGTCCAGACCTCCCAAAGACCAGACATAGGCTTATTCTCATATAGGAAAACAGATAATCTTCCCTCAAAAAAGGCTGAGGCTGCCTTTGAACTCATACTGGGATCATAGGTGGGATTCACTGTTCACCGAGCTGAAACACTGCTTGGGTTTCCTGTGGCTAGAGTGTGGCTAAAAGTGCAAATCAGAGCCTGAAGTCAGGTATCCAGTTTACCATCTGATCCACAACATGACCTAAGCATCTCAGCTCACCTCTGTGAGCCTCAGTTTTTCTGCCCCCCAAATGGAGGTAAGAATTCCTGGGAGGACAAAGGAATCATATAAAGCTGTTTTCATAAAGCTACCCCTGAGCGCTCTCTGTGCACTCCACTGTGTGTGCAGATTCATTAACCCTAGTAATGGCTTCATTTACTCCCCACAGCAGCCCTATAAGGTAAGAACCCAATTTGCAGATAAATTCCTAAGAAATGATAGAACCAGGCTCTGAGCTCTGATTCTATTTCCTCTGCCTGAAACACATTCCTTCTTTTTTGCCTTCCTAACTCAGGCTCCTTCTCCTGACTTCCTCTGGAAGTATCCTTGGTCTCAGGCTGGGGTGGGCATCTGCTGACATGCGGTGCAGGGTTTCTTTCTTCTTCACCAAAAGGGCAGCTCTGTGACACAAAGACCTTGTCACCCTCACAGCTGCATCCCCAGAGCCTAGCACTGTACTTGGCATACAGCAGGTGCTCAGTGAATCCTTGCCAAGTAACTGAATGCATCATGCCAGCATCACGATGCCACCCTAGGCCTGGGGAGAGCCAGGGAGATCAGAGAAAAGCTTTTGGATTCCTGCCACACCTTACATTAACAGCATCTTCTCCAAATGCCGACAGCCAGCCTCCTGGGACGTCACTGGAGCCAGCTGAATTCCGGTCACTGCTTCACCTTGGGAAGGCAGCCACAGCCCTCACCAAGCAATAATTGACATCACAGCAGTGCCAAGGAGCTGCCCTGTTAATATTTAATGTGGTCTTCATTGCGGCAGAGCTGCAGGCAAGAAGTGGAAGGGGCTATGTCAAGTCTACATGAGGTTGTGGGGAGGACACAGATGGAAAAAGGCTTCATAAACCATAAAGCCCACGGCAGGATGAACATTATGCCAGCCCATTTTAGCCGCTGGCTTAACTCAGAAAGAACCAGGGCAGCATGTGCCTACAGTGGGACAAGAAGGCTGCTGACTGAGCCCAAGCCCTAAATAAATGAGGGATTAGGGGCTCCAGGGGATATTTCCTGGAGACAGTGGGAGGACAGAGTACTGACGCCAGCCAGCCTGACCTGGAATCAACTCCAGGTTTGCCCTGCACAGCTGTGTGACTGGGGGAACAACCCGGTCACTGAGCCTCAGTCCTCTTATCTGTGAAATGGAGTTAATATCTTCCTTGCAGGGCTACTGTGAGGATTAACTAAGACAGAAAATGTAGAGGACTTGCTTAGCACATAGTAGGCCCTCCACAAATACTGAGTCCTTTCTCCCAAACAAGGCATGGGACCTGAGGTTGGAGCAAGATGTAGTAGGGTGTTTTTTGTTTTTTTTTTTTTTTTTGGTAGTATTGGAACCCAGGGCCTGGTACATGCCAGACAAGTGCTCTACCACTGAGCTACATGCCTAGCTGTGTGGGACTCTTTACACATTCATTGGCCAGAGAAATGGCTAAGAAGGACTTGGAGTCAGATGTCCCAGATTTGAACTTTTCACCATAGTAGGCCTGCACCAGGAGAGATATCAGGGTGAAGATGGGCAGAGAGCTCCAGGATGGCAGAAGCAGAAGAATCTTGAGAGAGACCATCTCTCTGATTGATCCCTTCATTTAAATGATAAGGATTCTAAGGGTCCTGGATAGAGCAGAACAGGCCAAAGACTCACACAGCAGAGCTGGGGCCTGACCTGGTCCACAGTCCCCCAGACTTCATCAGCTGATGGGTTTACCAAGGCCATCTGCCTGAAGGGAAAGGCAGATGGATTGGCAGATGTGATAAAATGCCCCATTCTCTGTTGGGGATCTTTGCAACTCCTCTGGCCTGGTCAATAGCAGGTAGTTTATCCCCCATCCACTTCTGGTCTCCTTCCAGTTTATTTTTCCACAAATCCTGGGAGCTTCTCAAAATCCTAATCTTGTCATTTAACCTGATTAAAACCCTTCTATGATGGCACATTAAGGACTGCCACAGAAAATACAGGAGGCCCAGTTAAAACAATTTCCAATAGATAACGAATGATGTTTTAGTATAGGAATGTCCCAGATATAGCATGCACATACTTATACAAAAAAAAAAAAAGATTTGTTGTGCATCTGAAATTCAAATTGAACAGGATAACCTGTATTTTTATTTGGTAAATCCGGCAATCTTGTGTACATTGTTCTCAGGGAAAAGGTTGGAGTTTCTAGTTGGCCCATAAGGCCCATTTTAGCTCTAAGCTCATCTCTCCTTTCTTGTCCACATGGACTCTGCTTCAGATAAAAGTCTTTACCTTTATTTGAGATTCCCAGGTTATGTTCCCCTGTGGGTTTTTCTTTTTCTTTCTTTCTTTTTTTTTTTTTTTTTGCGGTGACATTGGGGATTAAACCCAGGGCACTCTACCAGTAAGCTATATCCCAAGCCCCCTTTTATTTTTCATTTTGAGATAGCATCTTTGCTGAGGCTGGCCTTGAACTTGCAATCCTCCTGCCTCAGCCTTCTGAGTCACTGGTATTACAGGTGTGTGCCACCATACCTGGGTCCCAGTTCTCTTCTGAGATGCACCTGGCATGTCTCATTTACTATGCAGGGCAGTGAGCAGTCTTTTCATCCCATACTCAGCAAGATCAGCAACTCTGACTCTCCCGCTATGACTGGCAGTGTTGAGAACTGTTTGTTCCTGCCAGATGATGTTCAAAAAATGCTGGTGAGCTTGTAGTATGCCAAACCAAATTCTTATGTTTGATTCTCTTCCTACCCAGTGGCCAATAACCAAAATTCTAAATCCATCCTGAAAGTATCCTCTTTGCCTTTAGAGGAGATAAGGAAGCATCCTTGGTTCCAATTTTACAGAGTAGGAAACTGAGAAACTAGAGGAATTCAGTGTTCAAGGCTTGTCTCAGGGCCTTTTTACCTGCTAGTCCTCTGCCTAGAACACACTTCCTAAATATCTTCATGTGGATGATATGACAGATTAAAGAGGGCTACAAATATCTTAGTGACCTCTCTCCCCATCAAGAGGACATGTTTCTTCCTCCATGCCTGAGTCCAGGCTGGCCTGTGACTTGATTAGACAATAGAATGTGGTAGAAATGACCCTTTTTTGAGTCTGGGATCCTGACCCTTAATAGGTCTTGGGAGCTTCTGCCTTTACCCTCTTAGATGCTGCTCTTAGATTCCCCCATAAGGCAGCCTGTCTAGCCAACTGAAGGATGAAGGGCCACATGACAGACAACAGTCAGCACCAACTACAAGATGTGTGAGACCTTCTTGCATCTTCCAGCTCTACTATGTCTCCAGCTGAATTCAGCTGCATGTGTGACCAGGAAGTGGACAGTGAAACCACCCAGGCCAACCACAGATGTATGAGCCATGAGCAACAGTTCTTGTAAGCCAGTAAGTTTAGGCTCTGTTTTGTTATATTATAGGCATTCTTAAAATTTTATTATAGGGTCATAGCCTCCTTATTACATGCAATTGCCTCCTCACTCAGGAACCTGCTCTGACATCACCTCCTCAGAGAGGACTCTCCTGACCATCCTGGCTAATCTAGTAACTTCTATTCCAATTACATTCCCCCAACTCTTTCATCCATTCAAGGCTTTTATCACAATCTGAAATTGTGACTGATTCACTTAGGGACTTGTTAGCCATCTCCTCTACTAGGATGCAGTTTTCGTGAGAGCAGTGGCCATATGGTTTGTCCCCTTCCATCTCCTTAACGTCTTAGTAACTGGTGCAGTGAAGACAGCTTGAATTGCTTTTGGTTGAAAAGTTGTATTCCTGTCCCTTGATGGTGGTGCTTAAGGGAGTAAGTGTGAGTAAGTGTGAGCTCTCACCTGGTCATGTCCTCCAAAACCAATGCCCTTAGGAGGACATGAGGGCAGGCCAGGTGGCTGGGGTCTGTTTCAGGGGAAAGAGCTTCAGGGAGCCCAAGTTGAGCAGGAAAAAAGAAAAAGAAACTGCTAAAATGTTTGTTTTCAGGAGAGGCTCAAATTCAGAGCAAGGAAATTACTGGTGATTCTCTTCCCCCACTTCAGCTGTGACCAGTCACAGCCTCCTGCAATATCACAAAGCTGAGAAATTGGGAGATGGGAGACACTGTTGGGCATGCTGAGTCACTCTCTGGGAACCAACTATTTCCAAGTCCCTAAGACAAAGCTAGTCCTCAGTCTGCTTTTTCCAGCACCAAGAAATTGATCCAGGCACAGCCTCAACTGAAGAAAAATGCACATCCAAGCAGAAAAGATCCACTCTGAGATGCCTCTTAGAACTTCCCATTCTCTGCATTCTGTGGGAGCAGAGAAAGCATGAGGTTCAAGCCAGGCTACAGTGAAGTTGGGTGACTTGTATTGAAATTCTGGCTGCACTACCGGGTGACCTTGGGCATGCTGCTTAATCTTCCTGAGCACCAGTTTCTGTATCTATAAATAGTAGATAATGAAAACCTAATGCCTATATTAACATCTAAGAGAATTCAGTGAGATCAGGTATGCTCAGCACATTTTTGAGCACCTAGAAACAGTTAAATTGATTGTAGTTAAGCTTATGAATATTTCTTTCTCTGTTTGTTGGTGAATAGGGGATGGGAAGAGAGCAGGGTTTGCAGTTAACACAAATCTTTCCTGGGAATTAGGGCCACATTTAGGACTTGACCATCAGGGACTAGGGGTATACAAGCGCCTAATTCTTTTGTTTGTTTATTTGTTTTTATTGTGTTGCTGGAATTCAAAACCAGGGCCCCACCTATGTCAGGCAAGTACTCTACCACTGAGCTATATACCCAGTTCAAAAGTGCCTACTTCAAATTGGCTTTTCTAGCAGATAAATCAATAGTTATCTCATATACTATGGATAAGTCAATAGTTTGAAGGTAGAGCCTTAAGACAGGTTCAGAAGGGTTGGAGACCTAAATCTGGCAGTAATATGCTATCTGTCTTGGAACAAATTACCTGCTCTCTGAGCTCTGATGTCCTCATCTACAAAATGGGTCATTTATTCCTAATTTACTAAACTCCTAGGGTTGTTGAGATGTTCAGTAATCCAGATGAAAAAGAATTTTGAAAAGCATTCACTGTTTGATGAGTACAAGAGGAATGGCTTCTGAAACTGAAAGGACCCCTGGATTATCTAAGCCTTTACTGAAAGTTTTTAAATCCTGAAATACAATATGGGTTCTTATTGATTTGCAGCTTGCATGACTTTGTAAAAATTACAGGAGACAGTAACCCTGGGGAAATAGAAGGACTGAGTAGGCGTTGCAAGATACAGGATGGACAAGGTGACAAGAAGCCCATCAGCCTAACAAATTCCTGGGCAACCAATGAGGAGGGCTTGCTATCTGTCTCTGAGCTTAGATGGGGGCTGCTTGTTTCCCTTTTCATTCCCTATGAGCAGCCCTCTGCATCTTAACCCACCCAAGGAAGATGATGACTCAAATCATTCTGCAGAGACTGGTCCCTCTGAATCTGTTGCCATGATACTGCAGCACAGGCTGACCAATCAGGAAGGAGACCCATATCCAAGCTTCTGTTGCTAAAACTGGAGCAGGACATCTTAGCCAATAGGAAGAGCAGCAGAGTGGAGCCACCATGGAAACCTCAGCAGTGAGGTTCAAACTATGGTTTGTCTCTGTCTCATTTGCAGGGAGTAGGCTGGGTTTTCTGCCCCCTCCCCCCTTTTTTTTCAAAGAGCTTCTTGCAGCCCCAGGAAGATATTCAAGAGTCACAGCAGGGGTACATGACAAGAGGCATCTTTGAGGAATCAGAAAGGACTTCAGCTTAGCAGCTAAGACCTAGCTGTGTCTCTGGTCTTAGGCCATCTCCACGCTCTAACTAGCCCATTCTGTTCTAGGAAATGGCTGTATGCTGCAAAACCAAACCAAACCAAACCATCTTTAAATTAAGAAAAGGAACATGAGACTCACCTCCAAAAGGCACACTTCTGTCCTATAGCTTTGTGGCTTTGGCCAAACTGCTTAACCTCTCCTTCTAGGGGAAGGGTAGTGCAGAAGATAGAGACAAAACTCATATGCTGCCCCACTCTGTAAATTTAGAAAGGTGGGCAAATGGGGCACTGTATTTCCTTTCAGATTTCACATCCTAGACTTAATGCTTTTTTACCTTCAGGCTCTGGATAAAGTACATCTACAAGAAATAACTTCCCAAGGGGGAGCCCTGTAAATAGTGCCAGTGGACACAAATAAACCTCAGACCACTTTTGTGGCCTTAACTTGCCAGACTAGGAGAGACATCAATTCCAGAGGTCAGGCGCAGAGGGGTGAAGTTGCCCCTTGAAGTCATATAGCTACTTGGATGCAGATTCAAGACAGGAAGCCCTAACTTCCTTTCATCTTCAACATGCAATCTTCTTCTTTTTTCATACTTTTATTGGTACATTGTAATTATACAGAATGGTGGGATTCATTGTTTCGTATTTGTATATGAACACAATATGACAGTATAATTTGGCCAATATCATACTCCAGTATTACACTTTTTCCTTCCCTTCTTCCCTCCTCCTGATCCATTTACTCTACTTATCTCCCTTCTAATTTCACGATATTTATCCCCACCCCATCTTCCTTTTTCTTTTTCCTCTCTAGCTTCTAATATAAGAGAAAACATATGACCTTGGACTTTCCAAATATGGCTTATTTAATTTAACATAATATGTTTTCAAGTTCCATCCATTTTCCTGTAAATGACAGTTTCATTTTTTTTTTATAGCTGAATATCACATTTTCTTTCTCCATTCATCTATTAACAGACACTTAGGTTGGTTCCATAGTTAGGTTATTTTGAATTCTGCTGCAATGAACATGGGTATGCAGGTATTGCTATAGTATTATGACTTTAATTATTCTGGATAAACACCAAGGAGTGATATAGCTCAATCATATGGTGGTTCCATGCCTAGTCTTTTGAGGAACCTTCATGCTGATTTTCATAGTGGTTGTACTAATTTACAATCCCACCAACAATGTAAGCATGTTCCTTTTTCTCTGCATTTTCCAGCATTTACTATTATTTGTATTCTTGATGGCTGACATTCTGACTGGAGTGAGACAACATGCAATCTTCTTAAAGCACCATTGGGAAGGCAATCAAGGAGCTGTGCATGCCCATACTCCCAACACCCTTTATTTTGAAAACATGGGCATAATAACAACTGCAAGGGAAAATGTGGTTCATCCTTCTCCTATTCCCTTCTGGCTTTTATTCTGTTGCCTGGCAACAGTTCTATTCCAGAAAACTGGAAGTCATTCTAAACAACTCTCTCACCCTCATCCTTCCTGGAAAACCTATCACTTGATCATGTCCACTTTATTTCCTAAATGGTCCTTGAGTCCATCTATTCCTCTCCTCTCTATACTATTTCCCTAGTCCAAAGTTCCGTCATTAATTTCCTGGGCAGCTTCCTTGGCTTTCCACAGGCTTTTGGCTTTCACACTGGCCCATCCCATCCACTGTTTCTATCTTCCACAATCATAGCTAAAACAATCTTTTAAAAATACAAATGTGATCATGTTAACTGCTGTTTGCTAAATGCTTTTTTCTTTAATACTGGGTTGTTTGACCACTAAGCTATATCCCCATCCCTTTTCATTTTTTTTAAATTTTGAGACAGGTTCTCACTAAGTTGTCCAGGCTGGCCTGGAACTTGCAATCCTCCTGTCTTAGGCTCCCAATTGCTGGGATTAGAGGTGTGTGTCATTGTGCCCAGCTTAAAACTTCTAAGGATAAAAGATTAAATCTTTAGCCCAGCCAAAAGGTACTTCATCACTAGGCCTACCTTCTGTCCCCAACTTCATCTTGTTCTTGCACATGTTACTTCCTTTCTGCCTGTAATGTTCTTCCCTCTTATTCTAGTTAGTCCTGCTCATCCTTCAGCTCTCAGGTCAATGGTCACTTCCTTAGAAAATCTTTCCTGACATCCATGACCAGGTCAATTTGCCTTTTGACAGGCTCTCCTAGCACATCTTTCATCTGTAGCACTTATCACAGCCAGTCTTGTACTTATTTGTGTAATTATTTGATTCACAAATTTAATCTCTTCTCTGCTTGATGTTAGCTTCAGGAGGGCAGTGAATTTGTCTTGTTCTCTGCCTAAAACATGCAGATGGATGGATGGATGAATATATATATATATATATATATATATATATATATNTATAGATTGCAGGATACGCCTATCTATCCCAGCTGACTTTGATACCCCAGCCCATCTAATGATACCCCATCTTCCTCTAGTCTGTGACTAGCCAGTCTTTTCATGTTCACTCAGTGTACACCAAACACCTCAGATGTGCAAAGAATATGCCCAAATACTGTGGGAATCCAAGGAGAGAGAGATTTCCATGCCCTTGAAACTTAGATAATAATAACAGTAGTTCCAATTAATATTGTGTGCCAGAGACCACTGGATCTCTCCTCCTTTGAAGTTCCTACTCTCTTTTCTCTACTTATTCAGTAGCAGAGACCAGAAGCCTAGCAGTGTTTCAAGGTTCAGTTGAGGTTTTGCCTCTCCCAGGAATTTGTCCCTGATCAGTGAGTCCATGCCTGATCACCCATCCTCAGAACTGCCCCAGTGCATAGGTCTGGGGCAGTCTTGTTAGCCATTTATTATAAACTGCTTCATGTTATCCTTTCTCTCTTGCTCTGCATCAGATTATCAGGAAGCTCCCTGGGGACTGTTAGGAGGATTCACATCTCACAGAATGTCAGTTAGTAGGGTGGGTATTGCACACATACTGCCTCTTTTATTCCTCACAGGACCCAGAAGAAGACATGATTGCACCCATTTTGAATAGCAGACAATCGATTTGCCCCAGATCCCAGAAACAATATATGGTAAAACTGGTGCTAAAATGTAGGTCTGTTTGAATCCAAAGTCAAAATCCTTAACTAGTATCCCAGGCCCAGATATCCTAATAGCCTGCTTATGTCTCCTTCACCTGTGCCTGAACACTGGTGGGAATAGAACAGCCCATGCTACTGCTGATTTCCTGCCTATCAAAGGCTTTATTCTAAACCAGTTGAAATGTGTCTATCTGAAATTGCTACCCTGTGACCCTGATTCTGCCCCTGGTTATAACCAGAGCAAGTGTGTTCCCTCTTCCACATGGCAGCCTGTCAATAATTCACAGCCAGTTCTCATGTGTCCCTTGCATCTTATCCTCTCCAGGGGAGCGGGAGAGAACATTCACTAGGAACTAGCAAACCTGGATTCTCATCCTGGTCCAGCCACTGTCTACAGTCAGTAAATTTCAAAAGAAAATTAAGTAGGTGATTTTGATAAGCAAGGACATAAAAGTCACCAACTCCTCTCACCCTGGTTTCGTAAAAGAAAGGGCAGGCTGACACAGAAAAAAAGTAGGGCAGACAATCTCAGAATTAATTTAGCTTTATGAAAACTCCCTATATTGTTCCTGTTCTCATTTCGCCATGTCCTGATGTTGACTCTGTGGGGGACTGGCCCAGGCCTGCAAGGACCTGTGCTCTAACCCATTAAAGAAAACACTGTCATCCAGAAAAAACAGAACAGAGCACTCCAGTGTCAGGACATGGTGGTTACCCTGTTTCAAGAGGGAAGGAAAAGCTGAAAGTGTCTAGCACTCTGAGACAGTGAGACAGCCGAGCGCAGGAAGTAAGACAGACTTCTCCATTGTGTTGTGGCTTCATGTCCAGTTTCTGTCTCGGCATAGAGAAGCAAAGTTATTCCTTACTCTTGTAACTTAATGGGTGCCCTGTGACCACTAGAAGCCACTTCTCTAGCAAGTGGAACCTATGGAAAGAGGAGGGCTTTATGGGATCCGTGACAGCATACTAGTGGGTATGCAGAGGCAGAACTTTTCTTTTGGGGCAGTTCTGAGCATGGGCTTTCTCACCACTCATTCATTCATTAGATATTTATTAAATAATTGTGATATGCAAAATAATGTACTAGCATTGGGAGTACAAAGGTGAGCAAAGGATATTTGGTCTCTGTTCTTATGGAACGTAGAATCTATTAGGAAGAATAGATTTAATCCAAAGGGAAGGAATATATGTAATATATGTAAACTCACTTCTATGATTAAGTGCTACTACAGAGGCACAGGACACCCCAGGGTGTGAAATATGGGCAACCCCCCAATGTGCTGGTCATTGGAAGGCTCAGACACTAATTACAAAGTTGAAATGGGAAGGAAGAGCAGACATAAAGCAGATGAAGAGAGGGAAAGCATATTCCAGGCAGAGTGCTTGGTGTGACTGAGCACAAATCATGCGAAGAACTGCAATGAGTTCAGTATGACTGAAAGAGGGAAGGGCCTGCAAGATAAGACTGGGGAAGTCAGTGAGGGCTCACAAAGTATTTAAAGGGGTTTTATCCTTTCTTTAGGTGGAACAGGAAGCCGCTGAAGGGTACTGAGCATAAAAAATGGTTTGGTATAGCATATTATTATTTGAAGGTGGAGAGGAAAACCCAGTTGCTTCTTCAAGGAGTTAAACTGATGACAACAAGGGTAGTGGCAATAATAATGGTGATTTAAAAAATAGAGCTAATGTTACTGAACATCATGTACTGTTTTAGGTATTCTTTATACATTCCTTCATTTAATCCTCATGTCAACACTATGAGGTAGACAGTTATTATCCCTACTTTATAGCTGAAAAAACTGAGGCACAGAGAGATTAACAAACTTGCCCAAAGTCACACAGCTAAACTAGTAGGTGGTAGAGCTGCCAGACAAGCGAGTGACCTCTTAGTATTTAAAGAAAATACTCTCCTTCTACTTCTTCTTGTTTTTGCAGTGCTAGAGATTGAATCCAGGGCCTCAGACAGGCAATTACTCTACCACTGAGCTACATCTCTAGCCCAAGAAATTACTTCCTTAAAGAATTCACAGGACAGGAAAATGCTTCCCTATTAGAGAGTTTGGGTACAACAGTCTGGAATAAAATTGTCCTATAATTTAGGCCTTTAATCCTTGAGGTTTGTTCTATGAATGAGCACTTATTGAGCATCTATCACATGCTAGGAACACTGTGTAAGTAATGAGGATGTGGCAGGACAAAAACAACAGCAACAACAACAACAAAAAACCAAACACACACAACAACAACAAAACAGTCCCAGAACTTATATTCTAGTGAGGAGAAAAGATAACGCACAGGTAGAGAATGCAGATAATTTCAATAACAGTAAGATCTATGAGCAAGAGACAACAGGGTTGTATGGCGGCCAGGGACAGGCAGAAGGTGGTGACCATTCGATAAAGATGTCAGGGAAGGCCTTTCTGATATGGAAACAAATGATGCCAACAATGAGGAACCAACCCAGGCATAGTCTTGGGAAGAGGCTTCCAAGAAGAGAGGAGTGTAAAGGTCCCAAGGCAGGGGCAACCTTGTATTCAGGGAACAGAAAGAGGAGACACTGCATCATTCTGAGTGAGTAGGAGGAAACTAGAATGGAGATGATAACAGAGGCAAACTTCTAGAAACCCCGGCCCCATGGGTCCTGGCAAGCCCTGACCAGGAATTGGGATTTTATCATGAATCATGAAAGTCACTGATGGATTTTCAAGCAGGGGAGTAACATAGCATAGCATATGTTTTTTTTTGGTTGGTTGATTGGTTTGGTGCCAGGGTTCCAACTCAGAGCCTTGTACATGCTAAGCACATACTCCATTTCTCAGCTACACACTCAGTCCTGATATATGTTTAAAAAAGGGCACACTGGTTGTTGTGAGGAGAATAGATTTTGAAGAGAAAAAAAGGATACAGGAGGACCATTTTGGTTGTGCTGCACTTGATGAAGGAGGACATGGGGAGAAGGGCTGGATTACAATTTTTTTTTTAATAGATCAGATGTGGGGGTTGAGAGAAAAGGAAATATAGGATAATTCCAAGGTTTTCCACCTGAATAACTAGGTAGATGATGGTACAGTTACTAAATTAGGAAAGACTGTGGGAGGAACAGGTTTGAATGGGAGCTGAGAGTGGGTGCAGAGCTAAATCAAGAGTCGTGTTATAGATATAAGTTTGTTATTTCTTTTAGATCTCTAATCAGAAGCCAAGAAGGCAGTGTGGATGGGGTTCAGAGGTGAGGTCAGTGTTAAAGATTTTAAGTTGAAACTCAGGGGCATGTAGATGGTAAGTAGAATCACAGGACTGAGCTGGGTGTGGTGGCATACTCGTGTAATCCCAGGGACTCTAGAGGCCGAGGCAGGAGGACCGCAAATTTGAGGCTGACCTGGGCAACTTAGAAAGCCTCTGTTTCAAAATTTAAAAATAATTTAAAAGGGCTGGGAGTGTGTGTAAAAGCTAGCCAGTAATACCCACCATGAGGGATTGATGCTAGAACTATACCTAGTGCAAGCAAAGCATCCTGCACCTCTTTAGGTGTGATCCATGCATGTGACCTCTCTGCAGGAGACAGAATCCAAAGTGTCTCTACCCTTACAGATTAATGCATTCTTGCTGCTGGTCATCTCCAGCCTCCAGGTCTCCAGTATCCTGCCCAGCACACACTACCCAACTAATAACGGGAATTACAAGTCTGCAAAGACTGACTAGGTAGGTCATCTAGGTGGAACGCTGAGGATCTGTGAAGGCAGGAGTGTCCTGGGAGGAAGGGAAGGAGTCAAACAGCTTCTAAGGCTGACCATAGCTGCAGACTTGAACCTTTTCCCAGTGTGCATTAACTTGACTGGCAAAGGCAGTGAAATGACAGCAGGGAAATGCTTCAGCAGAGAGCAAGTTAGAACTTGGGCCAAAGTGTTCAACTCTTGGCTCCTCATTGTATCCCCTAGAAACAGCCCTGGGAAGAAGAAAGAAATTGCAGCAGACACCCATTGAAGGGTGGTTGAACAGGCAATGTGGAATCTCAGCCTGCCTTTATCACAAAAGTTAGCCTAACATCAGCACTTATTGGGCACCTTCAACGTGGTAGGCACTGTTAAGTGCTTTTTATAAAAAGACTCTTCAATAACCAAGCACAGAGGGAGAACACATTGATACTGAAAAGACAAGGGAATAGGCCAAGAGAAGAGGAATGCTTGCCCAAGGTCATCCAGCTTCCTTTTCTTTCATACACAAAAGAGAAGGGAGTCCTTCTGTGCCCTACCCAACTAATAACGGGAATTACGAGTCTGCAAAGACTGAGAGTGGGTGCAGAGATGGTAAGTAGCACCCACTTGGTCTTGGTCTCTTCTTTCTTATTCAGCCACACTGGCCCCTTCCTCTCCTTTTGGATACACCTTTCCATCTCACAATCTCAGGGTCCTCACAGTCTTGAATTTCTCTGCCCTTCAATGTCTCTGCCCTTTGCCAGCTCTGCCATTCTTTGGGTCATCATCAAAATGTCCAGAAGGCTTCCCTGAGCCCCAGAACAGGTTGGAGTTCCCATTGTGCCTCTCATAGTAGCCTCCCTTGTGCCTTTAGAACACTTCCTAATTATAATTATACTTACTTCACATCCATACTAATCACTGTTTGTGTAATTTAAAAAAATATATTTATCTCTCCTGTATCCACAGTACCTGGTGCATAGATGGTTGTTAATACTCACAATACTTCAGGGCTCCAGTATCCTGCCCAGCACACACTATACAACTAATAACGGGAATTACGAGTCTGATGAGAGAAAGAGCATTAACACATGAATACTGACTGAGTCAATACACCCAAATAAATCTCCCTTAAAGATGGGTGAATTGCATTTTAGCCAAGACACAGAGACTTGTATAAGAGACAATGGCCCTTAAAATATAAATCATAAAACCTGACTTAAACAGTATTCTCCAATCACTGTGTTACTGCAAAAAAGCAGGCAGGCTCAATGTAATCCCAAGATGTGCATGGAGGGAGGTGGATATCCGGTTCCCTGCATGTACAGGCTTTTCTTTGTCACCCTCCCAATCTGGCTCCCAGTGGTGGCAGTCACTTTCCCCGTTCCTGCAGAAGAGAAATATCACAGAGGTGGTCAGACTTGCCTCTTGTCTCTCAAGGGAAACTGTTTCGCCTTTCACTTCTGCTTTGAGGTAGAACATATCCTGTATGTCAGATGATCTAAGGAGCACTCCTGTCCTCCCAGTGCCAACCACTCACAAACGCCAATGTGGTGACCAGGAACAGAACATTGGTTTCATTATAATATAGGGAGCCCAGGTCCCAAGCCTGTCCTCCCTCATTCCCAGCAGACTGCCCTATCATTGAAGCCAATTTACTGCTTCTCTCTCCCATACCCTGTGTCATTCTCTCTAAAGGGGAGAGCCTTGAGGTTGAAGAATCCAGGTAGATTCAATCCCTCCTGTGCCAATGTGAGCTCATTAAATCTGGGTGGTTTCCTTCACTACCCTGAGACTTAGTTTCTTCTCTTCGATGTGAAGGACTGATACACATCCACTTCTCATAGGGCTGTCCTCTGGCTCTAGGACATGGGCCACACACTTGTTTATATTCAATGTACAAGTCAATTCTTGCTGTTATCTTTCTATTGCATTCTATCTATCATTTCTCCAGCATTCAACTAGCTGTGGGGTGCCAGGTTCTCCATGCACCTGTCAGGAACATTCAAAATGGAACATTTGGCCTCCAATGAGGGGAGTGTAAATAGTAATGCCTTAAAATTACTCTGCTGGGGGTGTAGCTCAATGGTAGAGCACTTGCTTAGCATGCATGAGGCCCTGGGTCTGATCTCCAGCACTGCAAGATAATAATAATAAAATGAAACTAAAATTACTGAGCACTTACCCAGATACCTTTACAAGGTTAGCTGCATCAGATCCTCACTATGACCCCTTGAAGGAAGCCTGAGAAATACCACCATTATCTATACCCCAAAGTCAAGGTCCAGTGAAGTGAATGGACTTGCTCAGGATCACATTGGTAGCTACACTAATCTCAGATTAGAAAAAAAAAAATGACTCTACTTCATGATATAAGTTTGTTATTCCTTTTAGATCTCTGATCAGAAGCCAAGAAGGCAGTGGATGGAGTTCAGAGTTGAGGACAGTTGAAACTCAGGGGCATGTAGATGGTAAGTAGAATCACAGGACTAAGCTGGGCGTGGTGGCATACTCCTGTAATCCCAGGGACTCTAGAGGTCGAGGCTCAATTCTCTAAATATTTTCACTCTCCTGATCACCCTGGTTCTCCTACAAACCCTCTGAGTTACACAATGAAGACTCAAATGATTCCCATTTTGTCAATATGGAGACTGATGTGTGTTGGGGTGGTTTCAGAAGCTTGTGCAGGGTCATATGACAAAGAAACAGGAAGCTGAACCTGGGAGCAGGGTTTCTGGATCTCTGAAGAGAAAGGGGGTCATGAAAGAGGATCATTTCCCTGTCTGCCCTATCTGAGATGCCAGCTACTGCCTTTGAGTATGGATGTGTTTAGAGCCCATTGTTTTATCCACATCCGGGGCCAGGAAGAGCAAGCCTGACAGGTGAGTGAGGCGCCACCTGGCATGACCCCAGAAGACAGGCCCAATCAGTATTTCTAGACAATGGGCCATTTGTCACTGCAGGTTGTACCCAGAGACTTGACAACACTAACTTCCCTCTAGAAATCAGTTGTCCTAAGTATAATCTGAGTGGCACATGTTTGGAGAACTCTCCCCCAGTTTTCCCTGATTTCAGTGTTCATCCCCCTTCTCTTAACTAACCTGATGCCAATGCCCTCCAGTCCTCAAGCATCCTCTCCCTCCCCTACATCTTCCTTTCCAGCTAGGAGAGCTGTGAATCTAGCCCACTATCCTTTCCTTCACTTTCCCCTAACTCCCCTGCACAAAATTAGGCTCTCTCCTTTAATCCTGTAGTCACTTACCTTCTGCCAGTACCGACCTCTCCGATAGCACCATGGTTGTCTGTTTCCCTCCACTGGGAATTCAACCAATTTTGAAAGAGCACCTACTTTGTGATGGGCACTTTTAGTGCAGGATACAAAGAAGAGAGCCGTTTTTGTCCTTGAAGAGCTTTGGAAGGACAAACTGTAAGAACAAGGCAGTATGTGAGCACTAAATACCACAAGGATTCTAAACCTGGTTCTGTCCATAACTTGCTGTGTGGCTCTAAGCAGGTCTCTTTGTCACTTTGGCCCTGAAACCTAGCAAGAGACACATCTGTAGACTGGAGATGGGGATGCCATCAAGAGATGGTTCAGAGCTTCACATCCAGAGCAAAGTGGCAGGTTCCTCTTCTTCCAAAGTCATAGTGAGGAAAGTCCCCCCAATTGGATGTTTTATCAGATCACAGTCTACTTCTTGGTGTCTAACCCAACACATGATGTTTGAAGCTAACAAATTCTTTGTTGTAGGGATTGTTGTGTGCATAGGGGGTGTTTAGAAGTACCTGCTAGATGCTAGTACCACTCCCTGCAGTTGTGACAGCCAAAGTGTCTCCAGACATTACCAAATGTCCCCTGGCAGGCAAAATCATCCTCAGTTGAGAACCCTTGGCTAGCTTCTGGTTCTCTGGCATTTTATCCATGGTCTTAGAACAGGAGTCAGGTGGTTTTTGTTTTGTTTGACTTCTAAGAGACTGCATCTCTCCATGTTTCCCAGGTTGGCCCTGAACTCCTGGGTCAAGTGCTACTCCTTTAGCCTCCCAACAGCTGGAACTACTGATGGCACCATTGAACATGGCTAGGTCAAGGTTTTTTGAGACAGCACTGGGATAAAAGTTTTTCAGATTTGCCTTTGACAGAGCCCCTGCTAAGCACCCACTCGATATGGTCCATTCTTAATGGTTTGAGGAGTTGTAGGACATTTCACCTTGAAAACAGACTACTTTCCCAAGACAGCACCTGATCATGACTACAATATGCTTTCATACTGTAGGGAGGATGAAAAGGATCCAGAGCATGAGCTACTAGAACTGGACAAATGTCAAAGGCATTAGGAAAATGTCTTTCAGGATGCCATGGGTTTCAAAACAATTTTTTTTTCTCTCTTTAGACATTTGAGGAATATTGGGGGGTTGGGGCTAGGAATTGAGTCTGGATAAGCAATCTGGTATAATTCAAAGAGCACAGAGGGGTTGATGAGAGACTCAGTTCCAGTTGTAACCACCATAAACTTCCCAAGGGATCTTGTTTTAGTGAGCTTTTTCACTGCTCTAACTAAAGGACCTCACAAGAACAATTAGAGGAAAAGTTTATTTTAGGGCTCACTGTTTCAAAAGATTTCAGTCCAGAGGTGTCTGGCTACATTCTTCAGAGCTTGAGGTGAGGGTGAACAGCATGGTAGGAGAGGGTGGTAGAGGAAAGTGGTTCAAAACATCACACCAGGAAGCAGACAGAGGCTCCACTCACCACATATAAAGTATATACCCAAAGCCACACCCCTAACACCCACCTCCTCCAACCATATCCTACCTGCATTCAGTTACCACTCAGTTAATCCCCATCAGGGGATTAATTCATTGACTGGGTTAAGGCTTTCATAACCCAATTATTTCACTGCTGAGTGTTCTTGCATTGTCTCTCACATGAGCTTTTGGGGGACACTTAATATCTAAACCATAACAAACCTGAATTCACTCTCTGCAGTCAGTCTTCCTGTTGGTTAAAGAGGACATAAGTCTGTAATCTTGTGGTCTCTAAGGTTTCCCCCAGACAAGTTCAGGTAAAAGTTCCAAGGCTAAAAGAGAAAGGGGTTTAGGGAAGATTGACTCTTCATGAACCCCCTTCCCCGCATTACTGTGTTTCTTCTTGGAAGGTCTATGTTCTGATTCAGTGAGGAAACAGGAATCTTATCACAGCCAGAGAATCAGATGGAGGTCAAATCTGAAGGTTGCTAGGACTGAGTTCTTGGCATTTGCTCTGCTACAAACAAATATTATAACTTAAGCATTTTAGGCTAGGTTTAGGGCAAGTATGTGGCCATGGCCTGAACATCAGGAGTTGCCTGAAGCATGTGCCAAGCTGAAGCCAGCACTTACAAGTCAAAGGGAAGAACTAAATAAAGCCTTCCAGATAGGAGCCTGTGGGAGGGGAAAGATGACTGGCCCCTGAATGAAGTCACGGCCCAATCCCTGCCAATAATCTGTATATGAGGCCATGTCCAGATATTATACAGCATCTGTGCTCCCAGAGAACTGCAAGATACATATAATTATAATCATCTGAGAACAAAGGCCCCAAGCCTAGGCCCTGGGACATAGCAGCAGATGGTTGTTCACTGACTTAGCATCACTAGGAGGTAAAAGGGGCAGCACGGTGAGCAAGCCCTAGGCTCTTTGGTCTCACAAAGCTGACTTGCAGCCCAGCTGTTTGTTAGCTATATCATCCTGGTTCCACTTCCTGAGGCCTCTGCCTCCCATCTGCTATGTTGATAAGATTATGTAAAGTATGACACATTACCCAGACAGAGCAAAACTATCAAAAAATGAAGTGACCATTGTTATTGCATGTATCTGAAGTTTTGTGAGTAAATGGAGAGGCCTGTAAATTGGCTTCTGTTTAGCTTTCTCTCCCACTATTTTCTATCCATTCCAACAAAGCCTCAGAAATTTGCTTAGTGTCTCAGGCATATAACATATATTTAATACCCAAAGTGTCTTTTTTTGGTGGAACTGGGGATGGAACCCAAGATATTATGCATGGTAGGCTAGCACCCTACCACTAAGCTTCAACCTCAGCTTCTGTTTTAATTATTTCAATGGGTCTCTTCTTACAAATGAGTTGCAGGTTTATGTACCTATCCATCATAGTACAGTTGGCCCTCTGTATCACTGGGGTCCACATCCTTGGATCCAACCAACCTCAGATTGACAGTATTTGGGAAATTCTTTTTTGTACTGAACAGCTATTCATATTCTTTTTCTATTGTTATTATTCCCTAACCAATATACATAACAACTATTTATATAACATTATCATTTTATTAGCTGTTATGAGTAATATAATGATTTAAGTATGTTGAGAAAACATGCATAGGTTACAGGCAAATACCATGAGTGTGTAGATCTGTGGAGTTTGGGATCCTTAGGGGATACTAGAACTTCATTAGCTGACTGTACTTACCAGTACAGTACTTAGCAGGTCCTGGCCAGCCTCTGGCAGTCCCGAGCCTTCAGAAGTCCTTATATATCTGTTTCCACTCTCACTGCAGGAGGTTGTATCTGGTCTGTTGTCAGATTGGGGGATCACATTAAGGTCCTTCTTACAGTTCATGTGACCCTCCTATGTACCTTATGAGTGGTCCTGTCATGTGCACGTGCTCCTTTGACTTCACTGACTTACTCAATTTACATTGACTGAAGTATATGCGAGAAGGTATAGTGCAAGTGGCTAGCCAAAAACTGGAGGCCTGGTAACTGCCTTCAGGAATTCCCAGCCTAGTGACTTGAAACAGGCAGCAGATAAATACAGTGTCACAGCACAGAAGACCAATAATAGGAGGCGTGCGTGTGTGGTGTATGTGTGTGTGTGTGTGTGTGTGTGTGTATACACGGGTTGAGGAAACAGGTCAGACCACATCATCTCTTTTTATCAGATGAGGAAATAGACTCAAGAGATAGGCCATCCCAAATTTTCACAGCTAACAAATGTTAGGGTTAGAATTTAAACCCTGCTCTTGGTCTTGATCCTACTGCTCTTCCCCCTATACCAAGGCATGGCTTGGTTGACTTTTTGATTCACACATCTGCCTGTATGTGCTTTTTTTTTTTTTTTTTTTTTTTTTTGGTACCGGAGATTGAACCTAGGGGTGCTTAACCATTGAGCCATGTTCCTAGCTCTTTAGCTCTTTTTAATATTTTATTTAGAGTCAGGGTCTCATTGAGTTGCAATTGCTAAGTTGTTCAGGCTGGCACTGAACTTTCAATCCTCCTGCCTCAGGCCCCCAAGCTTCTGGAGTTTGTGTTCTGTTGCTGTAACAAAATACCTGAGACCGGGTAATAATATAAAGAATAGAAGTTTATTTGGCTCCTGTTTCTGGAGGCTGAGATGTCCAAGAGCATGGCATGCAATTTGTGAGGGCATTCTTGCTGCATTACAACAGGGCAAAGAGCATTACCACATGGCAAGACAGAACAAGCATGCTCTCCAGAGTCTGACTTGCATATCCTACAAAGTCACCAATGCCATCTTTGGGACCTCACCCTCATGATCTCATTTAATCCTTACATCCCTAAGGCCCTACCTCCCAAATACTACAAATATGAGTTTAAGGATTAAGTTTCAAACACATAAAATTCTGGGGGGGATACATTCAAATCATATCACTGTTTAGCCAAATCATCCATTCCCTGAGGCTGAGTTCTACACTCAGTTTGGGTCCAGCTCTGACAGAGATGTGACCCAGCATTCTAACTCACCAGCTGCCCGTTATTCTCCCAGATCACTCTCTGGTCCTTGTTCAGCTGGGTCATTTCTGGAAGAGCAGTAAGTAGTAAGTGAGGGCAAACACTGGCCTTACACACTGGACACTGAGGAACACCAATGACCATGTTATATGGTGTGAATAGTAGGCAGTGTCTGTGCCAGCCCTATCATTCAGGAGGCTGACTTGAGAGCATGGTGAAGACTCCTGTCAGGAATGTGAGAACAGCTACCAGAGAGTAAATAACTGTTACTATCTCTTATTAGTATATCCTTTCATATACATCTGCTTTGGATCCTCCAATTACCCCAGGATAGAGTTTCCTATTTTATAGATGAGAAGACTGAAACTTAGAAAGGAGCAATGGTTTTTCTGAGGGAAGGGATGGTAAAAAGACTGCAAGCCAGGAATCAACCATTATATATTCATATATATATTTTTAGTTGTCAAAGGATCTTTATTTACTTATATGCGGTGCTGAGAATTGAACCCTGTGCCTCACACATGCCAGGCCAGTGCTCTACCACTGAGCCATGACCCAAGACCATATTCATATATATTAACAAAACTACTCCTTTGAAGTCTCTATGTGCAGCATCAATAGCTGCATCTTAGGAGTTGCAAAAAAAGTTCAGATGAATTTTGTGTGCAAAGGATCTGAGTTGGTAAAGTCTGTTAAGTTCTAGGGACTGAACAATAGCAAGGATGGATATAGAAAGAGCCCATAGGACCCGGCTGCACAGGGCATGTGAGCTGCATCTTAAGTTCTTGTTTTTAGCAGTAGTTAGGGATCAAACCCAGGGACTCAAGCATGCTGGGCAAGAACTTAGCTACAACTGTAGCCCTGAATCTAAGATTTTTGAAGTTCATGTCATTAAAGAATCCTAAATAAGTGGCAGGCAAAATTGGAGTAGTTTTTAAAAATATGCCTCCAATTTCCTAGTGAACGTGATCTGAAGTGAAAGTAGAGGCAAAGGAAGGCTGGACTTTGGAGTGGTAACACAAGGCCTGGGAGAAGTGGATAGATTTGCAAGGTACTGAGGAGGTAAATCAACAGGGCATGCGTTTAACTCCAGGTGAAGAGAGGAAGAGGGAGAAGTGTTTGTAAATGCAACCATCTCCCCTCTGGCCTGTGATCCTCATCACCTGAGCAGATCAGTGCAGAGTGCTGATGTTGAGGCATCATGCTGAGTCATGCTCTATTGAAACAGTGGGACCTAAACCGAAGTTGAGTTAAACAGAGGCTTTCCTTAATCACTTTTCAGAATGTTATGATGTCTGCATTAAAGAACTGGGCTCACCCATTCGGCAAGATCTACCTCCGAAGGCACAAGCCTATGGTAAGTTACCTAGTGTGTTGTACTTTCTGCTCACTAGTCCTGACTGGAAGAAGCCTTGCTCCTGCTTGAGGGCCTGTGAAATCAAATCTCTATCAGCTCACAGCCACTCTCAAAGTCAGTACATTCTGAAATCTTCATGATCTGCATCTACTGCATTGACCTGGAATGATGCCCAGCCCAGAGTGGGACTGCTGTGGTTGGGAATGAGTTTGGGGACAGAGGCTGTAAGTGAAGCTTTATTGGCTTCTAATAAGTACAGGTATATACAGTTTGTATGAGTCTATGTTATATTATTTCACTTAATTCTATTCATACTGTGCACACTCCTGGACATGAAGCAGCAGATTCTGCTCTTATTACTCCACAGACAGTGGAGAAAAAGGATGCTGACAGGAGCCATTCCTTCTCCAAAGACATTCATGGGGGCTGCCTGCCCCCTTTCCCAGACACTGAAGCCCTCCCACAGAAAATCTGTGCCTCCCACCTGCTCTGGGCACTTGCTGACAGAATCTGGGTGGTGGTAGCAGCAGCAGCTGCTTCCCAAGTCTTTCTCCTGAGTAGAATAGAATACTTGTGGGAGAGCCAAAAAGAAGCAAGGGCTCCCACTAACTAGCAGAGGCAAACTGATAACCTGATCCTTAGAGCCTGACAGGAATCCTCTGCCCTTGAGTGGCCTGGATTCTTTTGGGCCGAGTGGCCTGGATTCATGGGGCACTGGTGTGCATCTTGTTCAGGCAACTTGTTCATAACATAACCAGCCAGTTATTGCAGTTGGTGCAGAAGTCAGTGAACTCCTTCAGTAGCTTATCAGCAAACTTCTTGGTCCCTGTGGGGCAAAAACAATTTGTCTTGGTGAGCATCGTTCTGTAGTTCCAGCTGTAACTGACCTATCCGCATGGAACATATTCTGGTTGGTGCAGATGGTGAAGTCCCACCACTGCAGCTCAACCAAGCAACCTACATTTGGAGTAGGGCAGCTGCAGAAACGGTGTTCCTAAAGGGAAAGGACACCAGGAGGGCACCTGCAGATGGCTGAGGTGCTTCTTCCACCACAGGATTGGTGTAGGGGAAGAGACTTCTGTGAAGAGGCCCAGGCACCCCAGGGCTCATGCCCCTGCCTTGGGGTCCCACCTAATCAACTTTTTATCCATAGTTCCTCACCTGTAACATGGGTGTCCTAAGGCTTATTCTCAGCAGAAAGTTAAAAGCAGAGGTAGAATATTTATCTTGTCCTAAAGGAAGGACAGAAAGGCACATATTATAGGCTAATCAGACTCTCTGCCTGAGTTAAAGGAATCTGGAATGATCTCATTTAAGATGACTCTGCAGACTGCTTATTTTTGTCCTCTACCCTCTCCAACCTTTACGTCTTCTGACACTGTGACTCTTCTGCTCTCCTCCTCACCACCTTTCATCTCCCAGGTCCTCCGTGTTACTTCAGTGAATGAAAGCCCTCCTACCTGCTCTATTCTTCATCCAGCCAAATCTCTCCTGCCATATCCCCCAGATGCCCCAGCAGCACTCCCTACTGTGCATTCTCCCCTGTGTCACCCCGGGCCTTCCCTCTGCCTCTTGCTGGAATCTATCCACCCACATACATTCCTCATCTTAATTTACCTAACTACACCTCTCTCCCTTTTCCCACTGTTCTCAGGCTAACATGTAGAAGTTTCTCAATAAAGGCCTTGAACTGAAATGAAATGAAGTATCTTAATTGAAATCCTTTCTTTAAAAGTGAGGAAGAACAACTTGAGGCTATCAGTTTTGCTGTGTTCTGGAAATGGGCAAGAGGAGCCATTATTCATCTGTGACTTGTTCTGTTCTCCTGCTCATCTATGGCTTGTACTATTCCTGGTTCTTCTATTTCCATAAAGCACATTTATTATAGACCTACCTGCTAAGAGCTGTAAAAAGGACGTGCTAACAGATGTGGCTCCTGCCCTCTAAGTCTGAGGAGTTTATGTAACAAAGGCAGTGATGTAGGCAGAGCTAAAGGAGGTAAACTGCCTGTCTCCTATCCTGGGCTGAGCTCCCTAAGAGGGGGTGTGTTGTAGCCTCTATCCAAGCTGCTGGCATTACTCTGATATTCTATAAGAATTTACCAAAGAACACATGAAATCAAATGTGCAAATTAAATGGATAGGCAAATGTGCACTGCAAACTTCTCCATCTACAGGCTGCTTCCATCATTATAGGAATGGTCTGGATTTTGTCTCTGCTTTCTGTCTATTTTCCAGTCAAGCCTACTGATTTACTCAGCATGGATCAGCCTCACCAGGGTATTCTTCCCTCATTTCTTTGTTAGATTATCAGGAACATCTTTATTTTAAACAAACAAACAAACAAACAAACAACAACATAATTTAATCACATTACTTTCTGTCTCCCTTTCCACTTGAGAAGAATGCAATTCAGGATTGCAATGAAGGCCAGGGGCTCCTGCCAGGGAAGAGGCTATAGCAATCAAACACAACTGTTCAGATGAAGATGAAGGAGCTGGGAGTCACAGCAGAGGGGATCCAGGGAAGATGGACACTTCTACTTTGTCGGTGGTGGACCTGTGTATGAGGAGCTTATATAAGGAAGTCAGTGATGTAGGCAGTCTACATCCTCAGATCTGTGGATGGGCTAATGAGTCATTTCAGAGCCACATTCCCACTAAGAGTTCCACTCCATGCAAAACTGTCAAGAAAAACAGCTACTCTGGGCAAGGCACTGTGCTAAGCATTGTAGAATGAAACAAAAAAATGAGAAAAATATATCCCTTTGCCCTCTAGGAGTCTCAAGTCAGTGTAATAGATTAACAGAATGCCTGGGAGAAATGGAAGCAGGAATGCAGAGGGGAGGAACCTGGTGAGGGAAGATTCTGACAGGTGTTGAAGGAACAGGGGCTCGGTTACAAGGTGCAAGGTGACCCAGTAGAGTGGTACAGTGATACAAGGAACTTGGAAGACACATGGGGAAATCAGAGGTGGGTCAGTGAAGATGAAGAGTAAAGGGCAACAATTTAGAGAAAACATGACAAGAATCTGGGCTGAGGGAGACCCAGAAGAGAATACTGTGAAGATGGTGGGGAGGCAGATTTGGCACACAGAGGTCACATCTCAGAGATATCGTCAATGTAGTGCAACGATTGCCTGATGAGGCACCAGGCAAGCTGCTTACAAACTCTTCAATGAGCTGGGGTCTTCCTAATGACTGATGTTCTCTGCGGTCTCACAGGTGGGCCCAATAATTTTGTTCAGGGAGTGAAAATGAAGGCTCTGAATTCCAGAACTTGCTATGGAACTTCCACAGCTCAAGCAGATGCTGGTGGAAGGGAGGATGGGCCAGGCCTGTCTGCTTCCCAATTCAAGGGCCTTTTCCACTGACCACTATGCTCCTTCTGCTCTGCCCCAAATCTATACCCTCTTATGGGAAGGTGGAAGTCAGGGAAACATTCATCCCACAGTCTTTTCTAAGCACCTGAACTAGGTCTAGACATTCTAGTCAGAATAAGGTCTAAAGCATGCCAGAGCCAAGGTTTAGACTGAGGCTGAGGCTGAAGAGTCTGGATTTCATTGTGTGGCTGTGTGAGTGCAGGGGTGTGGGTTAGGGGTGACAACAGTTGAAGATATCTGAACAAGATGATATGACATTGATGAAGGTATAGCAAGAAGGCTACTAAAGGAAGAATAGGAGGCTTTGTTTTCACCATGGTTAATATGAAGTAGCAACTGGATACTGACTTGGTGAAACCTGGAGACAGTGTGGTTTGCTGCTCTGGTCTGTGGGAGACAGCTGAGTTTAGGGAAGGCTTTCCCTGGCACACACATTAGGTGTCACGAAATAACTTCAACTATTGCTTTTTAACCATTCAGTGTCTTTTCAATATGGTTGAAGGTCTCATGACAAAATTTACAAATTTTCATTTCACATTATCTTCTGGATAGTTTGGCTCAGGCTCTTGTTGGAGGCCAAGGAGAAAGCTCTAAAATCTTCCCTCAATGGGAAGAAAGCAATGAGGTCTGAAAAACAACTACAGAATCTGGCAGAAACCAAGGCAAAGAATCCTGTTGGAGATAAGCAGCTAATTTGTCATCAGTGGAAGAGATCCCTTTCCCCAGGAACAAAACAAATAGGGTTTCACTTTGTTAGCTGCTATTCCTATCCAATAAACAATGATTCCTTCCTACTACTACTTCTTGCTAACAAACCTGTGTGCAATGACTTCCTGAAAAAAGGTACATTTCAATCCCAAAGTTTCTGATTCTAAGCCTGAAAGGAAAAAAAAAAATATTCAGGCTGATTTGTGATCATAAGGTTTGTAATTCTGCCTGAAACTGGGCTTCTGCACCCCTCACTACTCTTGGCAATTATTTCTCACTAAGCCTATACTCTGCTTTCCCACACTACCTGTTTGGGGAAAGAGCAGCCTCCATCCCAAGGTCAATGAAAGGACAGAAGTGTGTTCATTATCCCTTCCGTTAAGCTATAGCAGGGTCTAGAAATGCAATGAGTCCTCAGGAGCCAATGTGAGCTGCCAGAACTCAATATAAGACTAACTGTAATGTTATTCTATGCCAAAAACTGAAAGGTGCATATTAAAGTACAAATACATGCTTCTAAGGAACAACGGCAACAACAATAACAACTATGCATGTTTTTATATTATCAATCTTTCATTTCCCTATAGGGAAAAATATTATAAGCTTCACTTTAGGGATAGGGAAATTGAAACAATTTACTTGTTTCAATTTCAAATCGAATTTACTTGTTTCAAATTCAAATTCAATTTCAAAATGAATTTTTGACAAGTAAATTTTTTGGGGAGGGAACAGAGCTTGCTGGTCTCCTCCCATCACCCATTGCATTGTTCTGTCTTGCTCCTTCTGCAGGGCTGCTGCCATGGACTAAGGGCTAAGTGATGTGAGAAGACTGAGCAGACTGTCACATAGCAACAGGCAGCAGAGCCAGGGCTGCTTTGCGGTGGAGTTGCTGTGGGCTGGGATGGTTATTGCACAGACATCCCAAAGACTAGGGGTTCCTCTGGGGGCTCTATTACTCTTCCATATTTGGAACTTTCCATCTAATATAGATTTGAAGATTCTGGACATGTAAAGAATAAAAGGAAAAGGGCTTTAGATTTAATAGAAAAGCACATACACACAGAACACAAACCTGTCAGATTTTTAAAATTCTGAATTCACTGTTACAGGAAACAGAGAGAATTAGAGTTATAGAAGCAAGAAAATTGGTTTTTAGATTTGAGTTCTTATTCCTTTAAACTAGGACTCCTTTCTTTAGCTGTAACCATGGCAACTAACAGAGGATTCTGATCTTAAAGACTGGGTTACAACTGGCAGGAAAAAACATCAACTTGCACAAAAATGTCCTCTATTGCCAGCCCTGTAAGCAATTCTGTGCTGTTACACTGAGTGTGGAAAGCTCCAGGGTCTATAGGGGGAAGAAGCTCCAGGGTCGATAGGGGGAAGATCCTTTGTCCCCTAATATATTAATAACATTACAAGGAGCTGCCTGGCTTAAAATTGTCTAACAGGAACACAATCATCCTGCATTTCAGGACTGCATAAATGGTTTTCTCTCAGCCATGTTGTGAAGCTAAATGAGAATTTGTGTGTGAAGGAAATTCTGTAAATCTATGTATCTCAGAATTCATGGTCTCTGGCAGGGAGGGGTCTGTGGGGCTCACCTGGAATACAAAAATGTCTTCCAAGTTGTAAACAAAGAATATACACAGATGGGCCTTTGGAAGTAAAGCTGTTTGCTCCTATAGGGCAGCCTGTCTCATGAAAAGTACAGGGATACTTAACTTGGTCTGCACCACCTAGCAAGACCTCTTCATTCTCTGGACTGGTTTTCTGCTACCAGTCATGACAGAGACTTACATGGGCACAGGAAGAAAGCATATCCCTTACATCAAAAGTTACTTATTTCAAATTTATAATTTTTATACCTGAGGGCTTCTGATGTATTAGCATCAACTCTCACTTTTCATTCTGAAAAATATAATCTATGAACTCATTGGAGGATTTTTAGGAGCTATATATATGCTCACCTGCAATGAATGCGTGGATATAAAAAGTGATGTGCTGTGTAAAGCAGAGCTCCTCCTGTGATCTGTCCTAAACCTGGTGTCCTAGGGCTGAATGATAGGTTGGGATGGGCCCCATGTGCCACCTTTCTGACTGACAACCCTGCTCCAGAGGGAATGATTCTGAACTGGATCCTGCTGTCTTCTGAGCCTCCTCCCTGCTGTGCTTTGTATTCCTTGAGATGCAGGAATTGAACCACATACAGGGTTTCAGGGGCTGACACATCACAGCTTTGCACAATAAGACACTATTTTCTGTTTTTTTCCCCCAACACCCCCATTTTTGGTCCCTTTGCACTGAACAGCATATACAAGCCTCTCAGGAGGTTCAAATCCTTGCAGCCCAGACCAGTTAGGCTGGAGCACATGAAGGGAGGGGGTGGGAGGACAGCAGTAATGCTACAGAGTTACAGTGCACAACACCCTCTCTCACCCATGGCTCCAGGACTTAAGATGGCCTTCCTGCGTTAAGAAGGCAGCTCTAGCTAATTTCACTGTAGGAATAAGGAATTCGAGGCTCAGAAATATTGTGATTTTTTTTTCTGGGGTTACCTATCCACCAATTGAAGAACTAAAGTGGAAATTCAGATGCCTCTGGGCCCTTATACAAAGGCTCTCCCTTTTCACTAGCCTGTGTTGATTAGATACCCAGAGAGATGTCCTTTGAGGGAAGTATTTTACTCACTGAGACAGAACCTCCAGAGGAAAGTAGCTCTTAGTATCTAACAGGCTTGTTGCCCTCCTTGAGCAAGTAGCTGAAGAGCTAGGCTAGAAGAGAATTATCATATAGGTAACTGGGCAGTGCAAAAGGACCCTCCAAAATTGGGACTAACAAAAAGCCACCGGAAGTGGCTTTTGATGTCAACTTTTGACTTGGTGAAAAGTACAGAAACAGTGCCACCTCTAAATTCTTTCAGACAAGAGAAATACTTTGTAAGGAGTAGACCCTAGAGAGCAGTGGCATGCATTGTGATTGACATATTCATTTATCCATATCCACTGGCTCCAAACAGGCCTTGGATAGGAAAAAAAATACAGTTTCACTTCCTGATGAATATTTGGAAAAATGTGAGGTAAACACAAAGCTCCTCCTCCTGGCCTATATTTCTGCAACTTCAATGTTTCTTGTGCAAAGAACGTACTGGAGAGAAGCTGAAACCCTTCATATTCTGTGGGATGTTGGAGGAAGATCATAGCATACAGATTACATCCTTCTAATTTTGTCTTGTACCAGGAATTTAATAAGTCCAAAGCATCAAATAGGAAAACAATTCACTCAGATTTGCTGAGAAGAACATGATATAGGGTGGAAGATGACTGGTGGCCTCTGGCCACAAGTGACCAGCACTGACATTCAGAATGAGAGTCACTCTTAGGAAACTTCCCAAAGTCATCTGCCTGAAGACCAGGAACAAGAGTTTAATGGCCCCCCTAAAGACAAACTTCCCATCAATAATTTTTCTACAGAAGAGTGGCAATTTTCTAGTTTTTGAGATACTTTTTTAAAACATAAAGCTGATGCATAGTTTTTTTGTAATGGTGCATTATTATTGTACATAATAGTTGAATTCATTATACCATATTTGTACATGCACATAACATAAAAAACTGATGTATTTTTAAAAAAGAAAAGAAAAAGTGGGGGCTGTGGGTATAGCTTAGTAGCTGAGTGCTTTCCTAGCATCCTGGAGACCCTGGTTCAATCCATAGTACTGGCAAAAAAAAGTGATGAATATGGATATGGCTCTGGGATACAGATGGGATTTATGTCAACTGTTTTATTTGTTTGTTTATTTATTTTTCAGACAGGGTCTGGGTGTGTTGCTACTCAGGTTGGTCTCAAATATGTAAGATCAAATAATTCTCCCACCTCAGACTCCAAGTAGCTCACAACTACAAGTACAACATTATTTTAAACAGACATAAGCAGGCACAGTAGTTCATGACTGCAGTCCCCAGTATGATGCAGGAGGATTACTTGAGCCAGGATTTGGAAGCTTAGCCTGAGCAATATAGTGAGATCTGTGAAAGAACCAAACCAAACCAAACCGAACCACTGCAATAACAAAAAAAGCAGTTTGACTTAAATATGATTATGTAAATAACTGAAGGGAATTACTTTTAGTTTCTTCCTCCCAGAAACCCTCCTAATATAAAACATACAACCATAACAACAAAACCAAAATCTCTGATTTAGCCAAATTAATTTCTAAGACAGTAAACAAGTTTTTATTTTAGGAAATATTTATCTTTATAAAACCTGATGCACAATAAATGTGGACATTGCATTAAAATGATAATGATTACATAAAATAAAAAGGACTGGGGCTTTAGCTCAGAGGCAGAGCACTTACCTAGAAAGCACCAGACCCTGGGTTCAATCCCCAGTATGGCTAGGAATAAAACCAACTTTATTTATAAAATCAGATGGCTTTTTAGGGCACTTAAACCATTCTTTATGATATTATAAAGGTAGATAAATGTCATATATTTGTCCAAACCCGCAGATTGTGCAACACCAAGAATGAACCCTAATGTAAACCATGGACTTCAGATGATAATGATTTGTCAATGTAGGTTCATGATTGTAAGGAATGTCACTCTGGTGGGGGATGTTGATATTCGGGGAAGCTGGTTGTAGGGAAGAAGGCAGGTAGGAAAGATATGAAAATTTTCTGCTTAAATTTTCTGTGGCTTTAAAATTCATCTTTAAAAAATGAGCAATTATAGAACAAATGGTAAGTCAAATTTGGCTAGTTAAGCTGTAGTTTGCCTCTACTTACTCCAATGCAATCCCTTCATTTACAGGAAGAAAACGGCAGTACAAGAGGGGAGATCCCTTGGCCAAAATTATGGAGTCAGAAACTCAGTCAACTGAACCCCAGATCTTCTGATTCCAGTTAGCCATAAGAGAACACAAGGAGAATCAGTTCAGGCCTTGATGAGGAGGAAGTCTTGCTTTTTTGGTTTCAACCAGAAAGGCATTAGTTCTAAAATCTTTTCTCAATAAGTAAAACATTATATTGAAGTTTAACACCCTGTTCCATCATCCACATGTCACTGAAGGATTCTGGCTCAGTACCAAACTTGCTCTCCTATCTGGGATCCCTGCTCAGAAATTCTGCTCAACCCAAGATAGTGATATTTTGGAGATGAGACAGAAAATCAACTTCCTGACAAGAGTAAAGTCCTGAAATAGGTCAGAAGTTAAAAAAGGCCAGGGTTTTGTTCTGCTTGCCAGGACATTGTCACATCCAGGGTTTACATAAATGAAGGTCTGTCCCTCATTGTCCCCATCCTCATGTGTTCAATGGTTTCTCTCATCTGAAGTACTCATCTTAGACCTGGGTTTTGCAGGTAGAAGCACTGAATGGCATTATCTCTGACAAGGATAAAATAGCTCTTGAGTCAGCAGTTTCAATGAGCTGCTGCTGACAGGCAGAGGAGTGTCACCTAAGGCACTGAACAGCACCTAGTCAAACTTATATTCAGTGTCAGGTGTACAGGAGAACATACAAAATGAGGAAAGATCTGGATTTGGAGTTGGAAGACCTAAATCCTGCCAATTACTTGCATATGTTTCTGAAAATGTAGCTCTGATTTATTTCTTTGTCTCCAAACTAAGAGGTGATAGCTCAGTTGCTTCACAGAGCAGGGGTGAGGACCAAGTGAAACATGGCAGAGAAGGGATTAGAGATGTCCTCTCTTACCTTCTCCTTCAGCCACCTCACTTCTATCTCTGCTCCTAGTTTAAGCCAGGAGCTTGCCAATGTTCACAGTGAGGCCTGTTCATGACTCCATGAATACCATCTATTATACTTAAGGCACTTGGAACATTTACTTGGCCACTCTGATCCTAAAAAGCTCAACAAAGCTAAACTCTGTCTCTGTTTTATATTTCTGATTCATGACACTGTTGGTGTATCCCTTTATTTCAAGTTCAAAGCACAGAAATCTTTGCTCTCTAGTCTTGAACACTGTATTCCTCCTTAGGTAAAAAGCACCAATCAAAAACAAGCGTACTCCATAATCATCAGCAGTGACCATACATATCTCTTCTCTTTCATCTGGCATGTTAAGTTTAGCACAGACTGGTCTAGAGAAGCCCAAGGCAGTATACTGTTCAGCCAAGTGGTTATATGTTTAAGATATCACTGGTTTCATACTTCAGAGGTCAGATCTGACAGTACAGATGCTTCCAGAAAGTTTGCAGGGTTGACAAAGGTGTGAGACCACCTGAGATGAAGTCATTCCTCGAGTTCCATGGAAACCAACTTATTCATCTTGGGGACATAGAGATATATGGAGTCCAATAAATATATGCAAACTTGGGGGGAGAACAGATTGAGACCCAGGTAAGAGCTAGGGTGCTATTAATGACTCAAGGAAAGGATCTGTCACTGAAGGAGAATGAACACAATCCAGGGAAAGGGACTGAAACCCAGCACAACTGCTAGAACCACCAGATAATGAAGTGGGTGGTCTTAGGAGTGAGTGCCATGTCAAAGGTGTTTTCAAAGAGGAGCTAGCTCCCACTAACCTGGAGTGCTTTGGAAAAGAAGCAAGGTTAGGGTTTGGACATAGGTACTCTATAGTCCTTCCTGACCCTGATATCCAGCATGTCATCAAGAAAAGATTGAGAAGTAGAAGACCCGTGAGTGGGTTTAAGGCATGTGACTGCTTCTTCAAGAGTCAGATGCCCCTGGAGCTTCTCAGCTCAGCAACACAGGGTCATAGTGGTAGGGAAGTGGGAGCTACCACAGGTGAAGTCAGAGATGACCATGTGCTGACATCAAGAATTTCAAAACAACTTTCCACTAGTAAGAGCCGACTGAGAATATGAAGCATTTAAAAAGGAGGATATAAAAAATAAACACACATGAAAAAAAATGAATAGGTCACATATGATACATAGGCTGTTTTCCTATCATGAATAATGTTATTTCCCACCTCCCCCAGGAAAGATAACTCAATTTAAAGACAATAGATTAGGCTGGGATATAGCTCAGTGGGAGAGTGCTTGCCTAATGTGTGAGCTTTTGAGTTTCAAACCCAGCATCACAGTAAATAAGTAAACACAATAGATCTTTCTCACTTAAGTAAATGACAAAGTAAACTCTATATTCTAACCTGGAAAAAGACTGAGGAGAAACATCCCAAATCCTAACACAAAGATCAGAGAGCTGTCACTGGACATAATTAGCTGTAATAAGGTCATATCAAGTTTAAAAGGAAAAAAAAAGTTATTTCCTGTGGGAAGGGTGATCAATAGGAGGCTGATAGAATAAGACTCCTCTGTAACAACCATGGAAGCTGTTGAAAAGCTAATAAAAGAATGTTTCCCCAGAAAATATACACACATGCAAAATCCTGCCTAGTTTCAGATTCACTGACAGATCCCAGTGAGCAATACCTGTCCAATCAACTAACTGCTATGGATAAATCCTTTTCCCTTCCTACTCTCCCTTGGTTTTGAATAGTGACTTATTTATTTATTTTTTTGTCATTCTCTAAGCACTAAGAACCAAAGCTCATCTGAGATGACCTGAATGCCGTCTTGAGCAGAAGGTTGCGGCACTCAGGAGAGGACTTTTCTAGCCTACAGAAGGAGAGGACTTTGGGGGCTAGAGTTGTGGCTCAGTGGTAAAGTGCTTGCCTAGAACGCATGGGGCACTAGGTTCGATCCTTAACACTACATAAATATAAAGATATTGTGTCAACCTAAAACTAAAAAATAAATATTTTTTTTTTTTTTAAAAAGGAGAGGACTTTGGTAAGGAGGATGTTTGGATGGACACTGTCAAGAGAGCCTTCAGAACCTAAATAATGCAAAGGTGGCAATATTGGAAGCATTTCCCAGAAGCAATAACTCTAACCAAGGAGCAAGTGCTGCAAACAGGCTGGAACCATGCACCTCTCTACTTATCTGTTCACAGGGAAAGGACCAGGCATACATCTAGGAGGTAGGCAGCTTGTCTATTCCCAGGCTGGTAGTGTTTTCTACAGAATGAATGACAGAACTACTATTATCTTTATGAAAAACTGAGAATTTATTGCTTATGTAGAAGGTTTGCAGACTCTAAACCTAACATTCCAAATGCAATTTTCCCCAATTCTGACAAAATACATTTGTTCATATTTTTTCATATATCCAACAAGTATTGATGGAAACTGACTATTCATCAAGTACTGTTTTAGGAGTGGGGACAGCCAGTGAATAAAACAAAGATCATAACAGAGCTTAAGTCCTCGTGGAAGTAGAGAATCACACAAGCTTTACAAATACACAATGTCCAGAGTTGATAAGAGCAAAACAGACAGAGGGTGGGTATCAGGGGCCTGAAGAGCATAGGGTGGAGTCATGGAAGGTCTCACATGTGAGCTTGAAGGGTGGGAGGGAGCCCTGAGGACATCTAGGGGAATGGTATCTCAAGTAGAAGAAAGGGCTAGAAGCAGAAGTGTGCTTGGTGTGTTGGCCCATGTGCATAAAAGTCAGTGTGAATAGCAAAGTGCATGAGAGGTCCACAGGAGATGGGACAGAGTGAGTAGCCCACATGAGGTAGAGTCTGAGGGCTGCTTAAGACTGGCTTTTATTCCTAGTAAAATGGGAGCCACAAGAGGATGATTCCAGAAGAGGCACATGATCCCATTTATAATGTGGGGTCTCTCTGGCTCGTGCGTAGAAAGTAGAATATGGGGAATGAAGACGTCAAGAGGTGACTGCAGGAGATGATGCTGGCTCTAGTAAAACACCAAAGGAAAGAACTGTTCAATTCTGGGTCTATATTGAAGGCAGATAAAAGGAAGATAGAACTTGATGATGGAATGGATACAGGGTAGGAGATAAAGAAGAACATGAAGATGACTGAGCTTCCTGGCCTAAGTAATCAGAATGAGAAGGGAATGTTAAGGGAGAAGATGTATGGCGGTAGGGCAGTAAAGCAGAGCTTTGAACACTGTACATCCACCATATAACTGACAGTCAAGGAGAAAGATGTCTCAAACTGGATGGCATGTCTGGGATACAGATTGAAATTTAGGAGTGGTCAGTCTCTGGGTAATGAAGGACACTGGACTGAACAAGATATATTAGGCTATAGAGATAGAGGCCCAGAGAGGGCTTTACCAGCCTATGGAAGGAGGTTTGCTTGCTACAATGTTGAAAGATCAGGTTACTGAAAAGAAATCGGCAAAGGAGATTGGACAAGAAGGAGAATTGAGAGGGAGCACTGACTATCTTAAAAGCCAAGTGGGGACATCATATGAAGGAGGAGTCAAGTGTTATCAGACAATGCTGCTCACAGGACAAAAGAACTAGGACCAAGGACTTGCCATCCACTAAGCAATGTGGGGCTCCCTGGTAAGCTTGAGAAGGGCTGTCCCAGAGGAAGGGATAGAGTGGAACCTAATTTGAACTTCTCATTTTTGTTTTGTCTTGCTTGGCTTTGACCAAAAGGACAGAGTCTGCCTGTTGTAGACTGACAGGAATGCTTAATGAGGATGCTTTACTAAAGATGGGCTTTGACTTTTGTCTTCCTGAGGCTAGATACAGTATGGTTAAAGCTAAGGATTCAGGGCCAGGCAGTCCTGTGAATAAATTCCAGCTCTAGTACTTAATAGATATAGAATTATAGACAAGCAACTTCATCTTTCTAAGGCTCAGTTCCTTAAACTCTAAACAAAACCACACTAATTTCTGTCACAGAACTGGGATGAAGTTGAAATGAGATCATTTTCTGCTTGGTACAGTGCCTGATTTATTTACTTACATACATATATATGGTACTAGTGCTGTTACTACTATTTACCTACAGGTAGGGCTGAAGTAACCACAAATATCACCATGGAAACACAAGAAGAGCCCATAGTCCAGGATGGAACAGAGAACAGTGCTTCCTTCTATAGCCCCAGCTCTGATTCTACTTTTAAGCTCTGAAAACACCCCCATATTATGTGCTGTCTTGACATACCTGCTTAGGGAAGTTATTGATGTGCTTCAAAGCTCTCAGGTATCCTGAGCTCTCTATCATGCTTCCTCCATGGAATCCTCCAATTACCCTAGGGCAGGGATTCTCAACTGGAGGCAATCCTGAAACCCCCATGCAACACTGTGGCAATATCAGGAGACATTCTATCACAGTGGGTGGGTGCTGTTGGCATCCAGTGGGCAGAAGCCAGGTGGGGAAAGCCAGGGATGTTGCTAAATATCCCATAATGTTCAGGACAGCCTTCTACCCCATCCACAATAAAGAATTATCTGGGGCTTTGGGTATAGCTCAGCAGTAGAACATTTGCCTAGCATGTATGAAGCCCTGGGTTCTAGCCTCAGCACAATAAAGAAACAAAGAAAAGAATGAAGAATTATCTGGTCCAAATTGATTGTAGTGCCAAAGTTGAGAAACCCTACTCTAAGGTTTGTATGCCCTGCATGAGAAGATATACATGGGAATAGTTCATTTTATCACGTTCAAGAAAAGAACATTTTCCAAATAAGTGATAATTATCTCCCACCTTCAAAGGACTGAAATGTAATAGATATAATTTGAAAAACATTTTGCCAAAATGGATTAGTACTCCTGCTGCCATCATTTGTCCCTAATTCTCTATCTATCATCTGGGGCATTATCGACTTACCTGTAACCAAAATTGAAGGAACTCAGTAAATAGGCTCTTGCTGGTTGAGAGACTCTCATTTTATTTTATTAGGCTCTTCAGAAACTTTTTTGCTTCATTCAGCTCTTAGGTAAACACAATGTCACCAAACATGGTCCAATATTTATTTAAAGTAACTCATTGTGTCTTTGTTTCAGAAAGTAACCTTGAAGACAGTGGGAAGTTGAATTTTCAATTCTCTTTGGTATATGTCCAAAAATAACTAGCTTTCTAGCTTAACTCTTGCTTTTCTGAGAAGATGAGAATTCTTAACTTGTATATAAACAGAAAAAATGGCTTTAAAACATGACTCCATCACCTTGATTTAATGGGAAAACGGCATGAAAACTGGTTTCTTGAGTCATTTCCCATATATAATCCAGTGCTATAAATAAATGACTAATTGTACTTAATAAGTTCTTGTACTTGCTATATTTGCATTATGTTTTCTTGCCTCCCTTTTTATTGTTGGACTATTGACTTTGTTTCCTACTGACATCAGGGTTCCTCCTCTTAACTTGTTGCTTCTAATAGACCCTTCCATGGGATAAAACATACCAGCCTGCTGCTTGCTGTTCCAGGTGCTCACAGGTCTTTGGTCTCAAGTCCTCAGAGTGCTTTACGTAGTGTAGTTTAGGTTGCTGAAATGAGTTCCCCAGGATAAACCTCTCTTTGATCCCAAATAATTTCTAAGAGATGGAGAATTAGAAACACAATAAAGGGGAGAAGGATAAGCCATGCCAGCCTGAGTGAGAGGAGAAGGAGCTACTTTTCTCAGGGCTGTGCACTGTCTTCCTATCCCTTTGCATGTTGTGAGGTAAGGTCAGAGCTACACCCAGATCATAGCAAATCCAAAGCTCTGGAAATTGTGATGGCTATTAACATTTCCATTCTAGCAGCCAGATAAGAATTCCACTAGCTGGGCCTTTATAGGCAAATAAAGCAGAACAAGGCATTTCATTGGAGTTCGATCTTTATGGCTACTTTCTTCCTTCCAGGTTCTCAGGATCTCTCCAACCTAATTTGGAGGTAAGTCCTATGGTGCTTTACCCAGAGGACACTATTTATTTGATTTTTAAACAACCCACTGGGCTGGTCCTCCAGAGTAGAAGTCTCTATTTCCTATCAAAGGTCATCATCATTTCCTTTTCATAAGCAGGTATTCACCTCTATCTTAAAATCTTAAGAGTTTCAGGAACCATGAAAAGGGGAAAATATTTCCGACTGATATCTTTCAGTTTGGTAAGTACATCTGGGGAGGAAGGCATCCTGTGTCTCCACTGGATGACCTTTCAGGTTCCTTCCTCTTCTGAGATCCTCAGATGCTAGAGTTCAAGGGAAGGCATCTGGCAGGAACTAAATCTGCAGTGAGCACCAGCTTACATCCCTGTATCCTAAGGGTCACATTTTCTATTGCCTTCTATAATTGCAATTTGGCACCATGCTCTGATTTGAGAGATGCTAAATATGTCTGTTGGCTGGGAAAACAATGAAGTTGGATCAATTCAGTCAGTGAAGAGAGCACAAGAGTCCAAAGTGCCAAAAAACACAGTAGCAGGTATGGAGATATAAAAAGTCTAATCCCAGTTTGCATGGCATCATTCCCTTGGTTGGCTGCTACCCTTTCCCAGGCACCTCCTCATACATCCCCACATCCAGCTGGACCAAGCATTACCAAAAGTGTGACTACTTGGCTCCATCCTCCAAAACTGTGACTAAAGGAGCTATGCCTGCTTGTGTAGGAGGCTGGCCAGCTGGGCAGCCAGGGCAGGAGGAAAGCAGTAATCTTGGAGTGCAAGAGCTCTTCTGACACAAAGGCCACCTCAAACCACTTGTGCTGGAAGATGGCAAAGTCATCCATGTCTGCTATGTGCCAGGTAGCAGTGGGTTGCTGCACAGCCACTAGAAAAAGTAGAGGGAAGAGAAGGATCCCTCAGCACAGATGCTGATTTCTCACTGATGCATGCTACAACATGGATGAATCTTGAAAACATATGCTAAGTAAAAGCCAGACATAAAAGGCCATGTACCACTTGACTCCATTTATATAAAATGTCCAAAATAAATAAATCTTTAGACAGAAAGCCTATTAATGGTTGCCCAGGGCTTGGAGGAGGAGATTTCCTGGAAGTGACTGCTAAAAGTGCAGTTTCCTTTCCTTTTGGGGGTGATGAAAATAGTCTAAAACTAGATAGAGGTGGTGGTTGTGCATGTACTAAATGTACCAAATTCTCCTTAAAATGCCTAATTTAATGTATTATGAACTTCAATTTGAAAAAAAATCATTCAATTTGAAAATCATAATTTCAGAGAATATAATATCCCCACTTCAAAGATAAAATAGGTATTTACTGGTCAAACTTAGAATTTAAGAAAAAAATATCAACAATACACCAGAGAACACAGAGAAAATAGCCTTTGAATCACCTCTTTACAAGCCCCGCTACTGCTGATGGTTAAGAATCATAGACATATAAACAGGAGTCCCCTCTGTTTCTCCTTTGCTAGCAAAGCAATAACCCTTTTTCCTTTTTCTCAAAACCATGTTCTGTTATTGGAGACAAGAACCAAGCTTTTTCCAACAAATGTGGCACTCCATATGGGACCCAAGATCGGCCCTCGTTTCAGCTTTCTTGAGCAGGCCTGGCTGTCCAAAGAACCCCACTTCCATGCTGAGGATGCAAGATGGCTCGTGAACTTGTTGAGAGCAGTAGGAGAGTTAGGAGACAGATGAGTTTGCCTCAGGTCTAACCAGAGAAGCTATTCCTGTGAGTAAAGGGAGGGACTGAGGGACCATCTCAGCAGCTGCCACAGCTCCTTTTGCTTTGGGGAACTCCTGCCTTCTCTCCCTGAAAAGAACAGGTTACTCCATCATGGTCCACTTTGAGAAAAAGGAAACTGAACTCCGTAAAGTTGCGATATGCTTGGCCATCTGGTTAAGTCCTTCAGTGTTCATGCCAAGAACCTTAATTCTATACTTCTAGTTCCTCTTCATGGGAACATATAGTCCCTCTTTGTGGGGACATCTGTGGTGCCCCTGGTGTAGGTGTCACAGTCAAGCAGGATTTGAGAACCTAGGGACATTACTCCCTTCTGGTCTGTTCTAGGTTCTCATCTATTTGTTGGCTTTGGGTTTGAGAACTTTCTCTGGTTGTCTGTCTGTGTTTTCATTTTGTTTGTATTTGTTACTGCCCCTTTTAAGACAAGGTCACTACTGCATTGATCCTACAGATAGTCTCCTGGGAAAGATCTTGCCTGGTCAATTTAAAGGTTCCTGTCTGTTGGCCATGATTTTGGGTCTCCTCTCTAGTTGTCTGTCTCTGTGCTTCTTTTTCGTACAATCTTGCAATTGGAGTTGGTCTCACAGAGGTAAATGAGTTTAAGAAAGGGACACCTGGGGCTGGGGTTGTGGCTCAGCGGTAGAGTGCTCGCCTAGTGCGTGTGAGGCCCTGGGTTTGATCCTCCGCACCACATAAAAATAAAATAAAGGTATTGTGTCCAACTACAACTAAAATAAACAAAATATTAAAAACAAAAAGGGATACCTATAGGTATAAGCCTGTCTAAGATAATGTTTTCTTGTAATGATCTGGCTTTCTAGATTATTATACAATCTTGCAGTTGGAGTTGGTCTGTCAAAGGTAAAGTAAGTGGAATTAATTTGTACATGCAGGTCTGTCTGTTTTAATGGTTCCTGTCTGTCAGCCCTGGTTTTGGTGATCCTCTCTTGTCTGTCTTTTTGTATCTGTTACTGGCCCTTTAAGACATGGGTCATGCTACATTAATCTTACCGGTAGTCTCTTGAGTGGAGAGATCTAGGCTTAATGGGCCACCTATAGGTATAAGCCTGTCTAAGAGAAAGATAGTTTACTGTAACACAATCTGGCCTTTGAATAGTTTTTCTGGATTATTATACAATTTTGAAGCTGAAGTTGGTCTATCAGGGGTAAAGTATATGAAAGAGATTCTGTATGTACAGGAATTTAGGCAACTGCATGATAAGGGGTCTGAACCACCAGGAACTAAGTTGAAGGTGCCAAAAGGCACTGCCTCTGGTGTGAAAGGATAAAAGGACACCAGAAGAAAGGGTCAAAAATATTTAAATATTTTAAGGCCAGTGCTAGCAGTGCTAGCACTGTTTCTCAGCCTGGCCTCAGGCAGCCTTAGATCATCTCACTGAGGGTCAAGTACACCAGCCCTAAGCTGGAAAAAAAAAAAAAAAGTCCCAGAAAAGATGCCTGGGCTGTAGAAAAATGGGCAAAGAGAAACTGGCTTCTCCCCTGCCTTCCATCTCCTTTTGCCTATGGGGAGTTGAGGCTGCTGGCCACAAGGATGTGCAGTAAGTTCCAGCCAGCACTGTCAGTTTATGACCTGGTGAAAGGAATAGTTTCCCCTTTTAAGGTATGACAGGATACCCCATTTGGCTAGGGGATATTCACCACTGGGGCAAAGCAATTCTTGCTTTATCAGTATCCCATCAAACCAAATGCCTAGAGAGTCTGGAAAATAAGCAACTGTATCCAGAAAGTAACTAACTTGTATTTTGCTGGCAGTCTCTGCAAAAGGATCCTCAAGGAAGCCTAAAGAAAAGAATGAAAAGGACCACTGAATATCAATATGCCTAATGTAAGAAAAAGGTACAAAAGAAGTCTCTGGGTCCAGTTTACAGTAGGAAACTCACTTAAAGTTGATGGCATTGTGAAAATAAGGGAGACAGGTCAGGCTCAAAAATGTGCTGTGCTCCAATCCCTTGAATGATACCTGAGAGAAAAAAAGATTAAGACACAGTTTTTGTATATGCCAGATTGTCTGATCCCTCTCCTGGGATGAAATTTGTTGTGTAAATTACATGCACACATAATATTCACAAGGATTATTTCAGAATATGAATTTAAGAAATTTAAGAAAGGGCCTGAAACTAGAAAAGATAAAAGAAAGTCTCAGGTAAGGAAATATATTTTTGTATGGAAAACTAGAAGGTGAAAGGAACGTTTCTGGATAAGAAAGTATTTTGTCTGGTAAAATGATACTCTTGTGCTAAAATCCAAGATGAAAGAGGACAAAACTAAGGATGTAAACAAGTTGTGAATGTCTGAGTCGCAGAAAGTTTGTGGAAAATAAATCTAAAAAAACACAAGTGTATTCGTGATTAAATTGGCTATAATTAGCACAGTCATTCGAAGTTATTTGAACTGTAATGTACTGATATGTAGTGAAGTCTGACACACTGATCTGCTCTTATCTATAATTTTCTTGTATCTGTTAGGTTTTATTACTTAGGGAAACTAGTCTTAAAGGAATTAGGGGTTGTACCTGTTTTAAAGTCTTGTAAATGATTACTTTGTGACTGGTTAGATAAACAAATATTATTTTATGTTATAACAATATAGTTGACACCTTAAATATATGTGACTTAATATATCTATACATCTGACAACTATATCTATCTGAGTCTTGTTTCTAAGTGTTATGTAAAAGTTTATAAATTAAAAATTTATCTAGGTTTACTGGCAAGGTAACCAATAAGGGCTCTCTTCAATACACTGTATCTGACATAGAAGGGTCACACAGTCATTTGCAGACTTGTCCTGTATTGGTTTGCTTTGAATAAGTCAATTCTGATCATTAACACTGTTTCCTAAATGTATAAGAGATTTAAGGGTATCCTTTGATTTTTTGCTAGTACTGCTAACCCATGCAGACCTGTGATTATTGTTACCAAACACTATGGATTCTAAATTGTACTTTAAAAGTTAAGCTTAGTTAAATGTAAAGCTTAGGGCTTAAGGGAGAGCACTTTACCAAGATGGTGTTCTCCAAACTAAAATTATCTATAGCAATAGTCTCCTTCAGATTTATATAGAAATAACAAATTTGGTTGGTATTTACTCATATCATTTGATGTTTTACAGCTGGATAAAGGTAACCTGTTGTCAATAAGTTACATATATAATTTTGTCTTACTTTTTACACTGGAATAGGAATTTAAATGCATTTTTGGAAGGTAATAAGGACAGTCTGATCTGTTTATAGGTAACATTGTAAAACATGGAAGCATTCTGCCACTTTTTACAAGGGAAAAAAAAAAGAAAGTTAAAAACTCTTTTAGACTTTGATTCCTGTTTCAGATGTAATGTATTATTTGTCAAGAGCCCCACCTTACCTGGGAAAGTGCCCTGCTTCTCATCTTACTCCATGTTAGAATGGCTACAAAATAGGCTAGACTTGAGCTCATTTAAAGTTCTGTTCAAAAGATTGATTTTTGTTGAAAAGATTATTGTGATCTCAAAATAAAAACGGGATATGATACATAACTATGTAAAGGTTTAAGATTATAAAAATAATTTACTTGGTTCATAGCTATTACAAAAATTAAATATGTTTTGCTCTGTTAATTGCATTTTGTATTTTCATTGTAAATTTTATAACTGTTGCCTATTAGTGTTTTACAGAGGTATGACTTCTAATAAAACCACCTGAGTTAATTTGAGATAATAAGCCATCTAGGATATAATCTGTCTTATAGAGGGAAATGTCCCTGATGCTTCCAAGAGAAGCCACAAATGGTCAACAAGACCCTGACCCATCCTGGCAAAGGGCACCACTGGTAGGGGAAAGCTAAAGGAGCCAAGAGGCACGGCACACATTCCCAAGAGTGATCTCTGAGGAATCTCAGCTGACTCTTAAGAGTAGATAGGAACAGGGTCAGTTTTGAGCAACTTGGTCTGAAACACCTGTCAGGAAAGCATAGCCTAAGCACAATACTACACAGATATTTAAAAGGAAAAACAATTTTTAAAAAAACATAACTTAAGATGTACACTTGTGTCAGCCCTACAAAAAGTAAGCAAAGCTGGAGGCTATAAAGGAAAGGTTCTCGTGTGGGAGTGCTTAATAATAATGATCACAAAGGATTCTAGAGTCACAGTTTGTCCTGAGTTAATTTGAGACTAATCTCATAGACCTACAAATGTAGCAGATTAGGAATGCTGGAAAGGATGTGGAGAAAAAGGAACACTTTTTTGGGGACTGTAAATTAGTATAATCGCTATGAAAATCAGTATGGAGGTTCCTCCAAAGACTACGGGTGGAACCACCATGTGACCTAGGTATACTACTCCTTGGTATTTATCCTAAAGAATTAATGTCATCATACTATAGTGATAATATGTATAACCAAGTTTATAGCAGCACAAGTCACAAATTGGAACCAGCCTAGAAGTCCATCAATGGATGAATGAATAAAGGAAATGTAGTATATTTTCACAATGGATTTTTATTCAGCAATAAAAAAATGAAATTATGTCATTTGGAGGAAAATGGATGGAACTAGAGACCATTATGTTAAACAAAATAAGTCAAACTCAGAAAGTCAAGGGTCTTATCTTTTCTCTCATATGTAGAAGTTACAGAAAGGAAAAAGGAAAAGAAAGGTTGGGTGAGGAAAGTGGGGAATCTCATGAAAATCAAAAGGAGAATCTAGTAGAGGAAATGTTCCAGAGGTTGGCAGGTGAGGAGAGAGGAGGGAAGTGCTAGGGAGTGATATTGGCCAAATTTTAGTTATACTTGGTGTAATAAATACCATCATTATGTATAACTATAATATGACAATAAAAATGTGGAAAGAAAATAAATGGATAAAAACCTAAACAGAAAACAAAAAAAGAATTCTTTGTCATTCTTGTTGTGCCTAAATTAACTATAAATGTTCAAGGAAGTAGACAGGTCTGTCAACTTAGAATACAAAGTCACACATAAAGCTCAAGAAGCCCTGTCATGAGTAGGGAGGGAGAGCATGAGAAGAAGATTAACATTAAACAGGGATGAGAGGTGGGAGGGAAAGGGAGAGAGAAGGGAAATTGCATGGAAATGGAAGGAGACCCTCAGGGTTATACAAAATTACATACAAGAGGAAGTGAGGGGAAAGGGAAAAAAAAACAAGGGGGAGAAATGAATTACAGTAGATGGGGTAGAGAGAGAAGAGGGGAGGGGAGGGAAGGGGGGATAGTAGAGGATAGGAAAGGCAGCAGAATACAACAGACACTAGTATGGCAATATGTAAATCAGTGGATGTGTAACCGATGTGATTCTGCAATCTGTATACGGGTAAAAATGGGAGTTCATAACCCACTTGAATCAAAGTGTGAAATATGATATGTCAAGAACTATGTAATGTTTTGAACAATCAACAATAAAAATTAAAAAAAAAAAAAAAAGAATGAACTGACGGGGTTAGAGGAGCACATCTCTTCTCCAAAGACACAAGCATCCTCTATAATGATCAAGCACAAGACGGCAGCATTTTAAATGAATTGTAAACTGAAGGTACCAAGAACAAAGCCATAAATTACTATCTAAAAGTTTAAAAAGGGTGGTGGTGGTGCTGTTTTGTTTTATTTCATTTTATTTGGTTTTGATATTGTTACAAAAATGCTTCAAAAATCAAATGTATTATAACTGTATTATATTTAATTAAAAATCAAAAATTTCTGAAAAAAAAAAAAGAAGCCCTGTCATGTCAAATAGCAAGTCACGAGGAAAAACATGTGCCCTTTGGGTAACTGCATTAACCTTAACTGTGACCTATGTCAGGCTCTTTATGCTTTACTATCTTGTAGAAAGAGAAGCTGTAGATGAGGGTCTGCCAGGTTTTACCAGATGTGTGTGTGATGAGCTGCTCTTCCATCATTTTCTAGGAAAGACAATAAAACTCTGAAATTCCTACAGAGGGACACCTCAGAGGGGCAGCTCTTAGTTTTGCAATGGAATCAAGAGAATGATAGGAGCACTGAGGAGACCGTATCCTCCACCTACGCACTAGACATCAAGATTGTGCTGTTACAAAAATCAAATCAAAGTGGATCAAAGACTTAAGAATTAGACTAGACATTTTGCAACTGCAAGAAAAAAAAAAAAAAAAAGAAAGCCAACACTCCATCATATTGATGCAGGATCTGATTTCCTTAAGAAGATTCCTAAAGCTCAAGAAATAAAACCAAGAACCAATAAGTGGGATGGCATCAAATTAAATGTTTCTTTCTGTAGAAGCAAAGGAAATGATTAAAAGCATGAAAAGAGGGCCTCCACAAAGGGAGAAAATATTTGCCAGCTATTTCTGACAGGGGATTAATTAGTATCCAGAATATATAAAGAACTCAAAAAGCTTAACATTAAACAAACATCAAATAAACCAATCTATAAGTGGGTAAAAGAACTAAACAGACATCTCAAAAGAAGAAACATAAATGACCAACAAACATATGCAAATATGTTCAACATCTCTAGCAATCAGGGAAATGTAGATCAAAACTATACTAAGATTTCATCTCACTCCAGTAAGAATAGCAATTATCAAGAGTACAAGTAGTAATAAATGCTGGTGAAGATATGGGAGAAAATGTACACTAATATATTGTTGGTAGGACCACAAATTAATGAAATGGTTCTGGAAAACAGTGTGGAGATTCTTTTAATTAAGAATAGAACCACCATATGACCCAGCTATCTCCAAAAGATACTAAAATCAGCATACTATAGGGACTCAGCCACTTCAATGTTTACAGCAACAGCTAAATTATGGAATCAGCCCAGATGCCCATCAATAAATAAATAGATTAAGAAAATGTGGAATATATACATAAAATATTATTACTTAGCCATAAAGAAAAATAAAATTATGGCATTTTTTCTAGTAAATGGATGGAATTGGAAAAACATACAAAGACAAACATACTAAGAGAAATAACTTAGTCTCAGAAAATCAAGGATTGAATGATTTTTCTCTTGGATGCAGAAGCTAGAGCAAAATGAGGGAAAAATGGGAGGCGGGTATCAGATACCACAAAGACATATGGAAAATCAGTGGATTAGAAGGAGATTGAAAGGGAGGGAGAAGGGATGGAAAAGGTGAGGATATGTGGAATAACTTACATAAAATCATGCTATGTGCATGTATAAATATACCACAGAATGTTTTAAAAATATTATATAGACACATAATGACTTGAGAATAAGGTTATTATAGGATTTTAAATTTTAAATAAAAGGAATATTTCTATATAATTTTATGAATTATTTTTCATCAACATGTTTCTGGCATTTACCCTTACTGACACATATACCTTCAGTTCATTTTATTTAACTGTTATAGAAATATTTTATTTTATGAACAAGGAAATAGTATTCTCAGGGAGATGGGAGAATATAAAGTTTTCATGGAAAGGCTATGGAAAATAGCACATTGAGACCATAAAAGAGAGAACAGAGGATTATATGCTAATTCAAATAATTTACTGATTTTACATTTCAGTGATGACAATCCAGCTGCTCAACTATCCATTTCTAGTAGAGATCTCCATATGGACAGGATGGCGTGAACCAGCTCAGTCAACTTCACCTTACCCATTTCTCTCCTCTCCATTTAGTTCCATTTCTCAACAGTATAATTAAATTCAGCATGTCTGTGATATACAGAAGGACAATAAGAGGTGGCACCTCTCTAAGCAGGAGACAAATGAGATGAAGACAAGTTATTCACTCTGATATGCTAAGAGCTCTGACAAAGTAGTACACCCAGACTCAAGCTCCTGAAGCAGGGCTTTGAATTTAGACTCAAATCTTGGATAAGCAGGAATTAGGAATTCTCAGGGAGGAAATAGTATTCTCAGGGAGATGAGGCTTAAGTTCAGGAGAAGAGTGTTCTCCTAAAATCTTTTACAGAAAAATTCCTCTGAAGTTCAAAAGTACAGATTCCTTACAGAACATTTCATCTTAGAAATAAATTCTGCCAAACTTTTAAGTGGAGGTAAAGTGTATTTCAAAGCAAAACGTGAGAGCTTGTTTGGAGGTTCTAGCAGAGGAGCGCAGTTACTCATATACCCTTGATTGAAGAATGGTCCTTCTCTACCAGGGAAGCTCATCCTCTTTGAAGAGCATGCAGCTTCAGGAGGGATGCACATTGAATGGTGAGGGAGGAAGGGGACACCTGCCTAGCCAGCCAGATCAACCAAATCAACCCCTGTGATCAATGGGTGACAGATGTCACAGTCAGATCACCTTCAAAACCTGAGTCTCCTCTGAGTCCAAAAGTCTGGACAAGTGGCTGTCCTCCCTGCTACAACACCTTCAAAGACAGAAGACTTGGCTCCTCCAAATGTAGCACATTTCCATGTGGCAGTATCCATTGTTAGTGAGTTACTTATTATGAAATGAAATCTGTTGTCTGTAATTTTCAGTCATTGGTACTTATTTTGCCAGCCATGTCATTTTTGGTCTTATCACCTTTAGCCTAAACATCCCCAATCCCTCCTTTTATCCCCAAAGCACAAGAAAAACTGCTGCTCTACATTTGTAAGCAATGAGGAAGCACAGAGAGTACTCCTTAGGTAGTAGGCAGTCCTTTCAATCTTCTACATGACCAGAGCCAAAAGCCAGCCAGGCTTGTCAGGGATATTGGCCTGGGAGAAGACAGACAGTAAAGAAATCCAGAACTGAACTGATCATCACCTCTACTGGCCAGAACGAAAATGCTGCAATGAATGAGGCAGAGGTAAAACCAGCATAGAATTTATGACATTAAAGAAACCTGAGTGACTGCTGTCCCAGGCCAGCCAAGTAACCACCAGAGAGAACCTTCTGCTTTTAGGGAAAGGAGTGCAAAAGTCAAATTTCTTAGATCATTTACCTAAAGACTGCAGAGTCAGTATAGTGAGGCAACAAGAACATGCTAGGCAGAATTGTTATAAAACAAACAAAACTGGGAAGAAAATAAGAAACAAATTCTCAAAAAACATTAAAATCCATAAATATGTGCAATTATAATGTGTTGATTAAAATTTATTTAAATATTTTAAGATGAGTGCATTGGCACATACCTGTCATCCTAGATATTCAGTTCAAGGCTGAACTGGGCAATTTAGCAAGACCCTGCCTCAAAATAACAAATGAAAAGGGCTGGGGATGTGGTTCAATGGTAGAGTATTTGCCTCACATGCACAAGACCCTGGGTTCAATCCCTAGAACTGCAAATAAAAAAAAACCAAAAAAACACATACATACATAAAATAATAGTTATTTTTTTTAAAGCAGGAGTATTTGCTCAAGGAAATAAGGTATGGGCAGCTTTTTTCCTCCTAGATACTTAGGAAAAGAACACTCATGTTTAACCACAATGAGTGACACACATTCACTAAGTATTCATTTTCTTACTGATTGCATGTTATCCTCATGCAAGCATCATGCCATGAGTGCTGGGGTGAGCAAGAGAGACTTGGTCTGGACCCTCTTCCTGCAGCCCTGTAATTATGAATGGTGTCTGATTAGTTTCTATGTCTTTGAGGGAACTCTCAGCTATCCTGACAGGCAGGACACAGATCATTAGCCCTTGATCATATAGATGTGGATAAGCAATGACTCACCCAAGATCCCACATAACAGATTGTGGAAGAGTCACAATCCCAAAAACCAAATTTTGAATGTTCTCTCTGATATGTGGAAGCTAACATGCAAAGTGTGTGGGGGAGAATAGAAGTTCATTGGGTTAGACATAGGGGAATGAAGGGAAGGGAGGGAGAATGGATTTAGGAAAGAGGGTAGAATAAATCAGACGTAATGTTTCTATGTTCATATATGAATACATGGCCAGTGAAAACCCACAGCATATACAACCATAAGAATAGAATCCTAATTAAAATAAGTTGTATTCTACATATGTATAATTTGTCAAAATGTATTCTACTGTCATGTAAAAAGAACAAATAAAAAAAAGAGAAGAATTCAAATTATCCCTATTTGACAACATGATTCTATATTTATAAGACCCAAAAAACTCCACGAGAAAATTCTGGACTTCATAAATGAATTCAGACAAGTAGCAGGATATAAAATCAACACCCATAAAACAATTGCGTTCCTATACATCAGTGATGAATCAACTAAAAGAGAAATTAGGAAAACTATCCCATTCACAATAGCCTCAAAAAAATATCTTGAATCAATCTAATGGAAGAGGTGAAAGACCTCTGCAATGAAAACTACAGAGCACTAAAGAAAGAAATTGAAGAAGACCTTAGAAGATGGAAAGACCTTACATGTTCTTAGATAAGCAGAATGAATATTGTCAAATTGGCCATACTACTAAAAGCACTACACAGATTAATGCAATTCCTACTAAAGTTGTGATGATGCTCTTCACAGAAATAGAAAAAGCCGTCATAAAAATCATCTGGAAAAATAAGGGGCCCAGAATAGCCAAAGCAATTCTTAGTGAGAAAAGTGAGGACCAATGAGGTCAGACATGAGGACCAATGATACAGACTAGAAGACACAGAGATAAACCCATATAAGTACAAGTTATCTCTTACTAACAAAGGTGCCATAAACATACATTGGAGAAAAGAGAGCCTATTCAACAAATGGTGCTGGGAAAACTGGAAATCCAAATGTAATATTTGCCACTCGACCAGCGATGGCTTCAAGAAAGAAGGTTCGATTCATGAGTAAATGCTAGGGAGTTTTAAACTAAAGAGACAAAACTCTTATTACTTTTAATACCAGCTCCGGGATGGCTTCTCCTAGCTCCCGCCTCCAGCCACCTAATGTGGTAGCGAGGTTTACAGAAGAGACAAGCGAGAGAGAGAGAACATGCCAGGGAGTGGGCTTTTATTGGGGAACAAAAAATTCCAGGGAAAATCCCATCCAATGAAGGTTAAGGGGGGCAGCATCCCAAGGTCAGGGGTGACAATTGGGTCTTCGGGGTAGTGGCCAGACACATCTCTGCATGGACAAGCCCTCGGACCTGGAGAAAGGTGGGGAATAGCTCTGACACAGCTGTGTCTAAGTGCCTCTCACCCAGCCAGGGAGGTAACTCAAATCACGTCTGAGGATGGCCTCTCACAGTAATAAAAAGAAATTTAATCCCTATCTCTCACCCTGCACAAAACTCAACTCAAAGTAGATCAAGGACCTAGGTATGAGACCAAAGAACCTGCTCCTCACAGAAGAAAAAGTAGGCCCAACTCTCCATCATGTTGGCTTCGGAACTAACTTCCTCAATAAGACTCTTAAAGCATAATAAGTAAAATCAAGAATCAATAAATGTGATGATAGCAAACTAAAAAGCTTCTTCACAACAAAGGAAACAATCAAGAACATGAAGAGAGAGCCTATAGAATGGGAGAAAATCTTTGCCACCTGCACCTCAGGGCATTATTCTCCAGGATATACAACGAATTCAAAAAACTTAATACCAAGAAACAAACAAACAAATAACCAAATCAATGAATGGGCAAAGGAACAAACAGGCACTTCACAGAAGAAATATAATCGGTCAACAAATATATGAAAAAAATGTTCAACATCTCTAGCAGTTAGACAAATACAAATTAAAACTATACTGAGATTCCATCTCACTGCAGTAAGAATGGCAATTATCAAGAATGTAAGTAACAATAAATGTTGGTGAGAATGTAGGGAAAAAGGTACATTTATACATTGCTGGTGGGATTGCAAACTGGTGCAACCACTCTTGAAAACAGTATGTAGATTACTTAGAAAATTTGGAATGGAACCAACATTTGATCCAGTTATCTCACTCCTCAGCATATACATACCCAAAGGATTCAAAAACATCATACTACAGTGATGCAGCCACATCCATGTTTATAGCTGCTCAATTCACAAAAGCTAAGTTTATGGAACCAACCTAAGTGCCCTTCAACTGATGAATGGATAAAGAAAATGTGGTATACATACACAATGTAATGTTACTCACTCAACCATAAAGAAGAATGAAATTATGGCATTTGCTGGTAAATGGATGGAACTGGTAATTATCATGCTAAGTGAAATAAGCCAATCCCCCAAACCAAAGGCTGAAAGCTCTCTCTAATATGCAGATGCTAACACATAATAAAGGAGTGGTGGTGAATAGAAGTTCACTGGATTAGACAAAAGGGAATGAAGGGAAGGGAGAGGTGATGGGAATAGGAAAGACAGTAGAATAAATTGAACATAAGTTTACTATGTTCATATATGTTTCCATCTCATACAATCATTAAAGCTACTTACATACAAGATCCTTTCCATTTCTCTCATTTCCAGTCCCCAATGGGACCTGATGGAAGAGTTAAAGGAGTCTAGAGACCACACTCAGTCTTGTGTGCACTGCCTTATACTACAGAAACTGGGGATTCCCATCCTCCAAACCAAGGCAGATTTGAGGAAGAGTTTCACAATAAACCCCAAGGACCAAAGAATCTGCTTCAGCACGAGATTCAAACCATGAGATTGACACTATAGAAAACCCCCAAAAGTAGAGAAGTAAAAAATCATTCTTTATTCAAGTTGGAGGAGGGGAAGAAAAGACATTGTGAGACAAATGGGTGAACCTCACATTGAGCACCTTCTATCTACTATGACTTACCCTTTCAATTGTCCAGGTTCAAAACTGAGGCATCTGACAGCTCCCTTCTCCAGCTGTGATCTCCCCTTTATAGATTCACATGTACTTCTAAGTCGTGCTCATCCTTGCTCTGACCAAGGAAGGCTGAAACTGTCTCCTAACTGGGGCTCTATGATTTCAGCTTCTCTCTTGAAAACTCTACCTATGAGCCATTCCCATTTGCATCTTCCTAAAGAACATATCCCATGCCATTATTCTGTTACTATAGATCTTGCATATCTCTATGAGCTATACCATTGTGAACTGACCCCCAGGGCATAGAGGGTTCTGCCTAACATTTGCCTAACTTGTGATTTTGCTCCATAACCCACCACTCACCCACATTTCCAGCCAAATCAAACCCTGCTTGCACAATTCTGTCTGTGTTCTGTTACCCTGAGGTTCCTCTCCCCGTAATCACTGGCTAAAAACCCTGCTGTCTTGAAAGGCCGTTTCAAATTATGGCCCCTTAGTAAAATGATTCATCAACCCCCGCCCCCCCTAAACACTGGATCTCTAAGAATCTCTCCTGGTAGGTGCCAGGTTTTGCTTTATACAATTAGCGTTAAATCTGCCTCATTTCCTTTAAAGATCTTGGAAGGCAGGATTATGCCCTGCTTATCTAGAATTCCTGCAACATAAACCAAAGGTTGCATTCTACAGCAAACATTGGAAGAGAATCACTAAGCCTTTTAGAGTACTCTGAAAACTTCCAGGGCTCTTAATTTGTGGTTCTTGGGTACTACTTCCAGGATGCATCCTTTTATTTGTTAGATAATATAAATATGGTTTTTCCTAAAACAGGGCTTCTCAATCTCAGTATTATTGTCACTGGGGATTAAATAAGACTTTGTTGTGGGGGGCTGCCCTGTGTACTGTAGGATGTTGACCAGAATCCCTGGTTCCTACACATTACATGTCAGAAATCCTTCATCCATCATCCTCCCATCTCTGAAGTGACAGAAATATCCCTAAATATTATCAAATGTCCCTTAAGAGATAAATTGCACCTGGTTATGAAAGACCCACCATGCTTTCCTATAGCAGGTGCAATGACTTTAAAAAAATCCCCAAGCCAAAAGTTAGGCTTTGCTGGCAACATAAACACCCAGAGAAGTACAGAAATAGGTATCTTGCAATTACTGACCACCAGCAGCCCACAACTGGGAAGGCTTAGAAATAGGTACCATGCCCTAAAAATTAAATTAGAACAAGCTAACAGAGGGGGACTAGAACCAACTCTTATGCACATATAGCAACTCACAGGCCCTGTCTTCTGGGTCCCCCTAGAGGGGTTATCTCTCTCTACTGCATCCTGAGAATTGCTCTACCAGCCTAAACTGGGAAATACTGCCACAAATTACATAATTCTTTTTTTTTTTTTTTTTGGTGGTTAAGGAACTATTCTCTAAATCATGAGTTGGCAAATATTTTCCATAAAGGACCAGCTAGTAAATATATTAGGTTTTGTGGGCCACCTGGTCTCTGTTACAACTATTCAATTTTGTACAAGGAAGCACCAAAGCAGCCATAGACAGTATGTGCATCAATGGGTATGGCTTTGTCCCAGTAAAACTTTACTTAAAAAGCAAGATGGTAGGCCAGATTTGACACACAGCTGCCTGATCTCTGCTCTGTTCTGCATCACACAAAGTGTTCCTTTCACGAGGCTGCATATTTTTCTCAGATCTTAATAAGAGGAAAAGTTACACTTCTTCTGAAGAATTTTTTTCTTCTTATTGCTCTGAATCTTGCAGAAGATGTTTCCCAAATTTCTTTGGCTAGCAAGAATTTCAGAGCCGAATTTAGCACAAAACTCTAGCAACTTTACAAGGCTTTATATTGTGTCCTATCTTATTTTTTCATTTCTTGAATTTTCCCCATCTGGACACATTTTCCCCACCTTTCTGGAGTTTTTTTTTAGTTCTACAATCCACCTGCAGAAACTTTTTAGAATAAGATCAGTGATAAACAAAAAGAAAAGGCAGGATGCACAGAATGGCAGTCAAATAGGAAGGTGTTAGTCTATGATGAATTTGTTTTTTTTTTTAATTTTATTTATTCTTTTTAGATATAGATGACAATAGAGTATATTTTCACATATTCATACAAACATGGAGTATACCTTATTCTAATTTGGATCCCAGTCTGTGGTTATGATACATTTCTTCTTAACAATCTTGTCCAAAATCTTCCTTACAGAAGATTCCACTTAACATATGTAGAAACTTCCCTCATCCTCTTTAGAGTGAACTAAATTTGGTACTCATTAAGGCAAAAAAGTAATTTCGTAGTGGAAGCAGGTGGCAAATAACAACATTAACAAAGTGATGAAGGTTACCATCACAGGCATGTCCTGCTGATCTCATGTATCCCAATATGATGTGATGAGAAAGGCACCTCACTTCAGATCTCCATTCTAACTATAAGAAAAACACCAGAAGAACCCAGATTTGGGGATATTCTACAGGATACCCTGGCCAAGACTCTTCAAGAATATTAAGGTCATAAAAAAACAACAAGAAAATGGAGCTGGGGTATAGCTTAGTCATAAGAGCACATACTTAATGTGTGCAAGGTCCTAGATTCAAACACTGTTTCTCTTTCTCCCTCCCTACTTCCCTGGCTCTTAACCACCTCTGCCTGTTTCATCCACATATTGCATGATAATCAGACAACAGGAAGCAACCAAATCCAAATAGTCTGCTGGAGATAGCACTCTGCTCTGTCTTACCTGGAAACAAATGGGCTAAGTGGTGCTTCTTCCTTTCACTCACCCAGCTCCTTCAGGTCAGATAGGCTCCCTAAAGGAACCCACAACAGAAAACCATATACCTTGAAGAGCAAGAGTGAAGGATTGGGAATAAACTCCCAGACTCATAGCCTGGGTGTTATCCAAGGTTTATAATTTCTGGGAAGGAAAGAATATCATCCCAAATGAAAATCCGCCCCCCCCC
>NW_025999898.1:2734194-2785059 GCF_001458135.2 Marmota marmota marmota
CCCCCCCCCCCCCCCCCCGCCGTCCTCATGGAGCTTACCATTCGGGGGGTAGGGAGATGATACACATTAAATAACATTTTTAAAGAGTTTCATCCATTCCTGTATTTCCAATAGCATTTGACATGGATGTATACCCAGCAGATGATTGGTATTTTGCTCTCTCCACATGTTCATCCTAATTCCCTTTTTGTGAATGGCTATTATAATTTTATATCTCACATCATGCCATAAGACCTGAGGCTAACAATAAGTAAAAATATGAAATAAATACACAAGAAAACCTCGAGTAAATGAATATAGGAAAAGTGTAGAATTAATAGTCTAATCAATTTTTTTTTGATGTAGGATAACAATTATAAATGTCTGGAATTGGGCCATGCAATACAGAAGCTATTAGCTAAATGTAGTTTTTAAAATATAAATCTGCTGAAATAAAATCATTCAGTTCCTGGATCATGTTAGCCATACTGCAAGTAGCTCAACAGCCATGTTTGAGGAGGGGCTACTGTGTTGGATGGTACGGACAAAAAATATTTCCATCATTGTAGAAATTTCTCTTGGACAGCTGGTCTAGAGCAAAGATTGCTCCGCCTGCAAAAAATGTGTATAGGGCTGGGGATATAGCTCAGTACAGGAGCATTTGCTTAGCATGCACAGACCCTGGGTTTAATCCCCAGCACCAAGGGAAAAAAAAATAGTGGAGACTGTAGATAGTATGTATTGATAAAATCTGTCTGAGTTGTGGATGTTTTTGGTTATTGTTTTGTTATTTGTTTCTTTTTGTAAACTCAGAGTCTCATGTGTGCTAGGGTTTCATACCTCAGACCTTTGTTTAGTTTTATAAACAGGCTGGCACTGAACTTGTGATCCTCCTGCCTCATCCTCCCAAGTAGCAGGTGTGCACAATTATGTCTGGCTTGGCTGAAAAAAATATTATATTTATTTATTTTAAAGGAATGGGCTATAGGCTGCTAAGTATCCATGATTTTTTCCACATTTTTAAAATTGGTGCATTATAGTTGTACATATTGATGGGATTTATTGTTACATATTCATACATGTCACAATGTAACAATATAATTTGGTCAATATCAATCCCTAGCACTTCCCCACCTCCGTCTGTACCTCCCACTTTGATCCCTTTCCTCTACTGATCTCCTTTTGAATTTTAGATTCACCCCCACCTTTGTTTTCCTTTTTCCTCTCTAGCTTCCACATTACAAGGAAAAACATATGACCCTTAACTTTCTGAGTTTGACTTCACTTAACACGATGGTCTCTAGTTCCATTCATTTTTCTGCAAATGACATAATTTCATTTTTCTTTATGGCCAAATAAAACTCTCTTGTGTTTATATACTATATTTTCTTTATCCATTCATTCACTGATGGACAACTAGGCTAGTTCCATAGTTTGGTTATTGTGAATTGTGCTGCTATAAACATGGATATGCGTGTATCACGATAGTAAGATGATCTTTAATTCTTCAAGGAAAATACCTAAAAGTAGTATAGCTGGGTCATCTGGTGGTTTCATGCTTATTTTTTGGAAGACCCTCCAAATTGATTTCTATAGTGGTTGTACTAATTTACAGTTCCACCAACAGTGTAAGTGTTCCTTTTTCTCCACATCCTCTCCAGCATTTATTATTTGCATTCTTGATGAATGTCATTCTGATCAGAGTGAGATGAAATCTGTATAGTTTTAACATGCATTCCCCTGTTAAAATATTGAGCTTTTTTTTTTTCTTTTGAGAAGTGTCTGTTTAGTTCATTTGCCCATTTATTAATAGGGTTGTTTGTTTTTTGTGTGTGTATGTAAAGTTTTTTTTTTTTCTTTTTGGTATATTCTAGATATTAATCCTCTGTTGGAAGAGTAGCTAGCAAAGATTTTCTCCCATTCTGTGGGGTTCTGTCTTCACATTCGTAATTGTTTCCTTTGCCAGGTAGATGCTTTTTAATTTGATGCCGCCCCATTTATTAACTCTTGGCATTATTTCCTGAGCTTTAGCAGTCCTACTGAGAAAGTCATTGCTTGTGCCTAAAAGCTGGAGTGTTGACCCTACATATTCTTCTGGGAGAAATAGTTTCTGGTCTAATTCTGAGGCCTATGATCCATTTTGAGTTGTTTTTTTGAGCAGGGTGAGTTCAATTTCATTCTTTTACATATAGATAACCAGTTGTCCTAAGCAGCATTTATTAAAAAGACTTGTCTTTTCTCCAATGTGTTTTTGGCACATTTGTCAAGGGTCAGATAAATGTACATGTGTGGATATGTCTCAGTGTTCTATTCCATACCACTGGTCTAAGTTTCTGTTTTTATGCCAGTACCATGCAGTTTTTTTTTTACTATATGATTTGAAGTTAGGTTTGTGATGCCTCCAGCATTGCTTTTTTGGCTTAGAATTGCTTTGGCTAGTCTGGGTTTTTTATTTTTCCAATTGAAGTTTAGTACTGGTTTTTTTTTTTTTTTCTGGTTCTGTGAAGAGTGTCATTGGCATTTTGATGGGATTACATTAAATCTGGATAATGCTTTTGGTAGTATGAGGTATTTTACCAATAATAACTGTCCCTATCCATGAACATGGGAGTTCTTTCCATCTTCAGAGGTCTTCTTCGATTTCTTTCTTCAATTTTCTATAGTTTTCACCTCCTTGGCTAGATTTATTCCTTGGTATCTTATTTTCTTTGAAGCTAGTGTAAATGAAAATGTTTTCCTAATTTTCTTTATCAGCAGATTCATCGTTAGTATACAGAAAGCTGTTGATTCTTGTATGTTGATTTTGTAACCTGCTATTTTGTCCAATTTGTTTTTTAGCTCTAGCAGACTTTTGGTGGAGTTTTTGGGTCTTCTAGGTATAATATCAGGTGATCATATCACCTGCAAATAGTGCTAATGTGATTTCTTTCTTTCCTACTTTTATCCCTTTTATTTCCTTCTCTTGCCTAATTGCTCTAGGTAGAATTTCTAGCTCTCTATTAAATAGGAGTGGTGAGAGATTTCCATGTGACTTTTGCCAGGCAGAAACCCAGGTCCAGTGCCTATTTATAATACAAGATAGAAACTTGGATTTTTGTAAAAAATCGACAGATTTTTAAGTAGTCCCAATCAACAAAACAAAACAAAACAAAGCCAACCAAACAACAACAACAACAAAAAACAAAACCGAAAGGCCAAATACATTTTGGAGACATCTGTGACTGAACTGAATTCTGATTCCTGCAGAAGCCTTGCACAAAGACTTCAGGTAAGAGCCTGAATAATGGTGGAAGGTTTAGGTTAGGGCAAAGTTGATTAGTAGGTTTCAGAGGTCCTCTGGAGGGAATGATCCTTGGGGATATAAGCCTTTTATTCATTCATATACTTGGAGAAGAAACAGAGAAAGGGAGAAAATGTCCACTTTTGGACACATAACAAGATTACCCAGAACTGTCTCTAGGATCCCATGAACACACTAAAAACTGCTGCCCTAACAGATGTGGCCCCAAAGGGTATTCAGTAGAACCTAGCATCTCTGGGGCCATCACAGGGTATAACTGTCTGGGGCTATGTGTCATCTCAGGCTGCTCTCCTTATATACTTAATGGTTCCAATTTGACTTAGATTTCAGGGTGTGGTATAAATTAGCAACAGGAAAAAAGGTCTCAATGTTTTAAATGAGAAGGACCCTACTATTTTTTGTGTCTGAACCAGAGGCTGGGTTAGGGGAAGAATTAACAGTGCACTAAAGAGACATGGCTGCTGCCCTCTTGGAGCACAGTCTTGTGTGGAACGTGAGCATTTATGAAATCCCAGTCATACAAATGCAAAAGAGAGTTGTGTAAAATGAGATGCTGAAAAAAGAGGCATCAGAGCTATGCAAGTGCCTGACATGGGATCTGATTCAGTGAAGAGGAATTAACCAGGTATAATCAGAAGGGGCAGCACATGCCAGGCAGAGTTGCAGTAGGAAATCTGGTGCTTATAGAGGTCACTGGAGTATAAGAGTGAGGGTGAGGATGAAGCAGAAAATGAAGCTGAACAGGAAGGTAGGGCCCCAATCTTGCAAGACATTTCAGGCTATTGTAAAGATTTCTGCTTTTACCCTAAAGAGAAAAAGAGCCATAAAAAGATTTAATGAGGGATGATACAATAAGACTTCACTGCAGAAAGTGACTCCAGGCAAGGTAGAAACAGACTGAACAGGACTGAATGGTAGCAGAAACTATGCAGGAGGCTGCTGCAGGATGCAGGTGAGAAATGGTCTTCTGCATTGGGGACGGGGTGGTCCACGGAGATGGAGGTGATTGAGCAAAGTGATGACTCCAGAGACATTTACCATGGAAATGCAACCTGGGCTGGGATGTTGAGAGTCAAGCCTCCTTATGAGAGTATCTGCTAGAGGTCATGGAGCCAGGGGAGGGAAGAGGCCCTAACAGTGGTTCAGGTCTCATGTGGCAGGATCCTCTCTTGGCCACCATGTCCTTTCAGGCTCTGGATAAAAGACATCATTTGATAGGTTCCTAAGCAAAGTCCCAGGACCAAGTGCTTCTCATGTCTTCCAAAATCTTATATAAGTTAAATAAAAATCAACTTCCAGAGAACAGAATGTAGAGAAGAATACTGTGTAACTCTATTCCACTTATCAGACAGATAGCGAGACAAACATTATTGTCAGAATGATGAATTGGTGGCAAAAAGGACCATTTCCCAAGGCTGGCACACAGTTCTGTTATTTGTAACCCTCAGTGTACTGCTGTCTGCTTTAATTTTACAGGTATTTCTTTTCCTTGGCAAAGTTGGACTGCAGTGACAGCTCCTCCCCTTGGTCAAAAAAAATCCCTTCTCAGCAAAGAGCCGCTCTGAGGAACAAACAGCATGGCATCACCTTTGCAACTTACCCAGAGCTAGAGGACTTCACTTTCTGAGGTCCAGCAGCATCATTACAGAGCTAGAAGAGGTGGGAAAGGTCACCTCGTCCAATCCCATTTTTACACATATACTCATGGAGAAAGAATTGACTGGCTCAGTCAAGTTCATTTACTGGCTTCTACCCTGTTTTCTTTCCTATCCCTGTCTTCCTCATCCACATATAATAATACACTGTGGAGAATTACTGTGAGCTAGGTCTGAGTTAACCACAGAGATGTTTCATCTCACTTTGCTTTCATAGCAACCCTACAGATGACAAACCCAAGGCTGGGCGAGATGAGCACAGGTGGTTCAAGTCCGTGGAGTGGTAAGCAGCCTGACACCAGAGCATACAAAGCTGACAGTCTTGAAACATATAGCCCCTACACACTATGTGTTTTCTGGTCCTGGATTAGAGTGGAGAGAAGAGGCAGAAGGGAGAGGAAGTAATCCCTATCGGCAGAGATACATTAATAATCTGGCATCATAGGAACTGTTATTTCTCTGAATCTGTAGGAGATTGGTTCCAAGATACCACCACCCTCAGGATACAAAACTCCACGGATGCCAGGTGTGGTGGAACATTCCTGCAATGCCAACGACTTGGGAGGCTAAGGCAGGAGGACTGCAAGTTGGAGGCCAGCCTGCACAACTTAGTAAGACCCTGAGAAATTTATTCTGTCTTAAAATAAAACACAGGAAGAACAGAAGACATAGCTCAGTGGTAAAGGCCCCCTGGATGCAATCCCTAGTTTAAACAAACAAACAAACAAACAAAAAACAACATGGAGGCTCAATTCCTTTTCATAAAATGGCATTATACTTACATATAGTCTGTATACATCTACTTGTATACTTCAAATCATCTCTAGATTACTTATAATGTATAATATAGTATGAACGCTATGTAAATAGTTGTTATGCTGATAATAAATGATGATAATAAAAGTCTGTAAATATATTCAGTGTACTTTTCTCCCAAATAGTTTTCATCCATCGTTGGTCGAATCTTTGGATGAATATAGAAAGCTGATTATACTAATCCTAATCAGAGATAGTGTTGACTGAATACAAATCACATACCCAGCTGATGCTAGTCATTTACATATATAATTCTTGCAACATTAATTAGAAGTGTGTTATTTGATTTCCAAACACATGGGGGTTTCCTAGTTAATTGTTTAATTGTTGCATATAACTTAATTGCGATGTAGTCAGAAATACTCTCTTTATGATTCTATTCCCTTGAAATTTATTGAAAAATGTACATCATGTATTAATGTATATTATTTCTAACATTCAATTTTCTCACAAATGAGGAAACTGGAGTTCAAATATTTAATCACTGTGCTAAAAGCAGCACCTAGGTATAGCACTGCAGCCAAGATAAAAAAAGCACCCCTGTCACTTCATGAGTCCCTTTCCCCAAAGCTATGCTGTATCTGAAAAAAGAGATAAAATAAATTTCATATTATGTATATTTTACCACAATAAAAAATAAAGTAAATAGGCCTATAATCCCAGAGACTCAGGAGGCTGAGGTAGGAGGATTGCAAATTGAAGGCCAGCCTCTGCAACACAGTGAGACCTGGTCTCAAAATAAAAAATAAACAGGGATGGGGATATAGCTCAATGGTAGAGTACCCCAAGCACAAAAAAGAAAAAAAGTAAACATAAAAATGAAAAAGTTGCAATTTAGTTTTATCTATATTTAGAGAGCTCTCTTACATCCTCTGATATGAATTACATTTTTAAAGAATTTACACGTTTTTTTAATATAACAACACACCTGGTGGGCAATAAAAACTTTGTTCATGTGCCTCTCCTAATGTTTGATCTTTATGTGCTAATCCCATCTGTGAGGAATCATTTACTTTTGTTCTACAGGCGAATTCCACCACATGAAGTATGAGAATTATTATATGGTAGGATTTATGAATCAACTATCTTGCAGCTCTGTTGGTTTTTCTTACTATAAGTTCTAATCTAAGTCCAAAACTGTTTACAAGGGAGTCTCTTGGCAGAAAGCAAAAGAGTACATGGATCAATCTAAGCCTATTTTATACCAAAAACACAGTGTGCCTCCCACACTCAGATATAAGAGATGTTTAGATTAGGACTTAGAGGTTCAGAGAGGAATCTGCTCCGGGCCATGAAGTTCATGGGAAAAGGCAGGTGTAGACATCTGAAGACTTGCACAGATAGGACATGCCTAAGAAAGGCAAGATTCCAATGTTAACCAAATCCTTCTACTCACAATGTGGTGTACGGGCCCAGCGACTTGCTAGATGAGTGCTCTCCAACCAGTTAACTTCTTTAAGTCTTGGTTTCCTCAGTTGGAAAATGGGGTAATGATACCTGAACCTCAGAGGCTGTTGTGAAGATTAGGTTTGTAAAGCACTGGCAAAGTGGGTATAAAATAAATGCTGGTTCTTTGACTTCTAATAAATATAGAACACTTAACTTTTGCCCTTGTACCTTCCAAGTTCCATCCTCCTTACTCTGCCTCATTTAGCATGAACTCTGTTTACTCTTTTCAGATTCTCTGTAACTAAGTCAATTTCCTATACTACTTAGATGCCTCAATAAAGGGTAGAGTTCTATTTGTCTTCACAGGAACCTATCAGTACAGTAATTACTAATGCTAATTAAAGAGAAGGTCTTGAGACTATACTATGGTTCCTGTATTTAAACCCCAGCTCCACCCCCTGCTGTATAAAGCAACTTCTTTGTCCCTCAATTTCTTCATTGTAAAAATGGGATAAAAGTTTTACTTCGTAAAGTTTATATTTTGAAATAAAATGAGATAATACGTGTACATGACATGCAGTATAAGAATGTTAAGGCCTGGAAGGCCCTTAAAACATCTGTTCCAAATTTTGTATTTGATAAGTGAGTTCAGTGAAGCCCAGAGGGTAGATGAGCTGCCCAGGGTCACACACCATTAGGGTCACACACCATTAGCCTATGACATAGCACATACCTTTTTGTAAATGTTGACTTTGTTTTCTCACCACTTTCTGCCATACTGTTATAAATTTATCTGGCTATACTGGGAGGAGAAAAATAAGTGTTGTGTCCTTAAATGTGCATATTTCTCTTTCTTTTTCTTCTATTTATTCATTCTCATTTTCTCTCTCTCTCTGCCCCCCCCCCTTTCTCCTCTTTATTTTTTTCCTTTTTTTGTATTAGGCAATGAACCCAGGGGTGCTTTACCACTGACTTACATATCATACATCTCAGCCCTCTTAATTTTTTTATTTTTTGAGACAGGGTCTTACTAAATTGCCTAGACTGGCCTCAACATGGAATCCTCTTGCTTTGGCCTCCCTGGTAGCTGGGATTACAGGCATGTGCCACCACACCCACCTGCTGCTTATAAAAGTTGAAAGGGAAGATGATACAGTATGGTGACAATCATAGACTCATTTGAATCAGAAAGGCAGTGATGAGAAGCACTTGACTTAAAACTGGTGGGATCATTTTTTACATGAATCTCTTTCATCCCCTGCATTGCAGTGAACACCATGAAAAGGATGTATCCCTCAGAGACCAAATTCAATTTTAACCGCCCTTCAAACTCAGATTCAGCTGTTCAGAGCTGAACAGGCCAGCTTGTGGCTTCTGCAGATGAGACAGGCATGCAAGGGCTACAGAACCCTGAAATTTAAATAATCTGAGGGTAGATGGCAGGCAATGCTTTCTACAAGCTCCATAAAGAAGGTACTGTCCTGAAGTCAAAGGAGGAGAAAGCAGCAACAATGATAGCAGCAGATGCAAGGAAGCAAAGAAATGGAGTATATACTAGTGGTTAACTGTTGAGGCAAGAATATATATAGAGAAAACAGAAAATAAAAATAAAAATAACAGAGTTACTTTGGATTAGGTAGAGGGGAGTGAAGAGAGGGGAGGAGTATGGGGGTAGGAAGAACAGTAGAATGAATCTGACATTATTACCCTATGTACATATATGACTACATGACTGGTGTGATTCTACATCATGTACAACCAGAAGAATGATAAATTATACCCCATTTATGTATGACGTGCATCCTACTGTCATGTATAACTAATTAGAACAAATATTTTAAAAAGATAAAAAAACCAAGGAGGAACAGAGAAAAACAAGGACTCATGAGGAAAAAGGGAAGTAGGGGAGAATAAGAAGAAAGAGAAAGAGAGAGAGAGAGAGAGAGAGAGAGAGAGAGAGAGAGAGAGAGAGAGAGAAAGAGAGAAAGAAAGAGAGAGAGAGAGTCATCTAGAAAGACAATATCCACATGTAAAGCATGGGCAGGAACTCACACCTTCCTGGGCAGACTACCCTATCTGTGTGGGAGAAAGCACCTGGGTTTAAGTCCCTCAGGTCTCCTAAGAGTGTGGCTTGGACTTCTGCCCTAAAATTCCTTCAGATCTACGAAAAGGAGGGGAAAAAGGCTACAGAGCAGCCTGGTGGGGATGGCAGGAAAATGCTACAGTGGCAATATCTTGGCCTCTTGCCAGTGATGAGCAGCCCTCTGGGAGGGACACTGAGATATGAAGTTTCTTCTGTTGATTACTGAATGTGTCAGCCCGATGAGAGAAGAGGACTCAATGCAGGAAGAAGTCTCTATTAATCTTCCTGAGCACATAGCCAGTACAGAAGCAGCCATACCGTCTAATCCAGTAGTTGTGTAACAAAATCATGAAGAAGCTGATACTTCATGTACACAAGCACTCATTTGAGGGGTTTTCTGAAGCTGTCTTCCCCTCCCCATTCTACTTATGTTGAGTGCAACCAGTCATGTTATTTGAAACAAAAATGACAGAAGATTTTTCCAAAGATTCTCCACCTCTTCAAAATCTTCTTACATTTTTATGTTTGATTACCAATGAAAACAGAAGTGGCAATTTATTAAGGTCCCTGCTTCCTACAACTTTTCTTCAACTTGAAAGGTAGAATAACTGAGATACTTGTGTGTTCTTTTCATCAATATTGCTACCATGTCCTTTCATCCACTGCAAACTCAAATTCACAAACCTTAGAAAACTGTGGCTGTGGAGAAGCACAGGCAGGTATCAACCATGCAGTTAACACGAGGTGCTACCTTGAGACATTGGTGAGAATTTCTGAGACTGTCAGCAGGACATTTCATAGCAGTTTTGCATCTCCTTCTCTAAACCTGGGAGTCTCGATGTTCAATGGGAAGATGAAAAGGAAAAAAAAGGTAATGGGCAGCAGGGGACTTATGTATCTCATTTTTCCATTCCTGTCCCCTCTTTGCCAGAACTATACCAGCAGAGGTGATGATGATATTGAGAGTGAGATAATGCTGCATGAGCAAGAACAGGTCCAAAACCTCTTTATTGACCAACAGAACATTATTTGATCACAGATTCTCCTTGGGACCTCAAGCTACCCCTTAGAACAGCAGTCAGCAAACTATAGCTTGCAGGCCAAGTCTAGCTAGCCATCTGTATTTTTATAGCCTTTGAGCCAAAAACTATTTTTATAAAGCTAAAATGGTTATAGAAATATCTATACAATAGCCTTATTTTGCTTTTTTACCCACAAAGTTTGAAGTATGTATTTAGGTTTGCTGGCCTCTGGTCCATAGAAACTACAAGCTACCTATAGTCTGATTTTCTGATTTTAATCCCTCTATCCAAGTAGCCAAACAGTATAATTCTAGGAATTACGTGAAGAAAATAATCAGAGATATGTGAAATAATTATTGTATGAAAATTCTTTATAATGTTATTTATCATTGTATTGCACCAGAGTATAAAAAATCTATAGAATTGCTAAAATTTATCTTATAAATCAGAAACCATTTGTAATTTTAACATACTGGTTCTAAATGAAGATATATTCATATGATGAAATATTACATTTCATGTGTGTGTGTGTGTGTGTGTGTGGTGTCGGGGAATTGAAACTAGGGCCTAGCTCATGTTAAACCACTAAGCTATATCTCTAGCCCACAACTATTTTTAAAAATCATACTTTTGGACCTGGGGGTTTAGCTCAGTAATAGATCACTTTTGTAGAATGTGCAAGGACCTGGATTTGATCCCTTGCACTGAAAAAAAAAGTGGTTTATAAAAATGACATGAAAAACTTTTATAACATGAAAGTAAAATAAATGAATCTAGGAATAAATATACAATTTTGAAAAAAAAATATGTCCACTGATAAATTTCCATTTCCCAGTGGCAGAGATCTGATAAGAACTGAATTTTCCAGGAGGTGAAGCTGACAGAGTTGTCTATCGTTTTTAAAAGCCAAAAAGTCACACCTATGGAGTTTTCTCCCCTTTGACTATATTAGCTATTCCTTATAGGTGGCTAAATTCTGAATTTTTTGTTTGTGTTCTTCCTACCCTGGGATGTTCCTGTTTTGACTGTTATTTCTAAGGAGTCTAAAAAAACAGAATAATCCTGTTATGGTTTAGATGTGGTGTCCCCCAAAAGCTCACATGTGAGACAATGCAAGAAAGTTTAGAGGAGAAATGATTGGATTATAGCCTTAACATAACTGGTGGATTAATTCCTGATGGGATTAACTGAGTGGTAACTGGAGGCAGGTGGGGTGCGGCTGGAGGAAGTGGCTCATTGGGGGTGTGACTATGGGATATATATTTTGTATTTAAAGAGTGGAGTCTGTTCTCTCTACCTGCTGATCATCATGGGAGCTGCTTCTCTCTGCCACACTCTTCCACCATGGTGTTCTGCCTCACCTCAATCCCTGAGGAATGGTGCTGGCCTTCTATGGACTAACACCTCTAAAACTGTGAGCCCTCAAATAAACTTTTCCTCCTCTACAGTTATTTTGGTCAGGGTCTTTAGTCAGCAGTGAAAAAGCTGGCAAAAACAAATCCCATTATCAAAGAAGAGTGAATTCTTGTAGAAGATTTTTCAGAACCACTCTACTCCTGTCTGGGAAAACTAACTATGATGTTGAAGGAGAATCATATGGCTAATTTCAAAGCTCAGCCAGATCTTGTGCCTGGACCAAAAGAATTAAATTTGAATTGTTTTATGGCTGCACTAACTAGAAGTTAGCTTCCATACAACTGTGAATAAGAAAGCTGCTTAATAAAGACAGTAATAGTAATAGAAACTTAAAAGGGCTTGGGGTAAGGTTCATCCAAAGTTTCAGCATATTCGATTCTGGATTGGAAGGGCTATCCATCCTACTCTCCACATTAGGTCTCTGAGAACACTAGATAGCTCCCCACTGGTGTGGCCTCCTTTACCTTTCATGGGCTGTCCATGTAGATGGGAGTCATGGCAATGCTGATGCTTTCAGCTGCTGGACAGGGCTCTTCCCAGGAAGAGCCTGCTTTCCTAGGCACCTGAAAGGATGAAAAGCACGTGACTGAAACTTGCACAGAGCTCCCTGGTGAAGGATCCACATTAGCCAAGATGAGGACTGCTCTGTTACTGGTATCTTCAACACATACATACACACACACACACACACACACACACACACACACACTTCTGCCTTTTCTCCTTCAGACCCTAAATGGTACCCTTAATTTCATTAAATTGTCCTGAACAGTTGCAAGTTCTCCACAGTAAACTAGTAAATAGCCTGATTTAAAAAGCACTCTGGGTTGTGTGTGGTGCTCAGAGGCTGAGGCAGGATGATCACCTGTACTGGGGAGTTTGAGGCCAGCCTAGGCAACAAAGCAAGATGCTGACAAAAGCTTTTATATTACTTTAAAAGGGCAAAAGATAAAGTGAATCCATCCATCAACACCATAATTTTAGTCCTCTAGGAAAACTTTTTCTCAAATTTTTTAAAAAATTTTTATTTGTTTTAATTAGTTATACATGACAGTACAATGACTTTGATATATCATATACTTGAATCAGATGGGATATAATTTCTCATTTTTCTGAGTGTACAGGTTGCAGAATCATATTGATCATGTAGTAAATATATATACACACAGTAATAATAATGTCTGTTTCATTCTACTATCTTTCCTATCCCCCTATTCCCTCCCCTCCTCTCCCGTCCCACTTCTTTCTACCTAATCTAAGATGATGCTATTTTTTTTTCTCACATCTTCATACTTGTATTTTGTATAACAATTAGGGTCTCCTTCCACCATCCATGCAATTCCCTTTCCCCCTCCCTTTCCCTCCCACCTCTCTTCCCTATCTAGAGGTAATCTTCTTCCCATGCTCTTCCTCCCTACCCCATTTTGAGTCACCTCCCTTATATCAGAGAAGACATTAGGCATTTGTTATTTTGGGATTGGCTAACTTCACAGATTTCAATATTGAAAAATTATTATTTGAAAAATAACTTCTGAATTAATATAAAGAAATGACAATATCTTGTGTACACATTAATCCAAAATATTTTCACAAAGCACCAAAGAATAGTTTCCAATCTTTTCACCAAAACACCTTTATTACTGAAAGAATGTCCTAAACTTAATTTATTTAGGTTTTCCATCAAGATATCTAAAGCTGCTGATCAGAGCTTCTAATTAGCATAAAATGCAGGTGTGATATTTTTCAATCTGTGGTCAGCTGAATTCCTGAATTCAATAACCACAGATATGGAGTACCAACTACATTGTTGCAATGAACTCTGTGAGGCACCACTCAGATCCCTCCACTGGGGCCTGGATGCCTTAGTAGCTGGGAGTGCTGTCCAATTAGAGGCTGCCGATTAGCCTCCTCTGAGTTCCACCCCTGAGACTGTCACGGCCAATTAATGATCAGTGAGAGAGTTTGTGTGTATGCCGTGCATGTGTGCTATGTGTGCCTGTGTGTGTGTATGAAGGCCTAGCCATCTTGGCACAATTCTGCTTGTCTTTGAAAGCTGTGACAGATCCAGTGCTCACTTCACCTCACCGTCACTGGATGCTGCAGATCAGCTTCTCCCTGTGCCCCCTCCAGTTCTTCCTATTCCCTCCCAAAGATGTTGTGCCCAAGGACTCACGTTAATAACTGCCTACATGCTAAATTCCCTCTTTGTCTGCTTCCTCAGGAACTCAACCTGCAACACTTCTCCTCTTAAATTTTGACTTTTTTCTTTTCTTTTGTGTGCAAGGATAGAATCCAGAGCTTCACTCATGCTAGACAAGAGCTCTACCACTGAAACACAAAATCTGGACTCTTTCCCAGCTTAAATTCTGATATTTTATGTGAAATAATCTCATATCAGCAATTAAAAATGTGTCAATGGTAATCTGTTGCACTCTTTTTGAAAATTTATTACAGGAAATCTCAAACATACAAAATTAAAGAATATGATGTAAAGAACCCCTACATACCCAGACACCAAAATTGTATACTTGGAACCAATCTTGTTTCATCTATATCTTCTACCTTCTCATACCACATAAGGTATGATTTTATCCACAAACCCTGAAGAAGCTTTAGAAGAAAATAACTTTAAAAAACCCATAATTTTAAAAAAGTACAAATTTATATTTTTAATTTCCCTAACTGTCTCAAAAAAAAAGACCCCTACAATTTATCCAAAACAAAATTCAAATACTATCCCTACTTTATACTGTTATGTCCCTTAAGTCTTTTTAAAGATATAAGCTCCTCTTTATTTGTCCTTGCAACTCATTTGTTGAAGAAAATAGCTAATTTCTCCTGTAAAGATACAGTCTGGGGGAGCTGGGGGTGTGGCTCACCGGTAGAGTGCTCACTTAGCACGTGTGAAGCGCTGGGTTCGATCCTCAGCACCACACAAAAACCAAATAAATAAAATAAAGGTATTGTGTCCAATAACAACTAAAAATAAAAGAAAATAATAAAAAAATATATAGTCCAGATGTGTTGCTTTCATTCCTTTATTGTTTAACATGTTCCTCTGTGCCCTGTACTTCCTGAGAATTAGAAGTTACACCTAGAGGTTTGGGCAGAGTTAGGCCCAATTTTGGGCAAGACTTCTTGCCAAGTGGAGCTGTGCATTTCTCTCTGGAGGCAAATAGTGTCTGGCTTTCTTTCTGGTAGTGCTAGCTGCCACCAGATTTTTGCTAGATCTTGTAATTCTTTAGAGAGTATACATATTCTACATTTATTCTACACATATTCTATTATTTTTCTGTACTTATTGCCCAAAATATTCTAAAAGAGAAACTTCCCACACCAATTATTTGGTGACTCTGAGGTATGATTCATAAAGGAAAAGCAAAATACATGCTTGATTCTTTTCATCATCCACTGACATCACACTGAATGACTACGTGTGTTTCTCTTACCATCACATTGCAGCATGTTTTCCTAAGCCACATCCACAAATGCACACTGAGAATCTTTGGTACTTCCTGAGAGATACAGCAGTGGGTTATGACTGGGACAGCAGTGGCAAGAAGCCTCAGTTACCCCCAGTACCCTTTCAGATGCGCTGACTATTATGTATAACAATACACATTGACTTAATTGCCTTCCACATTCGGACCCACAAAGTAGTAATTAGAGATTCAGACATCAGAAAGAACCTGTCCTTGACCTTAGAGGCTCCTTGTCTAATTGCTCAGGGAAGAAAACTGCCACAAAATAATGAGTGCCATACACATTTGCATGAGAACATACACAAGGACACACTGCATTCTAACAGGTAGGGGACAGGGCAGCCAAGCCTCCATAGATGCAGTGCCATATTCACTGAGTGGGCCTGAAAAGGTGTGTAGAAGGAAGAGAGCCTGCACAGAAGCAGAAAGACAAAAGTATGGAAATTCCCTTCACCTGCCTTTACAGGTAAATGGTATGCTTTATTACACTTCTGGCCTGCTTTCAACATGGAGTCCTAAGCAAAAAGCTAGAGTTACCCTGGATAGGATGAGAACATAGTCTGTCTATCTCTCCCCCCTGGCCTAGCTTGGCTGTCAAGTTATAACCATCTAACAGAAGCAGAGGAGCTTGTTGGTCTACACCTATTACCCAGGTTGGTTCCACTGCTATTAATCAGCAGGGACCTGAGACTCCAGAGACCTCTGCCTTCCACAAGAACCTGGCCAAATGCCTGCACCTACAGATAAAGACTGGAAGGAAACTGGAAGAAATAAACATAGGCTAGGCATGGTGGTGCATGCCAGCAATCCTAGCTATTCAGGAGGCTGAGGCAGAAGGATCGCAAGTTCAAGGCCAGCCCAGACAACTCAGTAATATCCTGTCTCAAAAAAAAATTTTTTTTTAAAGAGTTGGAGGATGTATCTTAGTGGTGGATTACCTGTCTGTTCAATCATCTCCAGCACTGAATTGAGGGGGGGAGGTAGAACTTGTTTATAACACTTATTTCATAATAAGTACAACAGAATCTCTTCAGTGCAAAAGCAAAGCATACAAAAAATGCTGTATAAGTAAATTTTATATAAGTTTGGTTCCATCTACTCAATGTTCACCCTTGAGAAAACATATCATGTTCACCATGAGAAGTCATCTGGGGGTAAGGAAAAAGTCTCAGGTCTTTGTCCTGCCTCCTGCTGTGAGTATCACCCTTTACATTAGGGGATGCTACTACCCCAAGATAACCTTTATCTCCCAGTATGAGCAGAAAGAGGATCCTTGGTGTGTACTAAATGATGACTCACTGACAAATTAAAATAAGATACCTCACCCCCAGCTTCACACCCTCCCAGCAACATATGGTCCTTGTTCTCCTTTCCAGTGGGAAAAGTCTATGATTAGTTTATAGGGAAAAGCTGCCAGGCAGAGTTCTGGGCTCTTTCCTGGGTCTGATAAAGATATTTTTGGAAGAGGACACAGTGCCTTCAGTAAAGAGCCTATCCTAACCCTACTTTCCATCTTTCATTTGCCATCTCCCAGGCAACCTGCCTTGTTCTCTCTCCCTCGTTCTTTCCTTTCTATTTCATCATCACCTTCTACCTAACCTCTGCCCTATTGCACCCACCCACCAAGCCTTCTTATACGTGGGGCTCATCACTGAAGAAACCACTTCTGCCAAAGACACCAACCATACATTTCGTGATATTAAGGGATATAATTTTTAAAGGCAAACTAGAAGATTACTATTTGGGTTCTGTTTTTTTTTTTTTAGGTACTTATATTTTAAAATACTATGGAAGATGTATGTTTTCTGAATTTGAGAAAAAAATAAAAGGAAAGGTGAAACTGGAATAGAATTTAAATGAAACAAGACTGGCTATGAGTTGAAGATCAATGAAACTGAGGGATGAATAAAGTGGAATTTATTATACTAGTCTATTTTTTGGTCATCTGTCTGAAAAAATTCCATTAAAAAAAAAAATCAGATCTGGGCATGATAGCACAAGCCTGTAATCCTAGCAACTCAGGAGGCTGAGGAAGGAGGATTGCTCATGAGACCCTGTCTCAAAATTAAAAATAAAAAGGAGTGGGGATGTAACTCAGTGCTAAAGCGCCCCTCAGTGGTAATTCCTAGTATTAAAAAAAAATCAAAGGATTCCTCCTGCTGTGAGACCAGGTAAGGACGGCCTGGCATCCAGCTTCCCGCTGTCTCTCCAATTGCACCTCCCATCATACCTCCTGCTCTTCCATTTGTTTTAACATGGATTTCTGAAAGTCTAATATGTGCTGCCTCTTGCTGAGCATAACACCCACCCTTATAGCTGACAGATAAGGTGCAGACTCCCCTAACACACCCCACATCTTTACAGGGCAAATAACTATTTTTTTCTTATTTATTTTAACTTTTTTGGCAGTAGGTTAGAGGGAATAGGAGCAAACAGATGCCCTGATGGATGTAGGCCTAGGATGTGGGCAAGCAGAAGGGAATGTGATCTAGCTAGGCAGATGGGAAGACAGGAAAGGCTACCCAAGGAAGGTCCCACTTGTGCACAGCAATATTGTCTCCTTCCCCTGAATCCCACCTCTCTCCTTGTGTGAATACTTCACTGCCTACATGGCCCAAATCCTACCTCCTGGGATGCTCTCCTTGCCCCTCCCATGCAAGGTGTGGTCTCATTGGTGTCCCATCAACTGTAGCCACATCCAAACACCCAAATGCCTAGAGAAACCAGTTAGGTATCATGACTGAGGGTGCAAGACAAGTCCAAAACTAGAGGAGAACCAAAGACACATGTCCCTTTTCAAGTGTAGCCCACCATGGCTGGGTACAAATGTGGACTGAGCTTCCTCAGAAGAAGATATACAATGAATCAACAAATATATGAAAAAATGTTCATCATCTCTAGCAATTAGAGAAATGCAAATAAAAAATACTCTAAGATATCATCTCACTCCTGCCAGAATGGCAGCTATTATGAAGACAAACAATAATAAGTGTTGGCAAGAATGTGGGGAAAAAGGTACACTCATACATTGCTAGTGGGACTGCAAATTGGTGCAGCCTATATATGGAAAGCAGTTTGGAAATTCCTTGGAAATCTGGGAATGGAACCACCATTTGACCCAACTATCCTTCTCCTCGGTCTATACCCAAAAGACTTAAAATCAGCATACTACAGGGACACAGCCACATCAATGTTTATAGCAGTACAATTCACAATAGCTAAACTATGGAGCCAACCTAGATGCCCTTCAGTGGATAAATAGATAAAAAAAAAAAATGAGGCATATATACACAATGGAATTTTACTCAGAAATAAAAGAGAACAAAATCATGGCATTTGCAGGTAAATGGATGGCGTTGGAGAAGATAATGCTAAGTGAAGTTAGCCAATCCCCAAAAAACAAATGCTGAATGTTTTCTCTGATATAAGGAGGCTGACTCATAGTGGGGTAGAGAGGGGGAGCATGGGAGGAATAGATGAATTCTAGATAGGGCAGAGAGATCGGAGGGGCAGGGGATTAGCAAGAATGGTGGAATGTGATAGACATCATCATCCAAAGAAAATATATGAAGACATGAATTTGTGTCAACATACTTTATATACAACCAGAGATATGAAAAATTGTGCTGTATATGTGTAATAAGAATTATAATGCATTCTGCTGTCATTTATTTTTTAAAAAATCAATAAAAAAAATAAAGCAAAGCTGCTTGAGGCAGGATTGTGATTTTTAGGATAGTGTGGGGATATAAGCAAAGCTGGACTTTACATGCTATGTATACCTTTATTTTACCTATGAAAATTCACATAAAATTAAGATGTATGAAATCTTCAAATTGGAAAAATTTGGTTGAAAGATTTAAAAAATACTTTGTGAGTTGGATGCAGTGGAGCCCTCTTATAGTTCCAGCTATTTAAAAGGTGGAGGCAAGAGGATTACTTGAGCCCAGGAGTCCAAAGCTAAACACAGCAAGACCACATTCTCAAATAAATAAATAAAAACATTTTGTGGGACAAACAAAATGTGTCTTGCAATCCAAACCAAGCAGTTACTTTCAACTGGCCTCCATCTCCAGCTGAGAAGACAGTGTTGAGGTTCCCTTCTTCTATAGCGTGGGGCCTATAGACACAAGGGAGTTTGTGGAAATGGGCCTAGTCATCTGGAAGCCTTCCATGGCAGTTCCTTTCTAAAGCAGAGGAGAGCATACAAGGCTCAAGTAGACATTCTCAGTGGATGCCACTCACAGTCCAGCATAGGCTGCTCCACCTAGAAGCCCTGGGAACACAATTAACACAGTAGAGGAACACAGGTTCTTTCTGTTCAATAGAAGATGAAAGAAGAAAAAAGGCTCAGAGAGGTTAAACAATTTCTTCCAAATCCCACTGGAACTGGAATTCAAACTTGAGCTGCCTCAGTTCAAAACCAAAGCTCTTCCCATTAGAGAAGATCTCCTAGAAATGTTCCTAATCATAGATGATGCTGCATATAAGAGTAGCTGATGTGGGAGAAAAACTAGTGAATTTTGTTTCTGGTTAAAAAACAAATAGAAACTGGGTAGTGATGGAACACTAGAAGACAATTAAAATGAATGAACTACTGATAAAATTTCGATGAATCCCAAAGCATGATACTAAGTGAAAGAAGGAAGTCCCAAAAGGTTTTATATTATATGATTCCATTTTTGTAACATCTGGAAAACACAGAAGTACTGTGATGGTCAACAGGCCAGGCAGTGGTTGCTAGGGGATAGGGATGTAGGAGAATATGACTACAAGGGACAACATGATGGAGCTTTTTTGAGGAGATGAGATTATTCTATATCCTGATCATGGTGGTGGCTGCATGAATCTATACATTTGCTAGAATTTGAAGACCTGTATGCAAGCATGAATGTGCCCACAAACACACTATTACACCCAAGTCCATTATGTTAATTTAAACAAAATAATGCTGAATCCTAGATCTAACCCTTATTAGCAGGGTGCCCTCAGCAACATTCCATAATCCTCATGAGCCTCAGTTTTCCCACTGGGTAGTAGTGTGTGATTGAAATGAAGGACGAAGAATGCTGGACACTCTAAAAATGATGTAAGTAAGAAAGGACTGCCCTTGTTAAACTTCTAAGAGTCTGTAGCCAGCAATTCAGCACCATGCCACACAGGCAGCTGTCAACACTGGATCCCACTCAGGGAGCAGATAAAGGCACTGTGTCCTCAGTTAGAGGGGTAGCTCAAATCATGGGACATTATCTCATCATTGGCATACCCTAAAACCTTCATTTTCTTCATGTGTAGTAGAGAAATAAACTGGGATTTAAAATAAACATTGGAAAGTTGTGAGATAAATAAACCAACCAATGAGAGGCCCTTGAGAAAGGAGGTGGCAGATTCTGCATCCCAAACCAGGCACAGTCCCTAAGAAGCCCTAGGAACCCTCATTGAATCATGAGATCTGAGTGATGCTGCTTGCAAATCAGGTTCAAGCCCTCCATAAAGCAGATAAAGCCATCTAGGAGCTTTTTTTCTGCATGAAGCCTGTCCCCTTGGATGTTGTGGTGGACCTCCTCCTTTGTGAGGTGCTTGGCGGCAGCAGCAGGAAGCAGGACCTCCAGAATTTCAGAGACTCAATGAAGCTGCAGAGGCAAAGGAAAACACAGGGTGGTGGCAAGAAAATAGAGATACTCAGAGCACAATGAACTCTTTCTGGAGTTGGTGCATGAGGGTCCACCTCCCCACGAGTGTGTTTTCATCTGATACTAACGTTCATGATTTCATTTAAGATATAAGTCTGAAGGAAGACCATGAAGGTTGCTTTTGCTTTAATCTCAGATAAATCAGAAACTTTGTGAGCACCCAGGCCCAGCAAGGTTGTAGCTTTGCACCATCATAAAAATAAAAGAATTAAAACTGATTACACCACAAAGCTCCAGTCATATAGTCAAGAAAATATTAAGAACACAGTCTGCACTGACACTTGCACCATAGGGTGCAGTATCACCGAGTCCATTGCTGTTTTTTTTTTTTTTTAATTGTAGTAAAATATACATAACAAAATGTACTGCTTTAACCAATTTTGATTGTATAAGTCGGTAACATTAGGTACATCCACACTGTTGTGTAATCATCACCCTAAATACTTTATCACTATATTTAACCTATGCAATTGTGTTTTAATTCTTACATTTTTTTGGGGAAAACAAAACAGACATCATCTTGTTATCAGAAAAAAAGGGCAGAAACGATAGCGTATGCATATACCTAAGCAACAAAGATGAAAAACTGCTCTCAAACCTAAAATCCTCATAGCCAGCAGAAAAAGTAATGCTACTTGTTCTGTTCTAGCTGCTTGTGAGAGAATTTAACCCAATAGGAAACAAACTCTGAGTATGAGGGCAAAGGGCACAGGCTATAGGTGCAGTGGATCCGGACAGATTCACAGGGTACCTAAAGAATACAGGGCATGACTAGACATTCAAAAGATCATTCCTCACAGTTCTCTTTTTTTGTCTTATGCACTGAGCACTGTCCTTGGCATTCAACCCTCGACTATAGTAAGCAACTCATTCCAGGGGACTGTAATGGAAATTTTCCAGATCTTAATTTTTTTCATTCTTCTCCCCTTATGTTCTTTATTTTTAATTGACTTGATATTAATCATGCTAAACAGTACAAGCTGAATCAAATCTCTTTGATTCAGTAGGTAAACCATAACCTTAAAATAACCTCAGGGCAGTTTCAAAACAAACACTCTGAAGAAAAAAAAACAACGGCTAAACTTTCAGGGTTTGAACTAAGAACTATTCACAAATTAGCAAGCAGACATAATTCAGGACAGGAGGATCTTAAATATCCAAGGATTCATGTGAGAAGGTATTGCATCACTGTGATCCTCTTGTCCTTTAGTGTCACTGTGTCAAGAGTACTGCCCATACTCCACCACGGTCCTCCTCATCCTCAGGGTGGTTTTGAGACACAAGGCTTAAAAGGAAAAATAGTAAGTCTTTCTCCATCTGGCTGAGGCTTATTCCTACAAAAGTCATTTGCTTTTCATCCACACAGATGTAGAAAATGAGAAACAGAAGAGGCAATGCTTTCTTTTGAGGGGAAGTTTTATAGAAGAATCTAGTCTTGGTTAAAAAGTCTAGAAGTTAGCATATTTTTCTGTTATCAAACCAAACAGCAGCAGACTAGACCCTAGTGGTGCTGATAGCACCTAGATTTTACATGCCACATTGAGTAGCCTGATGCCTCATCCTTTGAGGAAGAACATTCTGGAGTAAGTATTAACAGGTTAAGAAAGACTGGAAACATTTGTACATTGTTGGGGGCTAGTACAACCACATTTGTACTGCAGGCTAGTACAACCACTCTGGAAAGAAGTTTGGAGAGTCCTCAACAAATTAGGGATGGAACCATATGATCCAGCTATCCCACTCCTGGGTATTTTCCCCAAAGATCCAGAATCGTCATACTATAGCAACACAGCCACATCAATGTTTATAGCAGCACAATTCACAATAGCTAAATTATGGAAGCAACCCACATGTCTGTCAATAGATGAATGGATTGAAAAATTGTGATATATGTATACAGTGGAGTTATACTCAGCCATTAAAAAAATGAAATTATGGCATTTGCTGGTATATGGATGGAAATGGAAATATTATGCTAGCTGAAATTAGCCAAACTCAGAAACTCAAAGGTTGAATGTTTTCTCTCATATGGGGAAGTTAGAATTAAAAAAGGGGGGGAGGGAAGGATAAGATGACATAAAGAACCAATCAAGTACAAATTAATAGACAAGTGAAACAAGTGTAGTAGACGGGTATAAGGGGAGATTGGTACAAGGGCAACATGTGAAATCCCATCTCATGTATACATAAAGTTTTCTTAAAATTAAAAAATAAAAGTTCCAGGAGGCCAGGGCTGAATTTTGTTCATATATTTTCAGTTGCACCTGGTAAAATGCTATGCCCATAGCAGTTATTCAAAATATATTAACTGAGGGCTGAGGCTGTAGCTCAGAGGTAGAATGCTTGCTAGCCTGTGCAAGGTTGAATTGAATGCAGGAAAGAGGAAAATAATTAAGAATCAAAAAGACAAGAATTCGAGAGAGTAAAAATTGTGCTGCAAAGGACATAAAGCTAAGGCAATACTCTTGAATTCAAAATGATATTCAGTGCTATGAATGAACTGTTCAGCTCTGAGACAGTCACATAGTGGCAGGCAGCACAGGAGTGGTGAGGAGATGATAATGGCAGAAGCTGAAAGGATCTTCATTAGGAATAATGCAGAGGGAATGGCAGAACAGCTTCATGCTAGAAAGAGGCAAGACTTTGACTCAGGTCACTCAAAGTTAGACCTCAACTCTTTCTTTTGGCAGCTGCATGATATCAAGGACCAAACCTCTCCTAGTCTCACTTTTTGCAACTAGAAAGAGAACATGCCCCATCTAGGAATTCCTGTGTTCATGCTAGAAACACCCTGTGGGCTGCCAGGAAGATAGTGATATCACATCCTAAAGTGGAACAAATTATATTCCATACATGTCTGCTTATGTCAAAATGAACCCCAATATTATATATAACAATAGTGCATTAATAAAAACATTAAAAATAAATTAGATGTGCTTCAGTTATTTGTTTTTATCCTGCATAGCACTCTTTACAATCTGATTAAATACATACTTGTGATTTATTAGTTTAAATCAATCTTTCCCAATAGACTCTGATCCCAAAGGGAAAGGCCAATGCTGTTCTATTCTCTAGTGGAACAGGGCATGGCTCACACTGGGGAGTCTGTGACAAGTGAGCAGCCCAAACTTAGTTATGATGACAACTTTTCCAGAAATTATAATAATAACGGCACCATTTCTGTTATTACAGAAATAGGAGAGATTACATTTATTTAAGGAGAAAATAAACAGAAAGGGTATAGTCAGGCAAGTTGCCTCTAGTCAACTAGACTTGACATAAGGTTCAAGAATCAGTGAGAATCAGCACTGGACACAAGAGTAATTACAGACCCATGGGGGACATAGACCACCTATTCCAGAAAGCAGCTGATAGGCAGACTCAATAGGGCCATAACACAGGTGAGTTCATTCCATGTTCTTGGGTTAGAGAACAAAATCCTTTCAGAGTCTGGTGAGGCCTAAGTCTCCTAACACTTCTGACTGTACTCTAGCTCACTCCTGTGCTCCGTCACACTAGCCTTCTTTTTGGTTCCCAGTGTCAAAATGCCTCCCATAACAGGGCCTTTGCACATACCGGTCCTTCTGCCTCCATGTTCTTCCCTTCAATTCCTACCCTCCTCTCCCAACCTGTTTCTCCTAATAACCTTTGCAATACTTCAGGTCTACAAACATCACCTCCTCCACAAAGCTGTCCCTGACTTTCCAGACCAGACCAGATGATAATTAAAGTTTCACAGACTCTTGAATATCACAACATGTAATTTTTTTCATAGCTTGACTAAGTTATTTTTCCTCATTGGGCTATAAATCCCCCCTCTGAGTAGGAGCTTCAAAGACAGTTGAATGAATAGTAAATGTATGAATGCATAAATGAAATCATATACTTATTGACCCACATTGCTGCATTCTATGCACATAGTTTCCATTGTGGAGGATAAAAAGATGAAAATAGTCTTGACACTCAAAAAGCCTAACGTGTCTGAAATATGAATAGAAGACAATGTACAATAGATGTCCGAAGGTGCTTTCAACAAAAATCCAGAGGGAGTCCAAAGCTTTAGCTATAAACAGTGGGGCCTAAAATGACCACTAGGCCCCACTAACAGGTCACACTTCTCTGATCAGTGATCAGAGCAGCACTAATGAAGCCCAAAATGATCTGAGTTTTTGTACTGGGTGGTTAGGGGAGTGGAGGTCTCCTTAGCAACAATGAGGAAGTAAGAGACAAAGTTTATTGACTGATCTAGGAAGTGATCACTGCTTTCTGATTCCTAGGATCCTCACTTAATTTCCTCTGCTAGACTTATTTTAGAAAAGCTCTTCATAGTTAAGAGTGCTACTGATCCTTTGTTCTTAGCCTCTGTCACTAACAAATGGCCTATTATTGCTTCAAGTCACCAAGCTTTAATAACAAAGAAGAGAAAGATAAACCCAGAATAGAAAACAAACAAACAAACAAAAAAACAAACAGGAAAAAAAATTGAGGTTTAGGCAGTATCTAGAAACTACAGTGTGATAGGTACTGCACTAAAAATAATTAAATATCAATTTCTGGTTTAGAATATTCATGATATACTTTTGACAGCTCAGTATTGGCTTTGCTGCCTGCTACTTCTAGGTACTACACAAGTCACGTATACTACTCCTAAACTTTGGAATCTACCTTGAAAGGAGAGCTGTAACTTAAAGAGAATGTTTAAGTTTAATTAGTACTTGAGAGATTTTATTCCTCATATGAATAAAACTGACAAAAATAATTTGTCTTGAAAATTATTGTTCCTAAATTTATCTATTCCCTATCATCTTGGAAACCCAATCCCACAAATTTAGGAGAAAAGAATAAATATAAGGAGAGCACTCACCTCCACTATAGAGTGGGCTACTGCTCAGTGGGGTGGGATAGTCAGGTTGGGTTTCTGTGCTTTGGGCTGCACTATGATTGGGTAACTCTACAGGAGGCACTGGCAAATGAACACTTCACACATTTGCTGGGCAGTCATCGACTCACACCGTCTTCATCTCTCCTGAAAAAACAAATGAAAGCACACATGAATGTGCTTGGCCTGGGGCAGTAACACTTGAGAGTCCATTCTGCTGTCTTCTCCTTTGCTTCATACTGGATAATCATTCTATGGCAATTCATAAAATTAACAATTTGTAAATCAGCCTTGGGACAAACAATCAGATCAAAGGGCTGGAAATAGAAGGCAGATAATATTTCTATGCCCAAAAGAATAATCTTAGAAAAGATTAAGTGTGCCTAAAATAAATGCAATAGGAAACATGAGGAGAAACTGACTTGAAAGAAATGAACAGTTCTTACATCATGAAAGTTCCCAAATGTAAAAGGAGGACACAGGTTTGAAACTCTGGTATTCAAATACATATGTTTGGATGTGCCCTGAACCCTGTCAAACAAAGCTGAGTGCCTTTACTTTGACATAACCTGTCCATGTCTGGTTCCAGAAGGAGACTGTAGCAGCCTTCCGTGTAGTCATTCTGCAGGTCCTGGTGGGTAGGAAAGTAGTTGGTGGTGAGGGGGGCATGTCAGAGCACTGAAAGACTTCTATTCCACTCCAACTGTGAAACAGAAGTCTGACACTCACTACAGGGGGAGCAGACAGTGTCAGAACTTCCTTGCAAACTGGGTTGGGAGGAGTATGTGTGGTCACCATGACAAGTTTAGGATATGAAGGCAAGAGACAGGAAAAGAATGGGAAAAACTATTCATGGTAAAAAGTGATAAAATTGCCAGGATAGGGAGGGAAAAAAGGAAAATGGTGATGGAGGGAGAAAGAGAAAGAAACAGTGCACAAGCTTCTCCAATCCCATCATGCAAGTAGGATTCACAGCTGATATTTTCATTTTCTGCTGATCATGAACTATAGTCACAATGCCAGTTAGGTTATTGTAGGGCAGGAAGGATTACATGTCCAAGCAAATCAACATTCTGAAAACAGATGAAAGGCTCAGGCCAGAGTCTCTCAAGGGGACTGCAGAGTGGTTGGGTGGGGAAAAAGCTTAGTCTGATTTGAGAGCAAAATAGCACATAGTACCAGAAATAAGAAATACTTTCAAAACTTCAAGACTAAGTAACAGATCTAAAGAGGCAGGAGGAAAATCCAAGGAAGGAAAATTATGAGACTGGAGCATTAAGAGACAGAGTTTGACAATCCAGAAATGAAAAGTGATCACCAGAGTAGGAGCAACCACATGGGTCTGACTGGAATTGTCTGCTCTTCAGTTAAATAGCATTTCTGAATCTTGGAGATTGCTAACATTTAGAACCAGATAATTCTTGGTTGTGGAGGGCTGTTCTGGACATTGTACAATATTGAGCATCATCACTGTTTTCTCTTCACTAAGTGCCAGTGCCTCCCTCTAGTGGCAAAAAACAGAAATGTCTGCAGGTACTGCCATAAAGTCCCCAGAGAGCAAAATTTTACCTAATAAGAATCAGGGGGAGATAGGGAGGGCAGCAGAATACAACTGACACTAGGATTGCTGTATATATACACATGGATGTATAACCAATGTGATCTTGGAATTTGTACACATGGAAAAATGAGAATTCATACCCTATTTGAAACAAATGTATGTCAAGATCATTGTACTGTCTTGAGAAACTAATAAAAAAAAAAAAAAGAATCACTGAAAGTTATAAAGCAGTGCTATGATTTGGATGCAAGTTTTCCTTCAAGGGTTTGTGTGTTGGGGGTTGGTCCTCAGTGTGGGGAGAGAAGTGTGGAACCTTTAAGAGGTTCCTAATGGGAAGTGATTAGAAAGGATTAGGGTAATTCAGGTGGGACTCTGAGGTAGTTCTCGAACAGCTCTTGGTAGTTCTGGCCCCTCCCCATGCTCTGGTTCCTGTCTCTTCACATGATTATCCCTTTCACAGGTTATTTCATTGTTATGCCACCCACCACCATATGTTGTATCCAGAGGGTATTCATCAGAGCTGGCATCATGCAGCTTGAAATTTCAGCCTTCCAAACTGTGAACTAAATAAACAACTTTTTTAAAATTGATTTTTAAAAAATATATGACAGCGGAATGCATTACGATTCATATTACACATATAGAGCATATTTTTCATATCTCTGGTTGTATATAAAGTATGTTCACACCAATTCGTGTCTTCGTACATATACTTTGGATAATGATGTTCATCACATTCCACCATCATTACTAAATAAACATCTTCATTAAGTTATTCCACCTCAGGTACTTCATTATAGTAATGAAAAACAGGCTAATTCAGGCTGTATCCAGAATATACAAAGAACCCTCAAAACTCAAGATCAAGAAAACTAACAACCCAATGAGTTAAAGGACAAAAGATTTGAACAGACACTTCATCAAACAGATGAAGGTGAATGAGCACATAAAAAGATGCTCAACATCATTAGTCATTAGAGAAACAGCAAATTAAAAGTACTACACACCTAAATGAATGATTAAATGACTGATCATAGCAAGTGCTGACAAAGATGTGGAGCAACTGAAATTCTTATGTATTGCTGGTAGGAATACTAAATGATATACCACTTTAGAAAACTGTTTTTAACATTTAACATTTGGCCTACCATTCCCACTTTTAGGAGTTTACACAAAAGAAATGAAAACTCATGCTCATAAAAAAGTTTGTTGATAAAAAAGTATGTCCAAGTTTAAAGCAGCTTTATTCATAGTTGCCAAAACCTGAATACAAATGATCTGGTGAAGGGATAATCTGCAGTGGAGTCACACAATGGAATACGACTGGGTAATAAAAAGTAATGAACCACTGATACACGCACAATTTGGATGAATCTCAAATGTATTAGCTGAGTGAAAGCCACACTCAAAGGGCTACACACTGTATAGTTCCATGTATATGACATGCTGGAAAATATGAAATGAGAGGGACAGAGAGCAGATCTGTAGTTTTTAGGGGATCAGAGAGGGATTAGATAAAAAGAGGCACCAGGAGAGTATTCTAAGTGGTGATGGAGATATTCTGCATTTTGATGTATTTTTTTCATCAGTATATGATTTTATTAAATCTGTCAAACTCATAGAACTATATACTAAGAGTGAATTTAAAATACATAAATTTCTCTAAATTTAAAAAGGTGATATTGCTTGGCCCAAAAAAATTAGACTTTATGCCATTGAAGATATATTTACTGTCAGACAAATACAGTATATCATTTCATCAAACACATATCATGGAATCAATATAAAATATATATTAAATATTTTCTACAGATTAAGAAAATGAAAGCACTTAGTAAAGTAGTACACATCTGTACTGTCAGCTATTCAGGAGGCTGAGGAAGGAGGATCATTCAAGAACAGACCAGGCAATTTAGTGAGACTTTTTGTCCCCAAATGATTTTTTTTTTAAAGGGCCAGGCAAGTCTTTTAGTGGCAGAGCACTTGCCTAGCATGCATAAAGCCCTGGGCTTAATCCTTATTACTACAATAAAAAGAAAAAACAATTCAGAAAAAGAAAATTAGGTTCAGAGAAGTGAAGTAACTTACCGAAAGTCACACAGTAAGTAGGTGTGACCTGCAGTTTACTCAACTGTACAGATATTCTGTTTCATTATTAACCATCTGAAACACCAGGCTTTAGCTGCTGAATGTTATAGTGTCTGGCTGAACACATGTAATCCCAGTGACTCAGGAGACTATGGTAGGAGGATTGCAAGTTCAAGGCCAGTCTCACCAGCACAGTAAGACCCTGTGTCAAAATAAAAAAAATTAAAAAAGGATGAGAATGTAGTTCAGTGGCAGAGCACTTCTGGGTTCAAGCCTCAGTACCACACACACACACATACACACACACACACACACACAAAAGAAAATGCTATTTGTTTTTTGTCAAGAGCCAAAAGCCACACAACATCTATTTCCATATAAACATAAAGCATGACTAAACTAAAACAAAGAAGTTTCGCATGGTGGCACACACCTGAAATTCTAGAGACTCAGGAAGCTGAGGCAGAAGGATCCCAAGTTCCAGGCCAGCTTTGGCAACTTAGCAAGACCCTGTCTCAAAAATAAAATAAAAAGAACTGAGGATACAGCTCAGAGGTAGAGTGCTCCTGAGTTCAAGTCCCAGTATCTGCCCCCTATATATAAAAATAAATAAATAAAAATATAAATAAATAAATAAGTAAATAAAGCAGCAGCAATGACGTAGATTTTCTTGTTTGACCTAAGAAATAGTATGGAGGCAATTATAAAATTGGCATTCCCAAAATTCTGGGTAATAAGAACACTATTAAATAATCACTTGCCAGGTTTGGTTGGTGAATTTGACCATTAGACTACTACTTTTTTTTTAAAAAAAATATTTTTCAGTTGTTGATGGACTTTTATTTTATTCATTTATTTATATGATGTGCTGAGAATCAAACCCAGTGCCTTACACATGCTCTACCACTGAGCCACAACCCAGCTCCTAGACCACTTCTTTTTTAAACTTAAGAAAATACAACCAAGCTATTTGCATAAGGCAACTGAAATTGTTATACTAATAAATAGTTTAAATGGGTCAGGGGCTGTAGCTTGGTGAAAGAATGCTTGCCTAGCATGTGTGAGGTCCTAGTCAATTCCCAGCACTGTAAATAAATAGAGTTCAATCTATCAGAGCAGCTTTGGCTCCCAGGTCAAAATCTAACTTGTAAAATTAAAAACAATAAAGAGTGGAAAAAAAAAAGTTGACCCATGCTGTGTTTAATACACACACACACACACACACACTACTTAAAAAGGAAGTTTTAGAAAAACATATTTTAAGGGCTTCTTGGAAGCTTTACAATTTTCTTACAGCCTAAGCCCAAGATAATGTTTCTCAAGCTGGCTCTGCTTGTACAGGAAGAACCCCAACAACCTGAGATGTCTTTAAGACATGGTTCAGACAGCTCTGCTCCAATTTGACTTTTGAGAATGAAGCCTCACTCTCAAAGTTCAAAGCCAAACAGTCGATGCCGAGAAAAGCCATTTCAGTTCTCTTTTGACATGTGTTCAGAGTTGAGAAGTGTGAACATGTTCTATGATTGTGAACCTCAAGGTCAAAAAGGACAGTCAGTACAGGAACTCTGATACTGGTTCCAGGCCTAGATCTAGAAGCCAGTGATTGGAGCAAGTCATTTCTATTCTCTGGGATTCAGGGATGGCACTTACTCATAGAAAACATGACTTGGCCTAGATGAATGACTCAGAGGCTCAGTGTGTTATCATCTATTTTTTTTCACTCTTTTAAAAATTTGGTCTTTTTAGATATATATGACAATAGAGTGTTTTGACATATTATATATACATGGAGTATATGTATTCTAATTAGGATCTTATGACTATATATACTATAGAGTTTCACTGGTTGTGTATTCATGTATGAACAAAGGAAAGTTAGGTCCAATTCATTCTACTGTCTTTCCTATTCCTATCCCCCTTCCCTTCCCTTCATTCCCCTTTGTCTAATCCAATAAATTTCTATTCTTCCCTCATCTCTTCTCCCTTATTGTGAGTTAGCATCCACATATCTGAACATTTGGCCTTTGGTTTTTTGGGGATTGGCTTATTTCACTTAGCTTAATAGTCTCTAGTTCCATCCATTTACCAGAAAATGCCATAATTTCATTATTCTTTTTGGCTGAGTAATCTTCCATTGTGTATATATACCAAATTTTTTTCATCCATTCATCTGTTGAAGGACACCCCCATGTTGGATCCATGGTTTAGCTATTGAAGATTGAGCTGCTATAAACACTGATGTGGCAGTGTCACTGCAGTATGTCGATTTTTAAGTCCTTTGGATATATACCAAGGAGTGGGATAACTGGGTCAAATGGTGGTTCCATTCTAAGTTTTCTGTGTAATCTCTGTACTGCTTTCCACAGGGGTTGCATCAATGTGCAGTGCCACCAGCAATGCACGAGTGTACCTTTTCCCCCACATCCTTGCCAACACCTGTTGTTCCTTGTATCCTTGATAATTGCCATTCTGACTGGAGTGAGATAGAATCTCAGTGTAGTTTTAATTTGCATTTCTCTAATTGCTAGAGATGTTGAACATTTTTTCATATATTTGTTAATTGACTGTATTTCTTCTGTAAAGTACCTGTTTAGCTCCTTTGCCCATTTGTTGACTGGGTTATTTGTTTTTTGGTGTTAAGTTTTCTATGTCCTTTATATATCCTGGAAATTAATGCTCTGAGGTGCAGGTGGCAAAGATTTTTCTCCCATTCTGTAGGCTCTCTCTTCACATTCTTGATTGTTTCCTTTGTTGTGAAGAAGCTTTTAGTTTGTTACCATCCCATTTATTGATTCTTAATTTTACTTCTTTGCATTAAGAGTCTTGTTGAGGAAGTTAGTTTTGAAGCCAACATGATGGGGAGCTGGGCCTACATTTTCTTCTAGTAGGTGCAGGGTCTCGGGTCTAATGTCTAGGTCCTTTATCCACTTTGAGTTTTATGCAGAGTGAGAGATAGGGATTAAATTTCATTCTGCTACATATGCATTTCCAGCTTTCCCAGCACCATTTGTTGAAGAGGTTATTTTTTTCTCCATTGTCCATCTACTTTTTACTTTAGCTCTTAGGCCAAAGATTGTTGCCCACACCAAATATGCAAAACAAAATATCAAGATGCCGATTCTGAGTCCCAACACTATATAGAAAGAAAGCACAGCATCATTTATTTTCTTTTCCAAAATTATCCACCTCTAATGAAGGAAATGACCCTAATCAGCAAGTCTCCTAACACATTATTTATTTAAAGAAACAAAAGAATAAAAAGCTGCAGGTGTAGCTCAGTGGTAGATGTGTGCTTAGCATGTTCAAGGCTGAGTTCAAATCCTAGTGCCAAAAAAAAAAACAAAAAGAGAAAAGAATAAAATCTATCTACCCAGTTAGGAGCATATGCCTGAAATCTTAGCTGAGGCAGGAGGATTGCAAGTTTGAGCTCGACCTCAGTACCTTAGCAAAACTCTGTCTTAGAATAAAAAATGAACAGGACTGAGGAGTCACTCCTGGGTCCTGTTCATTTTTTATTCTAAGACAGAGTTTTGCTAAGGTACTGAGGTCGNCGAGGAGATGAGTGTGTGTGTGTGTGTGTGTGTGAGAGAGAGAGAGAGAGAGAGAGAGAGAGAGAGAAGGAGGGAGAGGGAAAGGGGGAGAGAGAGAGAAATTGAAAAACAGAGAGAGAAAGAAAGAAAGAAAGAAAGAGAAAACCCCATAAAACTGAAATGCCTAATCCTACCCACCACAACTGCCTGGTCCCTGTTATAGGTAAGTGAAGCTGGGAGCGGTGGTGCATGCCTGTAATCCCAGCAGCTCAGGAGGCTGAGACAGGAGGACTGCAAGTTCAAAGCTAGCCTCAGCATCAGTGAGGCACTAAGCAACTCAGTGAGAACTTGTCTGTAAATAAAAAATACAAAAAAGGGCTGGGGATGTGTCTCAGTGTGGTTGAGTGTCCCTGAGTTCAATCCCTGGTACCCCCCCAAAAAAAAAGTAAGCGAAGAGCATGGCTCTGAGGTACCCACAGGCAATGTCCAAAGGGAAATTCTACAGAGCCAGGAAGGCAATCCAGAGAGACATGACTCATGAATCATGTCTAAATACAGGAGAAAATCTGAGCACCTTGGGATGGTTAAAACTGTCAAGCCTTGGAAGGTGAAGGTAGGGTCACACATGAGGTTTTCCCATGTTTTTTGTGGTTTCTTCTTTTTTAAATGAGTGAAACATTAACTGGTTTTGTGCTCAGACTCCACCTCATCCTCAAACAGGGACTCTATATAACCCAACCACTTTTGATCCTCATAATAACTGTGGGGTAGAGAGCTGAGAGAGAATCTCTGTGCCCATTACAGAGATGAAGAACCTAAGGCTCCCTGTATCGTTAATGGTAGAGTGCTCGAGGCCTTGGATTTGATCTCGAGGCCTTGGATTTGATCTCCAGCGGAGGAAAGCAAAGCAAAAGCAAAAGCAAAAACAAAAACAAAAAGAAGCAGAGGCTCAGGTAATGCTAAAGGCTAAACTCCAAAGGCCAATGGGGAGCAGGGGTAGGACCCAGATTCATGTTGCTTTCCTCATAGCATACTCTCCCATCTAACATATCCCAATTTAGTAGAGAACAAACCACACTGCATCACTGGAACCATTCATGGCCTAACTCCCTTCCAGAGGGCTTTCCTTTCATGGCTGATACACTACATGGGAGCTGCTACAAGTAGAATTCCAAAGGAATGAGGAGCCAGAGTTCCCTAATGTCAGGAAAGTTGGTGTCTTTAGTTGTTTTTGTTTCTTCTCAGGCCATAGCACAGTGCCTAGAGTTCAATAAACACTTCTGAGAGGGGTAACCATTTAGTGAGTTTGAAGAGGCAAAACATATTCCATAAAGATGAGTATGGCTTGTAAAGAAAGTCACTTAAAAACCAAATGAGGTAGAAAAAGAGTCCCAAGTCCTTGAAGAAACAAATTCAGTTTAATTGCTCAACAAGGTTATAAGAGAAGAAAAACATCAGAAGAAAAATTACATCATGCGTCAGTTAGAGAAAGCTTACCTAAGAAGGCTTTTAGCATTCATTCAACTATTAACTATCTACTTTACCATGTATCTCCTAATTATCTACTGTGTGTCAGAACTGTTTTAAGCTCTTGAGATACAGCCATTTGCAAAACAAAAATCTCTGCCCTCAGGAAACTTGCAATAAGAATGCAAAGGTAAAAAATACAGAATATCAGATGATGCTATGGGGAAAATATTAGGTAGGGAGGATGCATGGAGAGTGCTGGGGAAGAATGTGCAATTCAGCCAAGACTTGAAAGCATGAGACAGCAAACAGGGGGTGTCAATATAATTTATCATCCAATCCAGGACACCACTGAGATTGAAAGGGGACACTAATAATAATACAGGTCAACAAGTTCAAACCAGGACTGTTCTAAGCAAACTCAGACACATAGACCTTAGCCATAAGGTTCTCTGGAGTAAGAGCAAAGTAAGGAGGAGAGCACGAGAAACGACCAGAGATTCAGAGAATGTCTGATCTATCTAGAGAGCCACTAAAGCAAAGTGGGAGTGGAAAGCATAGGATGAGTTCTAGGACTAATCTGGGGAAATGTGACTCCAAGGCTCTGTCAGCTACTATAATGCTTTAGTTGTTATTCCAAGTGAGTTGGAGGGAAAGGGGGAGAGAGAGAGAAATTGAAAGAGAGAGAGAGAGAGAGAGAGCGAGCGAGCGTGCGCGCACCACAGCCAAAGGGGCCCCAGCAAACTTCCAGCTGCCAGCTGATGATTGGCTCACAGTGGCCCCAGCAAACTTCTAGCTGCCAGCTGATTGGCTCCTCTGCGGTGATGCTCATTGGGCTGTTTCCCCACCCTTTCAGACCATGGAGCTGCTCATTGGGGGACTCTTTTTGGCTCTGCCCATGAGACCCAGCCAATCGGCCTCAAGAGCAGGAGGAGTGGGGGGGTTGAGAGGCTTGTGGGAAGCCGGTGGTGGCAGTTGGGCTCTGAGGGAATTCCTGAAGAGCTCGTGTGGTGTGGCGTGTGTGTTCTAAAAATAAAGTTTGTTTCTGCTTGATAAGTGGCTCGTGAATTGTGCCCAGCCAGACTGCGGCATTTGGTGGCCCGCATGGGGAATGACTGAGGGTAAGTGATAAGGTAAACTGCTCGCCCCTGAGGGCAGGGCAAGAGGATGGGTAGCCATTTTAAGATTCTTCTTTCGTTTTGTTTCGCTTTTGTTTTAAGTTGCCTGTCCCTGGAGATGTAGATATGTAAGATGGAAGAAAAACCGCTCACATCTGAGGAAAAACTATTTGCATCTTAGGAACAGATAGGGAGAAAGGACAGATGGACATTTCAGGAGGATAGAAAGGCTATTATAATGATTTTTTGTTGTTCCATTTTTGTTTCATTCTATTTTGGTTTTGTTATCTTGTTGGGTTGTATTATAGTAGAAATATGGGATCAGAAATTAGTAAAAACCAAACCGAAAGAGTGTTAAGTAAATTGTCAGAGGAAGGAGGCATCCCAGTAAAATCAAGAGCAGTCAGGGCATATGTTGATACAATACAAAAATGTAGCCCATGGCTTTTTAAGGAGGAGTTGTTAAATATATCACAATGGAACCATCATGGTGAAGATTTAAAAAGAATAGAATAGAAAAGAAAAGCCCAGGGACTCTGCCAGTTGGCACATTGCCATTGTGGAAGTTCGTATCTTGTTTGCTTAGTCCAAAGCCTTCAGTTCAGACAATGGTAGAGGAAGGAGAAGACATACTGATTCAAGTAAAAGAGAAGGTCTCTCAAGTTAGTCAGACAGAGGAAAAGATTCAAGTAAAAGAGAAGGTCTCTCAAGTTAGTCAGACAGAGGAAAAAATTCAAGTAAAAGAGAAGGTCTCTCGAGCTAGTCAGACAGAGGAAGAAAGTTTAGAGCAGAAAAAGCCATCAGGGGAAAAGTTACAACAGGAGACTGCTACTAACACCTTTCTATAACCAGAGGGCGTAAGTGTCCAACCAACAGCGCCACCTCCATATGCTGGGAGGCCCCCAACCCCCATAGTTGATAGATGGGATCCTGAGACAGGACCTAAAATATTAACATGCCCTGTATTTGAGCAGGCAGGAGGGCAGCGAACTCACCATGCTTTAGATTTCAAAACAGTGAAGCAGCTAAAAGAGGCTGTAACAACCTATGGTCCTCAAGCACCCATCACTGTAAGCATGGTCGAATCCATTACCAACTTGAACATGACACCAGCAGATTGGGCTAGTATGCATACAGCTGTGCTAAATGGAGGACAATACCTGTTATGGAAGGTTGCCAATGAGGAATTTTGCAAGGAGACAGCTAGGCGAAATGCAGCAGCTGGTTATCCTCAGAGAAATCTAGATATGTTGTTAGGAAAGGGACCTTATGAGGATCAGCAGCAACAAATTGCATATGATCCTGCCATATACTCACAAACTGCTGCAGATGCGGTTAGGGCATGGAAGACTTTACAAGGACATGGAGGTTTACAAGGTCAATTATCTAAGGTAATACAAGGAGCTAATGAACCTTACGCTGAATTTGTAGATAGGCTTATTCAAACAGCTACCAGAGTTTTGGGGAATACAGAACAAGCAATGCCATTAATAAAATAACTGGCTTATGAGCAAGCAAATTGTTGGTGCAGAGAAGTCATTAGACCATGGAAACATGAAGATTTAAACACATATATTAAGTTATGTAGAGACATTAATGAACAAGGGCAAGTCGTGGCAGCTGCAGTACAACAGGTTTTAGATGCCAGGCCAAAAACATGCTTCAACTGTGAACAAACAGGACATTTTAAAAGGAATTGCCCCATAGGAGGAGGGTTTAACAAAACTAGGTATCAAAGGAATAGAATACCGGGTATTTGCCCACGATGCCGTAGAGGGAGACATTGGGCTAATGAATGCCGTTCTCAAACCACCATAGAGGGTACTCCGTTATAAAAACAAGGACCAGGTGTCTATCCACGATATCATGGAGAAAGGCATCGGGCTCCATTGCCAAAAAATGGACAGGGGGGCCCAATGCTCTGGGGCCCAAGACCACAAATACACAGGGCACTGGAGGAACCCAGCAACCCCATCAGGGTAGTGCCCAGGACACATTGTCCATTAGATCCCTCACTAGACAAACCAGAGGAAGCACAGGATTGGACATCTGCGCCTCCGCCAGAACAGTACTAACTCCAGAGATGGGTGTTCAAATCATTCCCACAAGAGTAAAAGGACCTCTTCCCAAAGGAACAGTAGGCTTATTATTGGGACGCAGTTCTTCTACTCTAAAAGGACTTATGATAAGTCCTGGGGTAATTGATCCTGATTATAAAGGTAAAATAAAAATTATAGCCAGTTCTCCGAAGGGTATATCAGTAATTTCACCAGGAGATAGAATAGCACAGTTACTAATAATACCCAACCTACATGATAAATTTTCCAGTCGTACTGTAGAAAGATGTTCCAGGGGATTAGGCTCCACAGGTGTAAATTGGGCTATGCTTTCTTTAAATTTAGATTCTCGCCCCATGCTAAAACTAAATGTTCAAGGACATGAATTTAATGGGCTACTGGATACAGGTGCAGACCTTAGCATCATCTCTCGTCAAGAATGGCCAAAACATTGGCCATTACAACAAGCCACTCAAACGCTTCGAGGCCTAGGAGTGGCGACTAATCCCCATAGAAGTGCAATGGTATTAGATTGGAAGGATCCTGAAGGATGTGAAGGAACTATACAGCCATATGTATTGGATCATCTTCCCGTAAATTTATGGGGACGAGATGTCCTAGATCAATTAGGTTTGACATTAACAAATAACATCAACCAAAATGCACCCACTATTATGACTAGACAAGGTTTTAGGAAAGGAAAAAGATTAGAAAAACAAGAACAAGGTATAGCAGCACCAATACAAATAGATCAAGGAACAGACAGACATGGGTTGGATTTTCAGAAAGGGCCACTGAGACAATAAAAATTACTTGGAAATCAGAAAGACCAGTATGGGTTCCTCAGTGGCCCCTGACTAAAGAAAAGATACAAGCAGCCCATGACCTGGTCAAACAACAATTAGCAGAAGGACATATACAACCTTCTGTATCTCCCCATAATACTCCCATTTTTGTCATCAAAAAGAAATCTGGTAAATGGAGATTATTGCAAGATTTAAGAGCCATTAATAATGAGATGGTTATTATGGGACCTGCTCAATCAGGGATTCCTCAATTGTCTGCTTTGCCAAAAACCTGGTATGTTTTAGTTATAGATATTAAAGATTGTTTTTTTTCAATTCCAATTCATCCTGAGGATAGTCCACGTTTTGCATTTACTATCCCTGCACTGAATCATGAAGGTCCTGATCAGAGATATGAATGGAAAGTACTCCCTCAAGGGATGGCTAACAGCCCAACTATGTGTCAAATTTATGTTAACAAAGTAATCCAGCCACTTAGAAATCAAAATCCTGAACTACAAATATTTCACTATATGGATGATGTATTATTAGCACACAAAGATAAAAACACATTGCTAGAATGTTATGCCACACTTACAAACTTATTAAAAAATTATAATCTAGAGATAGCAATAGATAAAGTACAATTAAATTTTCCAATTAATTATTTAGGAGTTCTATTATCCTCAACCATGGTCCGTCCACCAAAAATTCAAATACGAGTAGATCAACTCAAATCACTTAATGACTTTCAAAAGTTATTAGGAGACATAAATTGGATAAGGCCTTATTTAGGTATACCAACAGGAGAGTTGGGACCTTTATTTGATATCCTAAAAGGTCCATCAGATCCAAATTCACCCCGAATGTTAACGCCTGAAGCAAGAAAGGCATTAAAAATCATTGAAACATATATGGAAAATATGCATTTGGATAGAATTGATATAAGTTTGCCTTTATTATTTATTGTACTACCAACAAAAAATATTCCTACAGGAGTATTTTGGCAAGAAGGTCCATTATTATGGATACATTTATCTTATTCTCCTAACACTATTCTTACTAGGTATCCTGAGGCTGTAGGACAATTAATACTCAAAGGAATAAAAGCAGCAAAGGGAGTGTTTGGAATTTCTCCCAATAAAATTATTACTCCATATACTATGAATCAAATTGATGAGTTAGCTAATGAGTTAAATACTTGGGCAATAATCATGTGCAAATCTAATGTTTCATTTGATAACCACTTACCATCTAATCCTTTATTGTCTTTTTGGTCATTGCATCCTGTAATTTTTCCAAAAATGACAAGAAAAACACCTATCATGAATGCTCCAAATATATTCACTGATGGGTCAAATAATGGTACAGCAGCAGTAGTTACCCCTGATCAAACTTTTACATTTTTAGTACCCAAACAATCAGCTCAAAAGGTAGAGCTTAATGCAGTTTTACAAGCTTTTGTGATGTTTAAAGATTCTGTATTTAATTTATTTTCTGATAGTCAGTATGTAGTTAATGCTATAGTATCTCTTGAAGATGCTGGTAGGATTTCCCCTTCTTCTACTGTTTTCTCTTTGCTTTCCACTATACAAAGTCTAATCTGGGACAGAAAAGATCCATTCTTTATAGGACATATCAGGGCACATACAGGATTGCCTGGAGCCCTTAGTTTGGGCAATGATTTAGCAGATAAAACTACACATGACATACATATTTTCTCTACACTAGAAGAAGCTATAAATTTTCATAAAAAGTTCCATGTCAATGCTAATACTTTACAAAAGCGTTTTAAAATAACTAAGGAACAAGCTAGACAAATAATAAAACAATGTCAAAATTGTGTGACCTTTTTACCACAAGTTAATCTTGGAGTCAATCCTAGAGGATTGATACCTAACCATATTTGGCAGATGGACGTCACACACTTGCCAGAATTTGGAAAATTAAAATATTTGCATGTTACAGTTGATACTTCTTCTGGATTTTTGATGGGCTCCCTTCATGCCGGAGAAAAAACTAAAGATGTTATAGCTCATTGCTTACAAAATTTTGCCACTGTGGGTGTTCCAAAACAGTTAAAAACAGATAATGCCCCTGGTTATACTTCTACCTCTTTTAAACAATTTTGCTCAACATTTGGCATTACTCATATAACAGGAATCCCATACAATCCACAGGGACAAGGCATAGTTGAAAGAGCTCATCAAACTATTAAAATGTACTTATTAAAGCAAAAAGAAGGAATTGGGAAGGGGTATATATTCCCCAAAGATAAACTTAAAATAACCCTTTTTACTCTAAACTTTTTAAATTTGGATTCATCAGGACTTAGTGCTGCGGAAAGGCATATGTGTCCAAAAAATGTACATAAGCCCAAGGTACTTTGGAAGGATATTCTAACAGGACAATGGAAAGGTCCTGACCCAGTAATTGTCTGGAGTCGGGGGTCTGTTTGTGTGTTTCCACAGGGAGAACAGCAGCCGATTTGGATTCCAGAGAGATTAACCAAGGTCCTGACCCAGTGATTGTCTGGAGTCGGGGGTCTGTTTATGTGTTTCCACAGGGAGAACAGCAGCCGATTTGGATTCCAGAAAGATTAACTAAAGCGATTTCTACAGACCAAAAAGAAGATGATTTGGCTCAAATCCATAACAACTGATATCCAAAACTCCAGTTTGGCTATTCTTACATCTGCAACAGAACCAGGATGCTTTTTTCAATATCTATTTTATTATTGCCCTTTGCCATATCATGAAGTTCTATTTTGTTTTTTGAGCTCATACAGACCTAGGTTAATGTTTTGCTGATCAGTTCTATTTTTTGACTATAGAGTTTTTAAACATTGCAATGGAGATTTCACCTGTAAAAAGTTATAAGGCCTTTACTATAATGTTATGTGTTGTATGTATTATATTATGTGTGCACACTTGTGTTTTGTGTTATATGTTTGAATGTATGTATGTCCATATATCATATATGATGAGCGCTCATGATAAAATGGATCCAAATATTTTTTTTTCACGTGATTTATATGGTTTAATTTAAATTGGGTAAACAACTGTTGAGGATTGTTTTAATATGTAAACAAAAAAGAAGGTTAACAGATCTGTTTGTTTACTTTCACCTTTCCTTTTCATTATATTTAATAATTCTCTTAAAGACAATGTAAATTGTTAAGAAAATTGTTTTCTTTTAGTGCCTTCTGTAATGTTACATAATTTTTTCTTTAGCCATTATTGCCAGAATTCCTATCTTCATCCCAGTGCTGGTGAAGTCAAAGATAAAACCAATCTACAGCTTCTACAATAGCCATCACTGAACTGCTTGCAGAACTTGCCTGGACACATTGTGAGCTCACCTGTATGCATTGTGAACTATCTGTTGGTGCAGCGACTTGTGGTAGTGTTGGGGTATTTTTGCTGATGGTGTCATCGGTGGTACAATTTTCCCAAAAGGAGCCGTCAATTGGCTTGGTGTATCCTCCTCCCTTCTGCTTGTGATGGTCGTTCAGCTAAAATTTGGGGGCCAACAGAGGTGAGGCAAAGAACCTCACCCCCCCGCTGGTACAAAGACCTATCCACAGGTGTGGCTGTATGCTGGACCGGTAGTCAATGACGGGTAAGATCCAATTGCAATGGTACCAACCTAAGACAGGAGGCTGACGCCTTGTGGTCAGCTCATCCGATGACAGGTAAGGACAATATGTAGTATTGGACAACCTAAGGCAGGCACGGTCCCTAAGCCACATGCTTGTTGTTTAAACAGAGAGGGGGAGATGTTGAGAGCCACAGCCGAAGGGGCCCCAGCAAACTTCCAGCTGCCAGCAAACTTCCAGCTGCCAGCTGATGATTGGCTCACAGTAGCCCCAGCAAACTTCCAGCTGCCAGCTGATGATTGGCTCACAGCGGCCCCAGCAAACTTCTAGCTGCCACCTGATTGGCTCCTCTGTGGTGATGCTCATTGGGCTGTTTCCCTGCCCTTTCAGACCACGGAGCTGCTCATTGGGGGAGTTTTTTTGGCTCCGTCCCTATGACCCAGCCAATTGGCCTCAAGAGCAGGAGGAGTGGGGGGGTTGAGAGGCTTGTGGGAAGCCGATGGTGGCAGTTGGGCTCTGAGGGAATTCCTGAAGAGCTCGTGTGGTGTGGGGTGTGTGTTCTAAAAATAAAGTTCGTTTCTGCTTGATAAGTGGCTTGTGAATTGTGCCCAGCCAGACTGTGGCAGTACTTGGAAAATTTTGTGCTAGATAAGGTTCATGATCTGACTTCTATTTTAGAATGGTCACTCTGAATTGTCATGTTGAAAATAAAGTACAAAAGAGTACTACTGCATCCAAATAAAAGTTGGTGGGATAGGGTTGGATTGGTGGCGGTAAGGTTCTGGATAGTCGGACAGATCTAATATTAACTGGTTATTGCACATGTCAATAAAAATTAGGATGATTATACCTAAATGCTTTATTTAACATAATTGATCAGGTATATTAGGGTCAAAATGAGAAAGAATTCAATTCCACATGGCCAGAGCCCACCCCCTAATGAAGACCCCTTGCCCTTTTGAAAACATGTTATGGGTCGGGTCATGAGGGAACTAGACAAGGGTAAGGGTGACCCCACTTAATTACATCATCCTGACTAGAAAAACAATCCAAGGGAGCCCACAACTTCTACAACAAGTTAAACATTCTAGAACACAAAAATATATAATCAAGTACTCTAATATCAAGCAATTCTGTGGATTGTTCAAGTTCTTCTCAGATAATGACAGCTCAGTTTTAGAAGTATACATTTATTTGCAATAAATGTGCTAAACACTATGGGAAGAAGGTGAGCAAAGATAAGCTCTTTCTGTTTATTGGGGAACACAGTGGGATCATGATGTCTCAACTTGTACAACTGGGAGCACATAGACTTAGTGGATATTTTTCAGGTAGAATCAGGGGCTGAAGACAGGGAAGAAGCATATTTTATACAATGGGACTATACTATGCAAAGGAATATGAGGACATGTTCTTTTGAGGAGTCATAAGTAATTGATAGAATATAAAATATGCTCATATAGTAAAACAATAATAGCGTCTGTTTGTTGAACACACACCATGTGTTCCTGGCACTGTCATAAGCAGTTATGTGGATTTCCACTTAAATATTTATGAGTCTCCTCCCCATACTGAAGAAACTGAGAATACAGAGGTTAAGTAACTCGAGAGTTATTGCTCATTAGAGGTAGAGTTGGGCCTCCTGTCCTAAGATTTTAGGGCCTGCACTTGTTCCACATTCAATGCTATGTGGAAATGGAGTTAGTGAAGATACAAATATAGGCAAAAGCAAGGTGACGTCTAGCATTATAAGCCATGAAGAATCATGGAAGTGGTGGAGATGTAGCTTGGTGGTAAAGAACTTGACTAGCACGAGGGCCTGGGTCCAATCCTCAGCACCAACAAAACAAACTGATAACAACAATAAAACAACACTGAGTAGGAAAGAGAAGCTAATCAAATCTGCATTTAAAAATACCTTATTGATAACAGTATGGAATATGAATCAGAAGGGACAAGAACTTAGCAGGAAGATTCACTTAGAAGACTACTGCAATAATCTGGGCCAGAAACCGAAGGATCTGAACAAAAGCAGTGAGAATGGAGGTGAAGAGGCAACATCAGAAGAGGGAACAGAGGAGGAAGGATGGACTGGAGGATGGCTAGATGTGAGTTCTGTTGGTAACACATTAAGGATGATATTGGGGGCCGCCCTGCACAGCTAAGCACACCCCTTGATCCTTGAATAATGAGGGTATTGAACTGGCATTGCACACTGTGTAAAGCAAGTGGGCCTTACCCTTGCTCAGCAAGGAAGAGCCTCAGCTCTGGGCTTAGGCGTCATCCAATGGGATTGTGCTAATCCCCTGTTTCTTGTAATATTACCCCTTGCCTTATTTGGGTGGAATATTCTATTGAATATCTTTTCCCCAACAAATAGAGGGATTCTGGGTGTGCTCATTCTCTTGCTTTTTTCAGTACTGCCCAGCATGGAGCTGACCCTTGGGGCTGCAAAGCAGTCCCACCCTTAAAACTCATGTTCATGTGTTGCATGGTTTCTTCACTGTTTTCTGAGTTCTTGCTGCAGCTAGTTCCTTTAAATCCAGCTCATCTCATCAGCCTGGCAGGCTGACAGGAGGATGAAGCATCGGAGAGCAGAGGTGTTAGGCAGATCTACAACTCAGGAGCCCAAGAGATAGAAGGCAGAAACAGAGATCCAGGGAGCAGCATAGGCTTAGCTGAGAGGGCTCCACGATGGTGGCATCTGAGGATTTTCCACAACCATCCTCAAATAATGATTCTTTGAAAGGTCATTCTTTTCTCTTCTTTTCCTGAGACTAGACTAAAATTCTCAAACACACATCTAGAGAACGATCTGGTTTACCAACACTACCTGAGGCCACCACATTATCCTGGGCAGATGATGATGCTGCTACCATCTGAATCTGTAATTAATGCTCCATACTTCAGGTCACTAATAGAGAAACTAGCTCAAGGTATAGTCCAGGAAGCAACAGAGAATTGGAACTCTACCCCAAACAGCCCAGGAAGCTCAAACTCTAGGTTCCTACAAAAAATGGCTTCTTGGTTTAGCAAAGCAACAGAAACATTACTTTGATAATATTCTGAAGAAACTTTAGAGGGTCTGGCAGCCAGGTAACATTTTCAGCATGCTGCTGCAGGGTTATAAAGTGTTTTTCTTGAGAAACTTGAGATATGATATAAGAAAGGGGAGTTGTGGCTGCCAGTCCTCAAATAGCCAAAGTTCTTGGATCACAACTGTAAAGAAGTGATTACTTCAGTCTGTCCCCAACGACAATTCTCAAATCACTAGAAATGTAGTAGTAACAAGAAAAGATGCCATGTGATACAAGAAAAAGTATACAGTGCCACTTCAGATGCCTTCTTGTACCCCAAATAAAACCTAAATCTAATCAACTATCTGCAGACTTTACAGAAATTCAGAGAATAGAGAAGTTAAATATTATTTAAAAAATCAGCTAAATGAAACAAAATATTCTCTTGTCATAAAAAAAATACACCGTATCCAAACATAATATGGGTATGGTTATTATATGGATCTTGTTTATATCCCAATTCAAACAAATAAACTACAAAAACAGTTTCTTTTCTTTTCTTTTTTTTTTTTTTGGAACCAGAGACTGAACTTAAGGGCTCTTAACCACTCAGCCACATCCCCAACCCATTTTTGTATTTTACTTAGAGACAGCGTCTCACTAAGTTGCTTAGTGCCTCACTGTTGCTGAGGCTGGCTTTGAACTTGCGATTCTCCTGCTTCAGCCTCCGGAGCCACTGGGATTACAGGTGTGTGCCACTGTGCCCAGCACAAAAACACACTTGGGAAATTTGAATGTCGAAATTAAAGTACATGAAGGAATTAGTATTGTTCATAGTTGTAATGGTTCTGTGGTCACGTGTTTTCTAAAAATTCTCATTTGTTAGAAACATACAATAAAGTCTGCTCAGACTGGAGAAAAACAGGATGTGTGGACTTTATTTTAAAATATTCCAGTCAAAATTTAGAATGTGGGAAATTTGATGAAACAAGTCTGGCAACATGTTAATAGATGTTCAGGGAAATCCTCTCTTTAATTGAGCATGTTTAAACATTTCCTTAATTAAAGTTTTAATAATAATGTATTTTTATTAAAACATACATTTCCCTAGGGTAGAAAATCTCAAGAAGAAGTCAGAGGAAAGAGCAAAAGAGAAGTACTATGAGGAGGTGAACCCTCAGAATCAAAGAGCTACTCTACCAACAGGGCTGCCCTTCTGGAATCAGAACTGTTTCGTCCAAGAAGGATTTTCTGTTAATTCAGAGCTTTAACAAAGCCTAAAAGTACATTCCAAGTTCTCACTTACATATTTACTGTTTCAAAAGTAAATATTTGAGCACCAGCATATGTGTAGCCAAGTACAAGGGATAGAGAACCAATTAAGTCGCAGTGTGGATAACTGGACATGGTGAGGCACACTTGCCCTCCTTGGGCAACTTGGTAAGACACTGTCTCAAAAAATAATAAAAAATTGTTGTGGATATAACTCAGGGGTGAATCACTTGCCTAGTAGGCACGAAGCCCTGGGTTCGGTAGCACTGATTCCTCAGTGCTACCGAAACAACCAACCAAACAAACAAAAATTAAAAAAACAAAACCCCCCAAACAGGAGGAAAGAAACCTGGAAAATGGACTCATTATTTGGTGAACTGAGGAACCAAAACACACACACACACACACACACACACACACACAAGCTAAATTTCTATTATACACATTAATTTTAAAAATATAAAGAACTAAGCACAAAAGCCCAGATTATCAAGTATTTGAAGAAAATTATCTATAATTTGGGGTAGAATGAACATGTTGATATATCTAACTCTATCACAGTAGAAATTACTGCATGACCAGAACATCACAGAACAAATTTAATAGGCAGAAATTAAATAAAAGAGCGTGAGCTTTTGCAAACTGAAAAGAAATTTTGGGCCTGAGGATCTATATTAGTGCCATCCCAGAGAGAAAATTATGAAATTTGTAAACTGCTTCTCTTAGAAAAACCCTAAGAACCCTCTCTCTATTTTAAGATACTACTTTATGGCAAACAAAATGTCTGGGGCAAAACCCATGAAAACAGGATTCTTAATTTTCTACATGGCATGGCTTCCATTTGGCTAATCTTAATTTAAAACATTTTTAAGGTTCAGCTCATAAAGATCCTTATTGGACCTCAGGTTTTGTATAAACAATTCTTATATGCACCCCCAAGTAAATCAGGTGAAAACAAGCAGGTGACAAGGGGCTGATCCCAGGATGAGCTGGGCAGCCTGAACATTTACTTGAACATCATAGGCATCATAATCTACTTGGATGGGAAAGGTGTTCTCAGATTCTTTTGGAGTTTCAAAAGTTGAAATACACAAATAGTACAAACTGTCACCCAAACACATTTCATATAGATGCTCACGATCATCATATATCCCGAAAAAATGGGATAATAACCCATTCATCAGTTTGTTAAACCTTCCACAGCTGGTTCAAAGGGAATTAGGTGTCTCAAGTGTTTGGTGAACATTCTTAATCAACTTCACATAATTTTGTCATGAGTTAGCTGGCTCTTTCTAAAAATAATAAAAGATCTCAAAAATACATTTATCATGGCCATTTTTTACTTTATCAGAGGCAGACTATAAAATTAAATGGATATTTAATAATTTTCTCCTTTGCCATAGTTCATCTCACCATGTATAGTATGCATACGGCTGCTCCCTAGGGCAGGGACCATGTCTTAACCCTCTCTATAACTGATGGGAAGGCAGGAGCTAACAGCTGATACTCATTTTCCAGTGTCAGGCCCTGCGAGGTCCTTTACATCCCACCTTACGTCTTATTTATTCTCACCATCCCGTCCAATGGAGGCATGAACACTATTTCATAGAAAAGGATATTCGATGCTATAGAGAACAAGGAACTTGCCCAAAGTCACACAATTCACAGCTGGCAAAGACAAAACCCATGCTCAGATTTTCAGATTCTTATGTCAACCTACTGCTAGATTTTTTTCTACTATGAATTAAGTCCCACCTGATTTGGACCCTGCATGCTTCCCCCTTCACCATGATACCACCACTTATCTACTTACACCCAGAGCTGAGTATTCCACAGATCGTCCAGTTTGCCTAAATGAAGTATAATGGTAGAGGAAAAAGCTGCTAGACTTTTTTTAACCCTTTCAGTACTGAGAATTGAACCCAAGCCCTGTCTCATATATTTATATATGATAAAAAATTGTAAAGCTCCTTCACTGCACCCCCCCCATACTGGGGATTGAACCCAGGGCCTCACACATGGCAGATAAATGCTCTATCATTTGAGTCCTTTTTGAAATTTTATTTTGAGACCAGTCTTGCTAAATTGTCAAGGCTGGCCTCGAACTTGCAATTCACCTGCCTTAACTTCCCGAGTAGCTGGGATTACAGGTGTGCATCACCACACTCAGTCAAAAATTGTAAAGTTTTAATAGGAATTTCTTAAATCATATTTGTAACCCTGTGGGGAGATGAGTATAACTCAGAACCATAAGAATTATATGGATCTGTGCCAGTCTGTGAAAGTTCTGTGGGTTAGTTGCATCTACTTTCTTTCCTGCCTATTTTATTTGTGGGGTGAAACTATTTTGGTTAAGTGAAAACCATGTAAAGAAATAAACATGGTCATTAAGTTAAACCTTAAGACACAGTTACAATCCTAAGCATGGATCTGCATTCCTGTGATGGTTGTTTTAGGCTTCACTGATCTGCCGAATTCTAACTTCTTCTGCAATTACTACAAAACAATTATTACGTTGTTAGTTGTTCTGTTCTTTTTTTTTTTCCCCTAGAAGTTGTTTCATGTGCTAGTTCTAAATCCTAAGTAGATCAAAATCTCTTCCTGGTAGCAGGAATTAAATCTACTTACACCGTGATATTTCTTACCTGACTGCCATGATGCTGGGCCTAAGGGAGGTTCTTCTCACTTACTGATTAATCAGCACTTAGTAAACTAGAATAACCCAAGCAAGAAAGGAAAAAGGTTAGTACTCAAGAAAAGATGACAGAAATCATTAACTTCCAATTCCTCTGAAAATAATCTTATATAGTCATGTCAGGCACACAAGAAAACTGGAGACCAACTTTGCCCTAAGTATGTTGAATGAATGAGTGAATGAATGCTACCCAAACTTTTCTATTTTTCTGGCATCTCTCATATTCTTTTATCTATCATTAACCTGTAGGTAAGATTTGGAATTATGTCCACATTTCATCAAATCTCTGACCATAAGCAAAAATAAAATCATTAAAAGGTGCAATCTTAGTGGCATAGTAAGTATACTATGAGAATGCCACCTGCTGTCAGACATAAAGGTCAAGCAACCATTGGAATTGGCCTGTCCCAGTGGTATCAAGGAAAGTACCAAGTGCAGGCTGCTACTCTCCTTAGACACTAACTGTACAAGATCTGAGTGATAAGGTAATATCAGAAGAATGAGTTTCTATTAAATGAAACTAGTAGGTAAGAAACTGCTATATTTGAGGGTATCATGATTTCAAATGACTGAAACTAATAGCTGCAGCTTTGTCACGGACACCATGTTCAACCCCAGGCAAGCCACTACACTACCCTTCTCTGGAACACAGTTTTCTCCATTGTACAGTGTGACAGAGTGGTTTATACAATCTCCAAGATAGGTCCCGGTTATATTCTCTCATATCCCATATATCCACTATTATAATTCTTATATATCTGATATTAATTTGTCAGTGATTTTCATCATCAGTCAATAAATACTTCTAGGAATACTAAGGTCTTACTGAACACAATTTTTTATGCTTACTAAGGTCTTTGGCCTTACTCTAGTGAGAACATGTTGCCCAATTCTGAAGAGGCTTTGCTGACAGGAGGAGAACAATGGCTCCTGGGGACAGCTGTCCCTCTTTATCCCTTTGTTCCCATAACCAAATGACTTGGGCAAGCAGTGCTCACAATGAAATGTAAAAAGCAGGCCTAGGGGTCCCCTAGTTGTTAGATTCAGAAGGCTCCCACACATGGTTCAATCCTGCATAATTAATTAGCACTAGAGGAACCAATTTAGAATGAAAAATAAAGTAATAATTCAGAAAACTTTAAAATTTGAGAAAACTGTAAAATTCTAATTCATATATAATTTTGTGTATTCAGTAGTTACTTTTACCTTATTTCCTGAACTAAACTCAAAAAACCATAAAATATAATGTATAATTGAACAGTAGCTATATTTTAATTGAGAAATAAATCTGAATGGCTAAGTTACAGAAACTGGTGGTGTAGCCAAGTGGCAGACTGCTTGCCTAGCCTGCAAAAAGTCCTGTGTTTGAACCCCAAACTGTAAACAAATAAGGTATATAAAACCCAACGATATGAGCACATCATCCTTACAGAGCTAGCCAACCAACTAATCCTTGCTCATTCCTAGTTCCTCATTGAAAAGTAATTACAGCTGACCAGCAGCAACTACTACAGTGATGGCAACACAGCCTATAATAAAGATAATGGATATATTATGAGGCTAAAATCGACATTTATGATGAGTTTTCAAGCTGGTCTCCAGTTAACATTTGCAACTAAATAGAAGCCAAAACGGAAGATTCTGTTGAGCTTTAGAAGGTAAGTCAAGTGGTATGGTCCTCATCAGTTTCAGCGTAAGACAGACAAAGGGTAGAATGCTCTGGAAGCTGAAAAAAATCAACTACTTGTTATTAGGGGCAGTACAGGAAGGACTCACAGGACTCACAGAAGAGGTATATTGGAGGTGGGTTTCAGAGGAAAAACAGACATTTGATAGGGAAAGGCAGGTAGAAAGGCCATGTAGATAGAAAGACTCAGATGAAAATGAGATGTGGGTATCTGCCATGTTAAAAAAAGAAAAACAAAAAAAAAAAAAAAAAAAAAAAAAAGAAAGAAACGAAAA
>NW_025999898.1:2785070-2790363 GCF_001458135.2 Marmota marmota marmota
AAAAAAAAAAAAAAAAAAAAAAAAAAAAAAAAAAAAAAGAGGAGGGCAAATTGTAGGACAGGAGGCCACAGATGTCAAGTGTTTTAGTCTTTGTCAAGCCAGCAAGAGGAGTCAGAGAAAAAGGCAACAGAATTTGGTTTTCACAAAAATGACCAACATTGAACTAAGGCATTGGTTGGCAGACAGTTGTGCCCAGAACTCTGGGGTTCCTTGGTGCTATATCAGGGCCTAATCTGTGAGAGCAGAGAGGACACTACTACTTTCTTGTTTTTAGATATTGGGATCTCAAGTAAGACTTTGGCAGAAGAATTGAGAGAAGCCATCCTGAGCTGGAATCAGCAAGAGCACTGAGACAGTGTCCCATGTAGACAAGAGGCATGGGAACTTTTCTACAAATGAAGGGAGCCAAAAAAGGGAGGTAGGTCTGTTAGGTCTGTGGGAGTTGGGAATAAGACTTGGGAATAGTGATGGAAATAAGGCTTTCAAGATGTTTTTATTTTTTCACCATAGACTGAAAATTATTGCAAGTGCTGTGCACGTAGAGAAGCTTTAAGTAAATATCAAAACTTTCTCTTCACTCTCCTTCCCTGCCCCCCTCCCCCGCCAGTTCTGGGGCTCAGATGCAAGGGCATTGCATACGTTAGGCAAGTGCTCTACCACTGAGCCACTCTTCCAGCCCATATTCTCTAGACAAAAAGTTTAGTGCCATAAAAAGAGCTTAACAGATTTAAAGAGAAAACAGCAAGGAAACTATTCAAATCATTATCATCTGTTGTTAATCAAGATCACATAAACCCATGATTTACTTAGTGAGAAATATTATAGTCATCACCCAGGAGAGGATTCTAAGGAGTGCTCTGTGATGTAGCTGAGAAAAGGCTAGCACAGAGATAAGCTAGAAAACAAGTAGGACATGGAATGCTCCAACTTTTCTGTTTTAAACTATTCATCCAACTGGCTTTTGGGAAGCAAATCAAAAAATCTAATTACTTTAAATAAAAGGATACGTTAATATTAATCCTAACTTTTTTTTATAAATATTTCTATAGACTGACTCATTCTTGGAAGTGTTTCCCATAGTTGGCCTCTGTTGTAATTAAAAGTCATCCATGAGGGTTTATTTATGTGTTATGATGAACAATAATTGGATTTGACCAGAAAATGTATATAAGTATACTGGAGAATATTATCATTGGAATGAATGATTTAAACTATTGAGATGAAAGATCAAGATGGAACTTGGGCTGAGTCAAAACACTGCCAAAACATAGTCACCCTATTGTGGTTCTGTCAGCTCAATGGCATTATAAAATCACCTACCCTCTGAGCCTCAGTTCCCTCAGGAGTGAAATACAGGTGATACTGGACCTTTTTTAGAATTATTGAAAAGATGAGTTTCCAAATGCAAACCTTTAGTATGGTTCCTGCAGTATGTGGTAAGCATGCACTTTTTGTTAACCACCATCATCACTAGGACTGTTAACATCATTCCAGTTTGATATAGTAGTACATATGCTCGAAAGCAACTATTTATGACCTTGAGTACATGTGCAGAACAGAGTGTTTCTGACCTTGACTACACACTGACTAAAGTGCTCAAGGTGGAATTAGAATCTAGCTCTGGCTCAATTCTAATCTAGACTTTTCCCACTATTCTGCCTGAATTCTTATGGTTGTTCCTCTAATTTAGAGATCATAATAAAAAGTATACTGTAAAGGATAAATTAACTTTTATTGCTGATTTTATCAGCCTGACTATAAATGGATTTCCTAAATAAAATGGATGAGAAACTTTAAAATATGAGGAGAAACTTTTTTTATAGCTACAAGATATATTATTCGACATTAAATGCCTACCACCACCTCTGTAACAAACTGGAATCTCTGCTGAAAACTGTGGAACACCAGTTTGGTGCTCTAGGTATAAATTGAAAAGAATCAACTTATGTGGGCTTGTGATGGCATTTACTGGATCCTGGTTAGGCCATTCTATTTGAAAAAGTTTATAGAGAACTCTTAATTTGGAATTTGAAGTATTCTTTTGGATAATTACATGAGTGAGTCTATGAAAATAAAGATTTTTTTCTGCAGGGGTAAGATATAGAAAACAGGTATTTTCTCTCTCTCACATCCACTATGAACTAGAGCCCTCTCTATGAACACAGTACTTAAAAAGGACTCATGACTTCATATACTGTAACAGAGCATCTTAAAAAACATTTTCTTACTTGGTATCCATAATAACTACATGCAGTTGGTACAAAGGATGTCACTGAAGTTCAAAAAATATGAAATTTCTTTTCCAGTATCAAAATTAGACAATGATAGTCTTTCACATCTCACATACTTTCAAATACTTTTTTTTTCTTCCTTTTCTGTTATCTGGAGATACAACTGTAAAGGAGAACAGAGAAACATTTTTATATAGGGAAACTGTCACACAGAGGATGAGGCTCAGGGATTTGATGGTTGAAATCTAGGAAGCATGGTGGGAATATTGGTCATCCTTTATTAGGAGGTAGCAAAAACCCCTAGTCAGCTATCCCCAACACCCCGCCTTCCCCAATCCATTTCCATAGGCTTTTTTTTTTATATCCAGGCCAAACAAAGAAAGCACAGGTTACATAAGTGGGCATATGCTCGCAAGCAACTGTTTATGACCTTGAGTACATGTGCTGAACAGAGTGTTTCTGACCTTGCCTACACACTGACCAAAACACTACGAATTCATGGCATTGATTATACACTAAAAACATAACACATCCTTTCAGAAGCCCCAGAGAAGGAGCCTAACTATAGCCATTTTAGGCATGCCTCCACAAAAACCCAATAGATTTGTGATATAGTTGGGTAATATCTTTTAAGACTTGCTTATGCCATGTAGTAATTTAATTTTAAAAAGTCAGTGACTAGGACACAAGATAGCAGCCACCCCAAGCTCAGGAGTAAAAGTCTCTTGCAATTTCCAACTTCTGGAAGAACTCAAAGAATGCCAAAAAGGAGTAGGAGATGGCACAGTTAACTGGGGTCTAGATGATGAAGACATGACACAAGATGGACAGGGATGATAATTGGGCCTCCAAGAACAATTTATGAAAACTGAATATGCAGACTTAAAATAAAATGTGGACCTAAATAACCAGAAGCACTCTCCTTTGTAAGATTTGTAACAAAAATTAATATGAATGGAGATAATAGTTCTAATGGAGTGGTGGACCCAAGAGCCACATCAGTGCTAGCAAAATGGCAGAATTCAAATGGCATCAAATTTGTTTTGCAAGAGTTGCAGTGCTTAATGATGTCTAAAGAAAATAGGAAACTCTCTCAGCCATTAGGACAGTGGTTACAGCAATTAATCAAAAAAGAAAAATTAATCATAAATCACAAGTCCCACCCCATTTGACTTAAGCAGTCATTTTCCAATGTAGTAACTTTTCTAGATACATCTTATAGACTTCAAAATACTGGAAAGGAAGCTCCCATTCAAAGGCAATTTATCTTAAGATACTGTAAATGACACTAATTTTTTGTTAATTTGATATATAAGTTGTGTTATAACAAATTGTTTTGTCAAGTGTAACCACTATTCATTTAGTTGAACTTCTAGGATCAAGAAAATCTATTTAAATTGATTCCCATCATGCAGGTGGGGCACATTTAACTCAACTGTGAAGTCATAATCACCTTGCTGCTGATTACTTGGTCTGGGGGCTCCACCCTTCTGCGGAGAGCCCTCTCCTGGGAGGCTTGCTACAGTAAAGGTTTCATATCACAAACTTGGGGACTACTGCTGACAGTGGGGAGTGCTTTGCCTGCACCCTGGTTTCTTTTTTAAGTCTTAAATGATGTTCCATCCAAGCCATCATCCTGCCCCACTCTCCTTCACTCTCATCCTTGGCCAAAGCACATTGTAACCCTCTGCCTCCTCAGAAATTGACCTCCAATGAGTAATTCATGGCTTTCCCTATCTCTCCTCTACCCCACCTTTATTGAGGGTGCTGCTTTTTCCCTCCTCCTCAACTCCTTTGTCCCACTGTCACCACCCAACACTTTCAACTACCCTTCCTTGCTTTGGCCAGACGCCATCAGGTAAGGATGGAAAGTCTCTGAGCTCCCTCCTTTAGTTTTGAAAACATGTTAATTCACTGAGAAATAAGTATTGGATCCTGGGCCCTGTCCCCCTCAACTGATGCATCTTTGGTTCACATTTTTATAAGGTGAACAGGGCAGTTACCAGAGTTACATAGACCTTCTAGCACTCATAGCCCCTACTGCTTAGACTGGAGAAAGGCCACATAAAGACACTTGTAAGCATATAGGGTTCTTTTGGATTATTTCCTTTTCCTGTAATGACTTTGCTTTTAGACAGTAAAGAAGGTATGAACAGGGCTCTTGTTGGGTCGCCCTGCCATCCATGTGGGTCTAGTGTGGAATCTAACAACTGGAACTAGAGACCTGGCACAAACCCTGCTTTTGGTGCTCAGCAAGGACTGAGGAGGAACCCACGGTACATATACAGCAGATCCCAAATTGGTGGGGCTAGCCTCCTGGCACATCACTGTATCTTCATACTTCCTGTTCAGGACCACTAAATGCTGAAATGTGGATCATACAAAATAAAGCCAATTCATGGTGTTAGAAAAAAAAAAAAAGTCAGTGACTAGAATCTCCTAGTGCATAGTTAATTAATATATCCTACATCCACCTCAGAGATCCAGTGCCATATTATTTGGCACCTCTATCATTTGGCACTTCTGACTCCTGAGTTCTGCCTCAGCAGGACCTCATCAGAGTAGGCCATTGCAAACAACCTCATGGCCAGTAAGCCTGAAAAGCATTTTAATGAAGACTTTGACCTGAAAGATAGGGACTGAAAGGCCAAAAGAGCTGACAATTAGTATACAAAAGTAAGAGCAATTCTGATGCTATTTTCAATTCAGGAATTGTCTCAGAAGTTGTGTGATTTATGTTGCTAGCTTTGGCCATTCCTCTGCTCCTTCCCTTTAAAATTAATTTTTAAATTACCTTATCTGATGAAAGTTGACAGTAGATTCCTCTCTGATTAGTCCTTTTCCAAGAGTACAGAATTCTTCCTGTTGGGCATCTGTGATCCCAGTTATTGGAAGGCTGAGGCACTAGGATCGTAAGTTTGAGACCATGTGGGGCAACGTAGTGAGACTATATCAAAATAAAAAAATAAAAAGGGCTAGGAATGTAGCTCAGTGGTAAAGTACCCCTGGGCTTGAGCCCCACTAACATACACACACACACACAAAAAAAAAAAAAAAAAAAG
>NW_025999898.1:2790387-2835247 GCF_001458135.2 Marmota marmota marmota
AAAAAAAAAAAAAAAAAAAGTGTTTTTAACCCCAAACAAATCTTGACCAAGTGAATGAAAAAATTATTTCCATGAGCTATCGATTTCTTCATACTTGGCACCAATTAAGGCTGTTGCAGGCCATTTTCCCCATTACCAGATTTCAGGAAGATATGAATTCCTTATGGTTCCAGTCCTCAGTAGTTCTGAATTAAGAGACAATAGGGAAAAGTGTAAAATAATGAGGCTGGTGTTAACCTGCTGTATGGTAGTAATCTGTTCTTCCCATGTGGTGGAGATGGCTTCAAGTCTTTTCTTCATTGAATCCTATAGGTTAAAACTATACTTCAGATGTGTGAGGTTTCCCACCTCCCTGGTGAAGCAAGTCATTCCCATCATTGACCTCCTGTGAACTAAAGAGAGTGAGAGATTTGTCAAGCTGTAATTTCCATCTGACTTTTCTATCAAAATAGGTACCATTAAATAAAACTGAGGAGCACTTGTAAGTTCTACTCAGTTTTGTGGGTAACAGAATGTGCTTCCCAGAATTGCAGCACATTAGGTACAACAAATTAGGTATACATACAATAAACATATGGAGGAGTTTGAATTTTCTCTGGTTTGATCTGATATAAAGAAATGCCATGGTTCTAGGTTCATTTTGTATATCAAAAGGAGGAGCTCTTCAACCATCCATTCTATTTACGATGGTGCTGACAGATGTAAAAAGGCATCAAAATGTGACACATTCATTGTTTTAATGTCAAACTTTGACTTAAGTGAAACTTCAGATACTACCATATTTTTCCTAAAATATTATGTACGGGTAAGGAGAGGAATTTTTGGTTTTCATTTTGTAGTCTTCTGTATTTTTTTAATGACTATGCATTCATCTTTTCCCCTAAAATATCAAGGTACAAAGAAAAAAGTACTTTTTATTGTTATCATTCCTCAAAATCTCTTACATAATAGCAAATCTTGATTATTACCATTTTGATCCTTTCTTTTTTTTTAAATTTAAGAATAATTTTAACCTGGCATAGCGGTTTGCACCTATAGTCTCAGCTACTCCAGAGGCTTATGTTTATGTTATATTCCTCCAGTCCAGGAGCTTCTGATCAGTGTGGGCAACATAGTGATACACCAACTCAAACACAAAACAAACAAAAGAGCTGCTTTTTGGGGGTGTAGGGGGCACCAGGAATTGAAATCAGGGGCACTCAGCCCCGGAGCCACATCCCCAGCCCTCTTTTGTATTTTATTTTGAGAGAGGGACTCACTGAGTTGCTTAGTGCCTTGCTTTTGCTGATGCTGGCTTTGAACTCATGATCCTCCTGCATCAGCCTCCCGAGCTGCTGAGATAACTAGGATTACAGGTATATGTCACCACGCCTGGCTTTTTTTTTTTGAGTTGAACTAGAAATTTATTATGATTAACCCAGACACTACATGGTTGCCTTTTGTGCTTTAGTCTCCCGAGTCACAAACTTTGAGGCTGAATCTGTTTGAAATTACTGAATCTTATTGCATTCAAGATAATGGCAGAAATGTGCATTTCCAAGATGGAGATTATGAGGTAATGCAATCTGTCATGCACCAGAGCCTCTCAGAGTCCAGCAGGAGTCATGTGCTTTTGTCAGGATAACTGGCAAGGCTTCAGAAATGTTACCCTCTGGTTTGACCTTTAGAACTTATCCTAAATACTTAAAGCACTGAAACATGTCAACATTGTGGCTTATTTGGGGACTTGTTTGGAAGAGAACACTGTAAGCATTTTCATGGAGTTTGTTCCTGGTGGCTCAATTTCTAGTATTATAAACCGTTTTGGACCATTAAAAAAAAAAAAAAAAAGAACTTATCCTAAATATCAAGTTTGGCATATTCGTGGTATTCACATAGACCATTTTGTATTTAATTTATCCAGTCTTTTACAAAAGCTCATTGTGTGAGACATCATCAAAGCATACATAACTCCAGTCAGCATTATTCATAAGATGTCTCAAGACAAACTTTCATTTTCCTGTTATGTTCAACCATGTAGCTAATAATTATGTAGTTTTTCAGGGTATGCTTTATAATTTTCTAGTACCGAAGCAGTAATTTCAGGGTAATTTATACTACCATATTTTTCTTGAAATATTATGTATGGGTAAGTAGTCTTAGATGAAGGTGGTGATGGGATTTTAGTCCTAATTTCTTTCCCAAGGAAGATGATGCATTGGTGTGGTAGTTGCTAAGTATGTGGTGGAAATGGTTGTTGATTCTGTATACAAATTCTTTCACTCAAATATTGCATTCCATCCCCCACTTAAGGGGATGATGCATCTCTAGCAAAAAGTACAGCTAAGGACAGAATAGACCTGGGTTAAGAATAGAGGCCTTTTGGCATCTTATGTGGGGGTCCCTTCAGACGTCACCCGAGTGTGACAATCCAAGGCTTAACATTCTCCTCTCTCATCATCAGCTCCTTCTGTCCTCTTCTTTCTATGGCTTTCTGCTCTACTACATGGTTCGAGTCTGCTTTCCATACTCTCATGTGTCCTGGGCTCCTGGCTATCCTTTTGTCTGGCCACTGCTTTCTTCTTTCTTTCCATAGTTTACTCAATAGGTATTTGCAGAATACTGGGAATTCTTTGGTGAAGTAGCCCCTGCCCCTATCCTCATGGGGCTGCTAAGCTTTGAGAATAGTACCCATTTTCCAGCATCTAAACTTACTCAGGCTTTTGGTTTTCTGGTTTTATCCTCAAGTCTGAGAACCTGAGTAATGTGAATCCCCTCCTTCGTTTTCTTGTGCCATCATCACAGACCGATTTATAGGCCCATTTAGTTTTCTAAGCTGCTGGGCTAACAGTCAGACTCCAGAGCAGGCATGTTCCCCCTTGGGAAGCTCCTAAAAGATCCAGGCCCTAGACTTCTCTGTCAAATGGTCTCCCATTTTGTGATACTTTGAAACTACAGTTGGTGATTAATAGATTAAGCTGATGAAGTCCATACAAAACCCACTAAGATAAAAGAAAAGCAAAAGAATATAAATAAGTTTGATCCATTAGATACATATAGAATACATATTCATATACATTTTAATATGGAGTATTAAAATTGGTTTTCCAAAACTGACATCAGAGACCACAAAACTAAATCAAATTATTTTTTAAGAAATTGGTAATACTCAGGGCTGGGGATATAGCTCAGTAGGTAGAGTGCTTGCCTTACATGCACAAGGCCTGGGTTCAATCCTCAGCAACACCAAAAAAAAAAAAAAAAAGAAATTAGTAATATTATTCAGGGTATGCTTTATAATTTTCTAGTACTGAAGCAGTAATTTCAGGGTAATAAGTAAGTAATAGTAATAAGAGGAAGACACACAGAGTCGTTAGACCACAGAGTCATTAGAGTTTGAATTCAATTACAAATGATTCCTAGGATAAATGCATACCTTTGAACATTAAAATTCCTTTTACATATCTGCAGAGTCAAAGTAGAAGTCAAAATTTAAAAGATGGGAATTGTTAACAAGATTTTTTTCTTTTTTGGTACCAGGGATTGAACTCAGGAGTGCTTAGCCACTAAGCCACATCCCCAGTCCTTTTTTATATTTTATTTAGAGTCAGGGTCTCACTAAGTGGCTTTAGGGCCTCTCTAAATTGCTGAGGCTGGCTTTGAACTCATCTCCTCCTGTCTCAGCCTCCAGAGCTGCTGGGATTACAGGCATGTGCCATCCTGCCCAACTGTTAAAGAGGTCTTGAACCTAATACATACGGCTCTGTTTTTTGATACATTCAATACCTTGCTTAATGGTAATAGTGTTATTTCACATATGAATTTAAAATTCTCCTTCACAGTGCTTCTTTAAAAATTTAGATCAGATTTAAATACACATACACCTACATAATAAACAGGTGGGAAATAATTACCAAGCATAAAATAGAACATAGGGGTTGACTTTAGTTTTAACTGAGTTTCCTCAGAAGCACAGAACAATGAACATTTTAACGGCTCAATGTTATGAGATTACAAACAAAATACTTAGATCAAATAGTTGCAGTATTCCTCATTGCTTATTTCACATAAATGAAGGTTTTTAAAAAAGAAAAAGAGCCAAGCATGGTGGCACATGCCTGTAATCCCAGCGGCTTGGGAGGCTGAGACAGGAGGATTGTGAGTTCAAAGCCAGCCTCAGCAATGGTGAGGCACTAAGCAACTCAGTGAGACCTTGTCTCTAAATAAAATACAAAAAAAAGGTCTGGGGATGTGGCTCAGTGGTCGAGTGCCCCTGAGTTCAATCCCTGGTACCAAAAAAAGAAAAAAGGAAAAAAAAAGTCAAGTGATGAACTTCAGTGAGACCCAAGATAAGCATTTCAATTTCAAAACAAAACTGAAATACTAATAATCACTATTAAGTACAAAAGTATTTCAATACAAGTAAAAAGTCCAGTTTACCAGCAGGGCAAACTAATAGCATTTCCAAACCTGAGATTAAATTTGTGTAAATATGTACAGTACCACATGGTGAAATGCACTTCTTGGTTGAGCCCTCTATATCCAAGGCTGACAAGGGGTTCCTGCTGAATTCTCTTAGATTCTCAATCTAAAAAGCTACCATAAGTTTTAGGCCATGGGCTGGAAAGACTGAAGTCTGTAAAAAGGAGATCAATGTTTGAGCAGGATGGAGTTCTTTTTCTGATGGGTAAACTAGTAACATTTCCAGCCCAATCTCAGAGCCTTCCATGCTAAGGGTGCACATGATAACAAGCTTACCTGATGTGCCCTTGATTTCACTGGGGACAGCATGCAGAGCTGGATACAGAGGAGAAGTGATGGGACTAAGTTCCCCACAGTGGATGCTGCTTTGCAACCAGAGCATTCTAAGTCAACTCTGTATAACAAAAAACATATATGTGATTCTTTATCCACTGTGACCAGATGGCTCTAAAGCAGGGAAAGTCTATATGCTAAGCCTTCCTCTTATTACTATTTCAAGCATTAGTGGTGAGTTCTTTCCAATGTGGTTCTTACAGGCACTTATAGGGTTACCACGTTTTCTTTCTTTCACACATACCATATTTACACTGAACCTTGGAACTTCAGGTCTTTTAACAAGTACAGCCAGACCAAAAGAAGAAACATTGAGAAGCAGACTCAGTAGCCAATTATTTGCATTATGATGTTAGGAGAAAAAAAAAAATCACTGCTAGTAGATGATTTTTTTCTAAATCATTTAGCATTTATCAAATGTCCTACTTTCCAAGTAGGAAAGTTCTAATTCTAACTTCTCTATTGGCCCATATGCAACACAACATATTCTGTTCCTAAAAATTTGTGGCAGGATTTGCTTCCCTGGCTGTCTATGATGCTGCTACTAAATGGGCTTACAGATGCAAAATACCTCAAAATAGCCTTTGTTAACTAATTTACCTGCCCTAATTTTCAAGTCTTGAATTCCAAGTTTCTAAATTTTGAAAGTAATTGGATTGAAAATTGTCTTATTCTATTTCATCCATTTTCTTACATTTCAGAAGGGCACTGTAAAAATTAAAACTGCCAAAACAGAAATTCTGAGGGCTGGAATTATGGGATAGAAATCTACTTAAATAAAAAGCAGCTTAAAAATCATGTTGTTAGGTATAAAATATCCATTGGAATAGCTAGCTATCCATTTGATGCTTAATAACATCTCCTGCTCTTTATCTTTCTACCTCTCCCTGCTCTTTGCATGTATTACCAGTTCTCCAACTGGTAGGCTCATTTTCTACATTTAGAAAACAGGACAAATGAAACTCACTTAAAAAGAATTAATTGAGGCTTAAACATGGTTACTTTCAAAAAATGCTCAACAAAGTGCTGGGTATATCATAAGCACAATAAAAATAGGCACTGTTACTATGGTCAAGACAGGGAGCATGGCACAGTGGTCAAGAGTTCAGGGTTTGGGGTCAGACAACCTGGGCTTCCATGTACATTTACAAGCTGTGTAACCTTACACAAGCCACCAACCTCTCTATTTCTTTTTCCTTGTCTTGTAAGAAGAGATTAAAATACCCATGGCATGAGATTATCTAGAACCATGTTTCTTGAACTAGTAAAGGACTAGTTTTTATCATTTCTGTCTTTGACCACTACCTAGCTCTACTATGCATGACTATGAAGTAGCTCCCTTCACCTACAAAGCATCAGGTCAGCAATACCTAGAGCTGGTCTCCACTTGCTTGGTGTTGTAACATCATCACACTGTAAAGTTTTGAGACCACCTTCCAAGTAGCACAATTCCACAGCACTGGTCTCAACAATGGCAACTTTCAATCAGAGGACACTGACAATAGGTGAAAACATTTTGATTCTCTCAACTGAGAGTGCTGTTAAACCTCCTACAATACTCAGGGTAGCCTCCCTCTGCCTAAGAATCATTTGATCATATATCTCAGAAATATACAGACTGAGAAACCCTTTTCTAAATGGTTAAAGAGGATAACTTGTGGAAACTACTTAGCAGAGTGCTAGATACACAGTAAGTGGTCAATACACAAAGGATAGAAGGATATCCAGTTGATGTAGAGTCAAGACAATCAAAAAATGATACTTTGTGGCCTCTTTGTACATACAAAGGCCAGGAACAGAGGAAAGGGTAGACTTCGGCAGGACAAGAGGCATATTCACAGTGAAGTCTGCCAAGCTTTAAACTTCAGGGCTCCTTCCATAGTCATGCACACTTCCATGTACGGATGTGTGTGACTTTAGATTCTTTCAAAGGTTTCACAGCCCACAAAACCCAGGTTCTAGTACTGGCCCCACTACTTTCAGTGTAACCCTGGGTTTAAAAAAAGAAAAAAATCACCTCTCTGAGCTTCATTTTATTTCTCTGTAACAGGGCTGAAACACTACTGTTCCTCATTAGTTACTGTGAGGCAAAAATAAATTCATACATACAAAGTGCTTAGCAATAACAGATGGTATACAGGACATGCTCAATAACTCTCAATTACCATTATTACTATAAGCACTGGCTTCTTGAGGAAAAAAAAGAGGGGATGAGGTACTTGAAGCACCTTGTTGCCTAGCCTAAGCCCATGCCACTTCACAGGAGAGGATCAAAGCTGGGATGCAGGTTGTCTGATTCCAGTTCATTTAGGCACAACCAACATTCAAGGAGGGCAAATTGACTACCCTGCCTTTGTGCTGAGCAGTAAAATTTAGGCCTTCCGAGAGGGGGTCGCGGGGCTCCCAGAAAGGCCCCTCACTCAGTCTCACGTTCCCTCACTCAGTCTCCCGGTCCACCGGCCCACGCCAGGATGCCTCGCTGGTGCAGGCTTGACCCCACCTTCGCTCCTGCTCACCCAAGTTCCGCCCGCAGCACTACAAACCGCAGGTTCCGCTCAACCAGGCTTGGTGCCTCCGCCTGCCGCACCAGAAGGCTCCAGGGGCCCAGGTACTGCCACAGTCATTCAGAACACAGACTCTTCCCTGTTCGCTCACGTAAAGCTCCCGGCTCGTTGTAGGTAAGGGGCCACTTCCGTCGCAAACTCCGCCCAGCTGCACCTGCGCGCTCCGCTATCAGCCGCCTCCACTCACCGGGCTCCGGTCGTTGCTGGGGTAACCGTTCGCCCAACCAAAATTCTCGCCTGGGTAAAGGTTGGTCCAGGATTAATGTTCCTTTCAGGCTAACTTTCTGCTTTCATCAACCTGCCCTTCCTGGCAGTGTTCCACCGCCATTACTGATTCCCTGTGACCAACATGGCCCATCCTTTGATCCTTTGTGCTCTAGGATCTTTGTGGATTAGACAGGAGGCGTCTCCCAAAGGCTCACGTGTGAGAGAATGCAAGAAAGTTTAGAGGTGAAATAATTGGGTTATGAGAGCCTTAATCCAAACGGTGAATTAATCCAGTTCATTAACTGGGCAGTAACTGTAGGCAGGTGGGGTGTGGCTGGAGGAGGTAGGTCATTGGTAAAAGAAAAGTGACCACAACACTCAGAAACAACCAAGAGATCTTTATTGCAGCAGTGCAACAGAGGAGAAAAGAGAGAAAGAGAAGAGAGAGAGAAAGAGAGAGAGAGCGCAAGAGAGAGACAGAGAAAGCAAGAGAGATAGCAAGAGAGAGAGCAAGAGAGATAGCAAGAGAGAGCAAGAGAGAGGGGCCCGGCAGGAGGGAGTTTTTATAGCCCAAATCTAATAGGGTCTTTGGGTCTGCAAGCTGCCTTGTTGTCACAAGGGGGGTTGAGTGTTCATCCTTGAGCAGGGGGGCAAAGCGCTCAGCCTTGAGTGGGGGCTTGGGCGTTTGGGCTTGAAGCAAATAGTTGATAAAGAACCAGACAGAGGGTTTGAGAGGCCAGGTCATCCTGCAGCTAACTTTGTTTGGCATGCCCTGCAGACAGCTTACTCAGCCTGTCCTGCACCTAACAATTGGAAGTATATCTTTAGGGTTTATATTTTGTCCCTGGTAAGCGAGCTTTCTCTGTGCTTCCTAGCGCAGTGACCTGAGCTGTTTTCCTCCACCATGCCCTTCTGCCTCACCTCAGGCCCAGAGCTGTGGAGTTCGACCATTGACTAAACCTCAGAAACCCTGAGCCAAAATAAACTTTTCCTCCTCTTATTATTCTTGTCAAGTCTTTTGGTCACAGGGACACAAAAGTTGACAGTTGACTAAAACAATGCCTCATTCCAAAGAGATCTCCTAAGTTTTCTCTCCTCCTCCTCCTTTTTTTTTCTTCTTTTTTAAATGAATCCATGCTCTTTTTTTTTTTTATACTAAATCTTCAACACAGACACACACACACACACACACACACACACACAAATCTTCACCACAGGCCCAAGACATTATATTCCCATTTTACAAATGCCACCTCAGGAACTCTCACCTGAACATACTTTTGTAAAACTGCAGCGCTTTTGCTCCTTCAAAATACACACTCACCCCCATGTTCTTTAATTACCAGTGCCCTTAAAATACATTTTGTAATCTTAGTGCCTGCCATCCTCAGAGTACCTTTTGAGTACTCTATAAAGTATAGGAGGTGGCAATTGTGTTCTTGCTGGCTGCTTTATTGCAGAGTAGCATATTATATTCAATGGATGTTTGCTGAATAAATGAGGAGGCAGCTTAGTTGAGTGTTTGGCCCAATGCTACGTATAGTAAGTGGCAGACCTAGAACTTGACTCCTGTATTATTCATTCTCAATCTGGAGCTTTACTGCGTCACATACTGAGTCACTTAATCATTCAGGCTTAATTTGTAATAGGATTGGTAATATATACCTCACAATGAACAAGCCATGCAAAGGAGATATGGCAAGCATTCTGTATACTCGAGATAGTTATACCCAAACACATGAGATTCCCAAAGAGGAGTGTCTTTTATTTGTTTAAAAATTTTGGGCTGGGAACATAGCTCAGAGATAGAGCATTTACCCAACATGCAGCAATGCCCCAGCACTGGGTTCAATCTCCAGCATTGTAAAAACAAACAAAACCGAAAAAGGTTTAAGTGCCTACCATGCCCCTGTCCTCATGTAACTTCCAGTCATTAGCCAGATAATCAACAATCACCAAGAGAGAATTATATAATTCAAAATTGTGATAGATGCTATAAAGAAAAAATAATAACAATGGGATACAGAGTTTAGACATCAGAGAGGAATGTTCTCATTAGGTTTGTAGATTTTCTTCCTGGAGATCTAGCCCTTGGAACTGTTGGAATGTAGGGCATGAAAAGAACCCCCATTTGAAAGGAGGAAGGAGAATGTTTCTCTTTAGATAAGCTGAGGACCCTGACTCATTAACTTCTCTTGGACATTTTTCCTGATGGGTCGATCAGTTCATGCTAATATCCCTGTGTTTTTGATGTGTTTACAAGTACAAGTAGGCAGTGGAGCACAGGGACAAGGCTTCCAATCCCATTCGTTTTTTGCCCCTCAATATCACCACTCTTGAGTCTCAGCACCTGCATCTAGAAAATGGGGATGATAAAGAGAATTGACTTCTGAGTTGTCACAGGATTGAATAAGAAGAGCTGACATCAGACATTGTAAGTGATCTATACATTAGCTATGTTTTTGTTCTGGGAGATATGTCCTAAAGAGTGGGTTTGGAAAAGACCTTATAAATCTTATATTCAAATAGTTTGTGGTTTGTTGAGATGCCTGGATTTCTCTGCTTTCCTGTACTGCCTATCATTCACTTATTCCCATTCAAATCTCTTCAATAAAAGGAAGTGCAAGAGAGACAAAAGAAGGGTATGCAATTATTTAAAGACAACGTGTTGTGTGGAAACACACTGTGAGCATTATGACTTTTCTGTTCCTGCTTTAGGGTTTTTGCTGTCTCCTTTACTTACAGTGCTCTTCCTTGGGAATTGTACAGGGCAGGCCTCTGCACACTACTGAGGCTCAGCCTGAATGTCTACTCCTCAAAGTTCCCATTTCTCATATCTCAAAGCACCCCCTGCAATCATTCCTATTCATAGTCCTTGTCTTTCCTCATGAATAGTTTTTATCATTGTTTGCATTGTGTTCTTTCTGTTGTTGTTTGTCTTCCCTGCTGAACTGTGAACTCTGTGAAGGCAGAGACAATGTCCAGTTCACTATTTTGTTCTTGATGCCAGAACAACATCTAGAACAGAATAGTGTCCTCACTGTTGATTGGATGTAAAGCAATAATGCAGAAGAAGTAAAAAAGAAACATGTTTGTCAAAAAGGACTGAAGGAGAAAGAAAAAACAATAAAAATATTGAAAATAGACTGTTTTCTCCACTTAATAACTCCACATACATTTCTCCATTCCTAACATGGTAGACCATTCGGAATTAAATATAATAATCTCTGCCACAAAGTTCTCATAGCTCCTGATCTTTTGATGCTTGGTTCATAATACCTTTTGCATTGCATTTCGGTGATTTCTGAACTTCTCTTATCACCCTAACTGGACTCTAAACTTCTTATATCAGGGTTGCAGGACACCAAGATTTGAATTTCAGATAAATAATATGTAATATTTAGTAAAGGTACATCCCAAATTTTGCATGGGCTATCATATTCTTGTTTATTTAAAATTGAAATATAACTTGGTATCTGTATTTTTTATTTGATAAATTTGGCACCCTTATATCCAGAGCACAATCTAAAACTCAATCACCTTTGTACCTTTCTTTTGCCAGGTTTTAGCATGGTGTGTTCTTGACATACACTAGGTGCTCAATAAATGCTTGTATAGTGAATATTTCATGATTACAGAGTGAGGAACTTATTTGTGCATATCTAGGTCACAAAATTTCAGGTGACAAACTCATATTCATAGTTTTTTTTTCATAGAAACAGCAACAAAGGAAAAAATGAAAAATTGAGAATCCCCATTGATTAATTAATTAGGTTTAAGGTAAAATACATGTATAATATAACATTTATCATTTTTATCATTTGTTAGTGTACAATTCACTGGCATTAAATTCACAAATGCTGTGTAACTGTCACTGCTATATATGCTCAAAACGTTTTCATATCCCTAAGAAAAATTCTGTACTTAGTAAACAAGAAAACTCCTTCCTCCTCACCTTCCTTAGTAAACTCCTTCCTCCTCACCTGCAAACTCTAATTACTTCTATTATGTTTCTATGAATTTGACTATTCTAAGAATTGTATTTATAGTGGAATCATATAATATTTACCCTTCTATTCCTGGCTTATTTCACTAAGCCCCAGGTTTTCAAATTCCATTCAAGTTACTTTTGTGTCTAAATAATATCCCATTATGAGTTCATACACGCTTTGGCTATCCAGTCATTTTCAGATGGTCACTTATGTTGTTTCCATCTTTTGGTTACTGTCAATAATGCTGCTATGATCATTGGTGTATATCTGTTTGAGTTCTTGTTTTCAAGAACTATTCCTAGGAGTGTAATTGTTGAGTCACACAGTAGTTCTGTGTTTAACCTTTGGAGAAACCACCACACTGTTTTCCACAGAGGCCATATCATTTTACACTCATTCCAGCAACACATGAATGTTCTAATTTCTCCACATCCTTGTCAACACTTATTTTCTGGTATATTTTTTAAATTATAGCTATCCTTGTGGATATGAAGTGGTATTTAATTGTGGTTTTGATATGCTTTGGGAGGCACAATTTTAACTTAGGCAAGATGTGGTTTGTTACTGTGGTTTAAGAAAATATTTTAGCAACCCTTTCAGTTATGAAGCAAAGCATGGAGCACAGTCTGGAATAGGAGGTTGAAGACAAAGAGCTAAATTGCTCTATATAAAATTGACATAATTCTGCTTTTTACTTGGTACCTGAGAGACATGTGGTGGGGATCTTGAGATGGTAGGATGATACCAGTGGTGGGAGAAAGGGCTGCCAGCGTTATAGTATCAAGAGGCTCACAAGATAGTCAGTCAGTGATACCTACTATTTGGATTTCTGTGGCTTCCTATGCTGTGCTATTGATTCCAAAACCATCCTATCCCCAACATTTCAGTAAAGAGATTATGCACAACAACACCTTAAATTAATAGTGCTTTAGGGAATAAAGGGGGGAATTGTGTCTGTGTTTGGGGTGAATGAGCTCGAGAGCAAACTTCAGCCTTAAAGAATGTTGAGGAATGTTGAGGGCCACAAACAAGTCAAGATGGCGCCTGGCACATTGCCAGGAGGAGTGGTTTGAGAAGTAACGCCAGCGAGCCATTAAGATGATGGAGATTACTTAATGACTGACTGCTGTGTCTAGATTATGTCAATTAAGTTAAGCTGTGTATAATTATTAAGATAATGAGGATTCCTTAATGACTGATTGCTGTAACTGGATGATGCTAAATTGAGTCAAGCTGTGTATTCAGTTATGTATACATACCTCTGCTGTCCTACAATAAAGCGGCTCCCGCTGTTTCAACCTTTATAAGTTGCTTGTCACCCCCTGGTTATTTTGCCCAGCCAGACTGTGGCAGAGGAAACCACCAGGGAGCCAAGAAAAGATATGGGAGAATTTTTAGGCATGAAGTGACTATCAGGAGAATCTTTGGCGATGTTGGTGAGAGCTATGGATATCCCGTGATGATGACAGAGTAGACACTGTCTGGTTTTTGTTAATCAAGATCTGTTCCCTTCTCTTCCAGTTATAACTGGTGATAAATGGAAAAGTACCCCTCCCTCCCAGACTATGGGGTCCTCATGCCACTGCTTCAGGAGTGTGCACATGATCTGAACTGGTCAGCCAACATCTTCCATGCCTCTGACAGCAGTGTTGGTTCAGTATGGATGGGGCATATGACCTGAGTTGGACCAATGAAAGCTATGCCCAGGCCTTTTGTCACAGCTCTTGGCGAGGATACTTCTCCTCTCTGTATTGTTAAGGGCCACCTTTTCGGGCTGGGGATGTGGCTCAAGCGGTAGCGCGCTCGCCTGGCATGCGTGCGGCCCAGGTTCGATCCTCAGCACCACATACAAACAAAGATGTTGTGTCCGCCGAGAACTAAAAAAAAATAAATATTAAAAATTCTCTCTCTCTCTCTCTCTCTCTCCCTCCCTCTCTCACTCTATCTTTAAAAAAAAAAAGGGCCACCTTTTCCACCCATTGAGATGAAGCCAACACAGAAGCAAGGAGGTTCAAGGGATCAGAAAGATGGAAATGATACAAAGTCTGATGACACCCAGCATATAGACTCACACTCCTGGGCTAGTCTTTACAGTCACTTAAGCCAATCAATTTCAGTTTTACTTTTGCTTATGAGTTGATTTGGGTGGCTATGATTATCACCCTGAAAGATCCTGATATGACAGATCTGTAGAAACTTGAACAAGAGGGACCCCAACTATCTCAGCAAAGAAATTGATTGTTTCAATGATTGTGCTTTCTCTTCAGCTGAAACAGGACACTTTCATTTTAAACATTTCCCTCCTCATGTCCTTAATTTTTCACTGCATTTGGATTTTCCTTCTACCACCATGCTGATATGAGACAGGAATTTTACATACAGCCTTTATGTTCTTCTAGTCCATTTGTTTTACTTGAGCTTTTGAGATTGCATTTTAAAAATGTTAAAACCTCAGGAGAGGGTCAAATGACAGAGACTGGCTTCTAAACAAGTTCTATATTTAAAACATTATATTTAAATATACTATATTTAAAATATAGCTGCAAAATTTATATTTTCACCTACATGTAGAGTAGAAAAGCAGCTATCCTTTCCTGTACCATTTGTCCCCTTTGTTGATAACAAAGATTGTCTTTTTCATTATTTCTCAAACAGAATCATGCTTATTTTCTTTTTGTCTGAGATGGTCAAATTTAGTTACATCAACATTCTAATTTTAAATCATCAACCCAACAACTTTTACCCTCACTCAACTTGAGCACATCTACTTTGAGCACTTCAAAAGTTGCATATTTTGTTGGGTTGCTTGACTATACCAAGCCACAATTCTACTCCAGAACAGGTGTCCCTGCTCAGAGTTTTCTGTGTAAATATACTTCCTTTTATGCACTGAAAATTTTCAAAGTTCGTGTTAAAACTAAAGGACTAACTCCTAACAACAACTAAGCATTTGGAATCCGTCTTTATAAACACTAATTTCTAATCAACAGGAAACAGATATGTGTTCATCTGTCCCATTCTTTATTTTGCAAAGAGAGTTCTCTTTGTTTTGCAAGAAAAGGCTTTTGCTGGTGGAGATAGCAGGGCAAAAGGAAGAGGTATTTAAAGAAACTACCATGATTGTGCTCTTGCTGGGTGTTCAGTATTTCTTTTCTTTTCCTTCCCCCGCTCTTTTGTACTGGGGATTGAACCCAGGGGTGTCTTACTACTGATCTAGATCTCCTGTCTTTTTTATTTTTTATTTTGAGACAAGTTCTCACTAAGTTGCTGAGTTTCTTACTAAGTTTCCCAGGCTGGCCTCAAACTTGCGATCCTCCTGCCTCAGCCTCCTGCGTCACTGGGATGACAGGCATGTGCCACCAGGCCTGGCTCTTCCTTAGAGTATGCACCAGGTTCTTGTCTTTGCCTCAGTATCATGATGAATATATTGACTCTTTCACTGAACTAGTGACTAAAGGACACATCGAATTCCACATTTGAAGGAGTTTTTAAATAACTTTTTTAGGCTTAAGAGATCATCTTTCCTCAGCTTCCAAGTAGCTAAGACACAGATACATGCCATCATGCCCAGCTAGAGCATCCTCTTAGGTAAATCTCTTATATAACCTCAAATCATATTTATCTGATAATCTCTCTTATTTGTTTTTATGGTAAAACATCCACAACATAAAATTTACTATTTAAACTATATGTAAATGTACAATTCAGGGGCACTAAGTGCATTCACAAAATTGTATGACCATAACCACTACTCCAGAACTTTTTCATAATCCCAAACAGAAATTCCATTAGATAATAAATCATTATCGTCCCTGTGCCCAACCACCAGATCACCAGTGACTTCTGTTCTAACTTTTACCTCTATAAAGCAGCCCATTTCAGGTACCTCATAAAAGTAGAACATACCATTTTTTCTTGTTTGTCCTAACATTCTTTAAAACAACTATTTTCATGGTTTGTAGCAATCATTTAAAATTACCAGATGTAATATAAACACTTGAATCCGATCACAAAACAACTATTTTCTGTGACCACTTACCATAACATCAATAACTATTAAAATATAAAACAATGCCTACACTTTCTTGAATGTTAATATTGCATAAATGAACTTCTCCAGGATGAGATTGCCATTTGCCCTACTCTATCTTGATTTCATTCTTGTCAAATTCCTCAAGTCGAATACACAGGAAATTTTGAAAAGTACCAAATAGATGTGCTTGAGCTCTAAAATGAAGCAAAAGATATTGGAAAAAAGGTTTTGACAGCAGATTAACCACATAGAAAGAGAATTCACAACCTGGAAACCAAGAAAAGATAAGACAGCAAAAATAATAACCATAGTGAAGCAAGTGAGAAAAAGAGGAAAAATAAAGAAGACAGACCAAGAAACAAAAATATAGCAAATACATGTAATATAAGGAAGGCTGTGTCTATGATATATGGCATTGCCAGCAAACATTTTTGAGAAGACCTTGTATACATAAGCAAATTGATTAAATATGTAATAATAATTGATGGTCCACAAGGATATAATGAATTACTAATAAATATTAGAATAATGGGTACAAAATAGGCACTTATGGGCAAGTGTATCATTCAACCAAGGTACATGAAGCTGCTTTGTACATCCAGAAGCTGTCTCTTCCTAGTGAGGACTTGAGAATCATTCCTTAATGTTTGTTTGTCAAATGTGTGATTCCTAGTTATCTTGATATTTACTACAATGAGAAAATAAATAACTGTTATGCTCCAAATATCCTACCTCTTTAGAAAATGTTTGTGTGCAAACAACACAAACTTTCATCCCTCTGATTTTCCCTAATTCCATTTACTAAAGTGCTGGTTTCATCACTGAAAAAAGAAAAGGTTCCTAAACTCATGAAATCTTTGGGGCTCCAGGAGTCACTCCAGGAATACCTGTCCTGGTATTCCTCTGGGGCCAGGCCTGGAGCCACTGAACTACACTGAGTACAAACCTTCACCTCCTCCTCCAAGAAAGATTTGGGATAGGATTCTTTCTATGCAGTCAGGCGGGTATCAAAGGACCAAACATGTGAAGAAACTTTTTTTCCTCAGTTTACACGACTACGACTATGCCTCCAAGCAATCAACAGCAGTGTCGCTCAGGTTCACCAGACTGAGAGCGTCTCAGACAAATACTGCAAGTTGTTGGCCCCGCCCCTGTTGTCAGGCCCCACCCCCAGGCCCTGCCTAGCCCAACTGGAGCCAGAGGGCTGAGAGATTGGAGCAGGCAGTGTCCAAACGCAGGCACCACTGCTACTGGTGGAAAGGTCATATACTAAGGGACCAGAACCATGCCCAGTCCTTCTTATAACCTAAGCCATCCTTGACTCTGCCCCCTGAACCACTAGGCTTTGTGGTGCTGTTCACTTCCCCTAGCTACACAAACATTTCCCCAGTACCTCAACATTAGTTTCTCTGAGTCCCACCCTCAGCCACTCCAAACTCTGGTTTTGGAGTGTCCTGAATCCATAAACTTCCCAGCTCTTGCTTAAAACTTGTCCATTAGCACCACAAAACCCTGACCCCTATTTCAAGGAAGTGAAATCCCATTCTGAGTTTCTCAGAGCCCACCTATTTCCCATATAAAAGCTTCAAATCTCAAAATATGAACCCTGCCCCTGACTTCTGAAGCCTTGCTCCCTTCACATTCTCCCACCACAAATCCTCTGGCCTCCTTTTTCTCTCAGTCACATTCCTCCTACTGGACAAGATGCTGGAGCCTAGGCTTGGCCAGGTCAAAGAAGAAATATTCTTTTTTTTTCCCTTAATTTTTAAGGTTATAAAAATGAGGGGGAAAACCCCACATTAGAATTGATGAAATACAGCCACAGCATATGTAAGAGGGAAGCTTACATTGCATTAGCAAAACAGAAAGATCTCAAATAACAATCAAACTACAGCTCAAGGAATTAAGGAAAAACAAGCTAAACCCAAAGTTAGCAAAGGAAAGAAATAATAAAGATTAGAGCAGAAATACATGAAACAGAGACTTAAAGAATAATAGAAAAGATCAGTGAAACTAAAAGCCAGATCTTTATAAAATGAGAAAGAAATGAATAACCCTTTAGACTAAGATGAGAGAAACTGTTAGGTGCAGGACAGGCTGAACTAAGTTGTGTGCAGGGCAGGCTGAACGAATGTTAGCTGCAGGATAACCCATGCACTCAAACCCCGCTCTGTCTGGTCCTTTATCACATGTTTTCATCAAGTCTGAACACTCAACCCCACTCAAGGCTGAACACTTGACCCCCACCAGTCTAGTGCAACAGAAACCTACATCTGTCTCCTGCCCCATCTGCCTGAAGGCAGAAGATGACACCCTTAGCAACTACTGTGTGATCCAATCATATGGTACGCCAACAAGGCAGCTTGCAGACCCAGAGACCCCATCAGATTCTGGCTATAAAAATTCCCTCCTGCTGGGTCCCTCTCTCTTGCTCTCTTTCTTCTCTTGATCTCTCTTTCTTCTTTTGCTTTCCTTCTCTCTTGCCCCCCCCCTCTTTTGCACTGCTGCAATAAAGATCTCTTGGTCGCTCTGAAAAATTGTAAGTAAAAGAGAAGACATCATAACTGATGTGAAAGAAATGAGACTATTACAAGAATGGACTCACCTCCTTTGGCAGAAATGTCCCAACCTCTAACCGCTTCTATCAAGTCTTATGTGAGGGACTCACCTTTTTGTGTTAGTTTCCCTCATTTCTTAGCCTACTTTAGCCTACTCAAAGTTTAATTGTAGCAGAAAACAGGTTTTGATTGGTGGTATTTCTCCTGTTGACAAATGCTTAGTCAAATGCTTAATCCTGACAGTCTTCATTATGAAGATAAAATTAAATTGCCCTCAATTTTTATTAGATTAGAACATACTAATTTCACAAGCTTATCTTAGAGATTTTTCTCATCATTTGTGAGTTGGTATTATTCCTCTTTAAGGCTATGTTCATAATCCTAGATTATTCAATATGAATTAATAATGTGTGTTTGTATTGTGTGTGTGTGTATAAAACCAAAGGTCATAGATGCAAACATCCAATTGAGAAAAATTTAGATGGTTTTTATTTATTTCCATGTTTATCTATAATGCTGAATTTTATTATTGTTATTATTATAGAATTTATAAGAATAACCAAAAATGTCATTTAGCCTCATGATGAGTTTCAAGAACTTTGCAGAGTGCAGTGCCCTGAGTTGGAGCACAGAGAACATTTTCTCAGGGTGCTCATGTGATCAGACATAAATTGTTTACAGAGAGGTGAATTGTGCTTTTTTCATTTAAATCAGAATCTTTTTCTTTTAATTCCCTTCTTTGCACTGGCATCTTCACAACTTAGTTTACAAATTTAGAATGAGTTGAATATAATCTTATTATTTTCTCTTCTTCATAATGGATCACATATTAAATCAATTTTGTCTTTTTACATACCTTTTTGTAATAACTTAAAACAGTTTTGATTGGGATGAGATAACAGGGAAAGTGAGGTCTTGATTTGTCATCAAGAGTCATGGAAGAGGCAAGGTTAATTCAAGTGATTACATTAATTTGTACTGAGCTTATAAAACAGATTAATTTTCAAAAAAGTAGTATGTAGTCCTAATATTTTCCCCCTCAAAAAATGTGTCATGTTGAATGATGCTTCTTTGCATATATTGAAGAACTTAACCTAGAACATTTATCTAGAAATGTTTGAAGATTCAGGAATAGTGGGAAGTGGGTAGGGTTGGTATTTCAAAAGAGGAAAGGAATCTCTTTTGATTCTCAACATGTTAACTACAGCTCCCTTTCACCCTATGAGCTTTTATGATAAATTAAAATATTTGGGGGCAGGTCAATTTTTGCTAATTTGTTTTCATAAACAGAATAATAATGTGTGGTTCTAGGAAATAAAAATGGTTGAAATAAAACATACTCTTAAACAATACCTTTGGACATGTAAAATATACTAGCTTAGGTAGACAACACAGTACCCCATAATGTGGCCTGTGCTCACTCTGAAAATTCTACAATGAACTGTTGCCATAGTAACATGGGGATGCACATTCCAACTGTCAGTCTGTGAGCTGAGAGGTTCCAATTTGAGAGCAGTTGTGACATTCTCAGGTTCTTACCTAGAGTCCTCAGTTGAAAAATCTGAATTGCTGCTGTGAAATTATATTCACGTTGATCTTCTGAAGACTGTTTCTTCAAAGGGCAGCTAACTTTTACTTAACATATTTTCCTCTTGATTCTTTTCACCTCCGTCACCACTCCAACTGTTCTGCTAGGTTTCATGATTTTGTTTTATCACACAGTTTGTATTATTTATTATTCTGTCCAGCCATGAAGATTTCCCTAAATTTAGTAAAATGTGCATTTCCTAATGTCAATTTTACCTACACACTCCTTGAGTGAATAGATAGGAATGTGGGAGGATACCCACACTATTTTCATCCCATCTGAAGAAGCCTATACTAAATATGGCAATAGGCATTCCATGAAAGGGGAATCAGAGGCCAAACTTTTCTGAATATAGGTGTTAACATCCAAAACCAATGTTGGAGCAGTCCAATTACAGAATTTTTTTTCTTGCCAGGAGGGAAAACTGCTGCTGAGGGCAAAGCTTACTACCATATTACGTGTAGCTGATGCTGGTACTTATTAATGTTGCCTTCAATGAGATCTCAGTTGGCAACAGACTCTTGCCTGAGATGACCCCACTGAGGACATTGGATATGTTATCTCTAAAATATTCAGGTTATCATATACAATAGAAAAGGAGAGAAACCAAAGAGTAATACTTATAATTCAGAAAAAGATACACAAACTTACCAGGGCATTTGATGGGTCCTCCTGATCTACCCTTCCATAAGAAAGTGATTATATCAAGTCCTTTGGGGAAACTAGGAGGGCATAGAGTGACTATCAGTATACTGATCATTGTGCTTATGAATTATTAAGGATATTTCTTGGTGTGGACTGTGGTGAGAACGTATCCCAAAGCAAGGAAAAGGAAGGAAACAAGAAGCAGAGATTTCGGCTTTCCAACTTGAATAGAACAATTTGGGCTATGTATGTTTTACATTTTGTACTCCTGGGAGAATTTTATTCTACAGAAAAGAGCACCGAGGCCACCTTGCAAGTACAAACATCGTTTCACATCTCTGTAGGCTACAATCCTCCAGGAATACATAAGTATACTGGAGCGACATGGCATGGTGATACATGGCTAAGTGATGAATACAGTTCTCTTGCCAAGGGCATTAACCCTGAGGCCCATTTCTGAATTTTAACCTCTTCCATTTACAAAGTCCAGAACCTGGATAATCTGCATCATCTCTATATACAATAGGCATAGTAAACTAATCTTCAGATTTGGTTGTGATGAGGGTTGAAGAAATTGATTCATGCAAAGTATGAATTGTTATGGGGTTTTGTTTTTAGAAAATCGACACTTGTGCTGTGTGTTTGAACACATTTTTCTGAATAAGTACCCACACTCTCATAAACACATAGATAACCATTACATGTGGACATGCTCACAGATACTCCCCCAACCTCATGCACACAAACCACACCATCAGAATGACAGTTGTGTCAGGACCATGGTAGATGGTCATAATTATTCACTGGGTTATGATTCTCTGTCACCACACCCCAATCCTGGTTTCCAACAGGAATCTGAAGTCTGGATAACTTTCCATATAAAAACATGCAAGAAAGTCCAACCTTTCTCGGTACTAAGGTTTTTCCTCAGCATGTGAGGGAGCTGAGAATATGTACAGTTTTCATTTGCTGCAGTGTCCACCTGCAGTTACAGAAAGAACAACACTATGAACATGAGATCATGCTGAGTTTTGTTTTTACAAGTCTACTGTTGGTTATGGTGACATCAGATAACTTGATGGGAAATGACGATTGAGGTAATAGCCACAAAATAAGGCCTAGAGGGCACTTGGCAGAAAATATATGAGCTTTATATGGGATATTTCTCAGGTACATTTTCATGGCACATACAAATATTTTTTCAACCAAGGAAAAGTGCTACTGAGGACAGTGCTCACTACCATCAGTTGACAACTGTTGCTGTCATACATTAATGCCATCTTGAATCAGTCATCAGTGGTAATAGACTTATAATTATTATTCCTCCACAAAAGAAATTGTATACATTATCTATAATGAACATGGTCAGATTTGTACACATCAAACAAAAGAAGAATTGGAACTCTGAATAAACTAGAATCATTATTGTAAGAATGAACACAATGACTGAATTTCCTCAGTACCTTTGTCAGATTGTTCTGCAGGGAGCACGCCGTTGGGTGGCTAGAGACGATTCCTCTGGACCAAAGATTGTGGAAGTCATTAGGATATCTTGACTTCTGAAGAACCCAATCTGGGAGGTAAGAGCCTGGGAAGTGTGTTACAAAAATGGCAGCTGTTGACATCTTGCTGGCAGAAGGTTACAGGATCACTAGTACTAATTGATAGACATTTTAAACTATTTTGACACCTGATATTTGTAAATATTTAGGGGTTTAATATGATATTTCAATTCATGTACACATTATGCAATGATATCCTACCCAGCATCTTAAATATTTTTATTTCACTGTGGTGAGAAGAGTTATGTCATTTGCAACAACATGGATGGTCCCAGAGGACACTATGTCAGGTGAAATAGGTTAGATACAGAAAAAAATACTGTACAATCTTACTCATAGGTGGGAGCTGAAAAAGTTGATCTGCTAGAACTGCTCAAGGGTCTGTGAAATCAAATCTCTCAGTCAGCTCACAGCCACTCTCCAAGTCAGCACATTCTGACATCTTCACAATCTGCATCTACTGCATTGACCTGGAATGATGCCCACCCCAGAGTGGAACTGCTTGGTTGGGAATGAGTTTGGGGACAGAGGCTGTAAGTGGAGCTTTATTAGCTTCTGATAAGTACAGGTATATACCATTGATGTGAGTCTATGTTATATTATTTCACTTAATTCTGTTCATACTGTGGACACTCCTTGACATGAAGCCGCAGATTCTGCTCTTATTCCACAATACTTGAGAAAAAGGACACCTTGGAGAACATTCCTTCTTCAAGGATATCCATAGAAGCTGCCTGTATTCTTTCTCAGACACTGAAGCCCTCCCACAGAAAATCTGTGCTTCCCACCTGCTCTAGGTATTTGTGGACAGGACCTGGGTAGTGGTAGTAACAGCAGCTGCTTCCCAAGTCTTTTTCCTGAGTAGAAGAATAGAATACGTGTGGGAGGGCCAAAAAGAAGCAGTGGTCCCTTCTCACCACAGAGGCAAATTGATACCTGATGCTCAGAATCTTACTAGAATCCCCTGCCCCCAGCGTGTGCACAATCTTGAGCCTGGTATACCTGGCTTCATGGGTGCTAGTGTGCATCTTCTCCAGGTAACTCATCCACAACATGACCAACTGGTGACTCAGTTGATACAGAAGTCTGTAGACTCCTTCAGCAGCCTGTCAGCCAACTTCTCATCCCCTGTGGTGTTAGAGTGTTAGGAAATAGCTAGCAATGAGCAGTGAAATGCATGGCAAGGTCACAAATCTTCTTTAAATTTGTTTAGGGTCTTTCAACTACTTTCAAAGTGGCTGAGAAAGTAAAGGGTGGTAGTTAATTTGTATAAAATAAACAGAAGCAAAGGAGCTAATGGAAAAATAAGTAAAAATAAAATAATTAATGGGACTAACCCTTGCCAGGGTCCATTGAGGTCACTGTGAAGCTAGGAATTATGGCTAAAGGTGTCTCTGTCTGGGAAGGAAGATTCCTTTAGTAGCACAGATACACTAAGGCATCTTCTGACTGGCTACTGACCCCAGTGCCCACATTTACATGGGATTGACTTGTAGATGAAGCCCCCTAAATAGGATGGCCACCATGACAGTTGAGAGAGAAACAACTAAGGTCAAAAACTCCACTGCCCCATGTGACGGAGGAGTTGAATATCTGATTGGTAAAGGTTGCTGAAAGAGGACCCCATTCTCCTGGTAAATGTCAAAGAGTAGTAAATTTAGAGACAGAGTTGTCTCCTTTGTCATTATCTGCTCAGAGATGGCCTACTTTCTCTCTCTCTGGAGAGTGCTTCCTGCTTGAGCCTTACTTTGCTTTCACTTTACTTTCATCTCATTTTCACTTGTAATAAAGTTATCTTGCATGGCTTTTGGTGTCTGACTTTAACTTTTCTTTCTTCAGAATGTAAGATCCAAGGTTTGGAGTTTTAGCTCCCTGCTTTCCTGTGACAAGGGCACATCTTGGTGAGCATGATGTTGTAGGCTCAGTTGTAGCTGATCTTTTCTCACATCACATGTTCTGGTTGGTGTAGATGGTGAAGTCCCACCACTGTGGCTGACCCAGGAAACCTACACTTGGAGTAGGGCAGCGGCAGAAACAGTGCTCCTGAAGGGAAAGGGCAGGACTGTGTGGAAGCCACCAGGAGGGCACCTGGAGATGGCTGAGGTGCTTCTTCCACCACAGGCTTGATGAAGGAAAAGAGACTTCTGTGAAGAGGCCCAGGTACTCCAGGGCTCATGCACCTGCCACAGGGTCCCACATAATCAACTTTTTGCTGAAAGCTTCTTTCCTGTAATGTGGATGTCCTGAGGCTTGTTTGCAGCAATAAAGTTAAAAGTAGAGGCAGAATATTTATCTTGTAAAAATCCAATCCTAAGGGAAGGACAGGAGGGCACACTGGTTAGGCTAGTAAGACTCTCTGCCTGAGATGAAGAACCGAGAATGATCTCATTAAAGTGACTCTGCAGACTGCTTATTTTTGTTCTCTACCCTCCCCAACCTTCACCTCTTCTGACACTGTGACTCTCCTGCTGTCCTGTGCCCCACCACTTTTTATCTCCCAGGTCAACCATGTCACTTCAGTCAACAAAAGCCCTCTTACCTGTTGTATTCTTCATCCAGCCAACTCTCTCCTGCCACATCCCCCAGATGTCCCAGCAGCACTCCCTACTGTGCATTCTCCCCCAAGTCACCCCAGGCCTTCTCTCTGCCTCTTGCTGGAATCTATCAACCCACATACATTCCTCATCTTAATTTACCTTAACTACACCTCTCTCCCTTTCCACAATGTCTCAGGCTAACATGTAGAAATTTCTCAATAAAGTCCTTGAATTTAAATAGAATGAAATATCTTAATTGAAATATTTTTCTTAAAAGTGAGGAACACCAGTCTGGGACTCTCTGATTTCCTGCATACTGGAAATTGGCAGGAGTAGCCATTATTCATCTATGACTTGTTCTGTTCCCCTTCTCATCAATAGTTTATTTTATTTCTGTTTCTTAATTTCCATCAAGCACATTTATTATAGCCCTACCTGCTAAGAGCTACCAAGGACCTGCCAACAGATGTGTCTCCTGCCTTCAAAGTCTGAGGGGTTTATGTAAGGAAGGCAGTGATATAGAAGAGCTAAAGAAGGTAAACTGCCCGTTTTGGGCTGAGCTCCCCAGGAGGGGATGTTTTGTAGCCTCTATCTAAGCTGCTGGCATTACTCTGGTACTCCATAAGAATTTACTAAATAGTACATGAAGTCAAATGTGCAAATTAAATGTGTTGGGCCAGCAGCCTTCCCTTCTCCCTCCCCTTCCATGGCAGCCATGGGCAGGGAGTTTCTACCTGGCTGAGGAGACCCGAAATGGCCAATTAGAAGATGACATGTGGACCCCAATCACCACGGGTTTCTGCCGGCTGAAGCAATCGCCCTGTCAATTTATATCAGTCCTGACCAACCAGCAACAGGACAGATACGATGCCCCTAAACTCAGCTTGGCCAACATGCTGTCAGTAGCTGCAATTTAGATGGCCTAGGCCCTCCTACCTCCAGCTTCCCTTATTAGCATTGTTCTTGCCTTTCCCACCCATGACTTCCCCGGCCCTCACCTTTTCGCTGACCGCTGACCAGTAAACCTTGCCAGGGAGTGCCCCCCAATGAGCCTTCTTTTGGTGACTCATTCTTGTTCCATGGTTCCTGATCTCACCTGCCCCTGTCTGCTTTACAAAATGGATATGCAAATGTGCACTGTGAACTTCTTTATCTGTAGTTTGCTTCAATCCTGTATAGGAATAGTCTGGACTTTATCCTTGCTATTTTCTCTCTACTTTCTAGACAAACCTACTGATTTACTCAGTATGATCAACCTGACCAGACTATTCTTGCCTCATTTCTTTGTTAGGTCACCAGGAAAGTCTTTTACTTTTATTTTTTTTTTTTTTTGTAATTTTTTAAGTTGTAGATGAACACAATACCTTTCTTGAAATTTAATTTTAGGTGGGCCTGAGGATCAAACCCAGTGCTTCACACATGCTAGGCAAGCTCTCTACCACTGAGCTACAGCCCCAGCCCACCAGGAAAATCTTTTATTAAAAAAAAAAAAAAAAACAGGGCTTGGATTTTGGCTCAGTGGTAAAGTGCTTGTCTAGCATCTGTCAGGCACTGGATTTAATTCTCAGCAGAACATAAAAATAAATAAATAAATAAATAAATAAATAAATAAATAAATAAACTAAAGGTATTGTGTCCATCTACAATTAAAATAAAAATTTAATAAAAACAAACAACAACTGAAGGATATGGAAAATGAGTCCAAGGACATTTTCCCTAAGATTTGTCATTTAAAATCCCAGGCCTCAGGCAGAACAAAAGAACACAAAAGGAACTTGCACCTGACTGGTACCTGGTCTCTCACCCTAATGCCAAACCAATAAGCCTCAGGAAATTCCATATTTACATTCCTGTCTTACTCTAGTGGGTGAGGAGGACCTCAAAATAGTGTACCCCCAAATTGCCCCTGTCTTACCCTAAATGAAGCCTATATAACCTAGACCCTTGCTTCAGCCTGCCACCATTATCTGCCCTGAAAATGAGTTGTGGTAGATTCCGCTAATTGACTCCATTACTAAATACTGAATAAGGAAACGCCTGCTGATCTGAGGTTTGCTTCCCATCTCCTGCCTTTGTCATTTGTCCTAATAACAACAAAAACAACAACAACAAATGACCTCATAATTTTAATCATGTGGTCCCTGGCTGTCTCCCTTTCCATTTCCAATGCAGGACAGTTCTGCGGTGAAAGTCAGAGGCTCCTGCCAGGGAAGGGGCTATCCCATTCTCTCACAACTTACCCAGATGAAGATGAAGGAGCTGGTAGTCACAGCAGAGGGGATCCAGGGAAGATGGACACTTCTACTTTGTCTGTGGTGGACCTGTGTATGAGAAGCTTATGTAAGGAAGTCAGAGATGTAGGCAGTCTCCATCCTCAGATCTGTGGATGGGCTAATGAATATTTTCAGAGCCACATTTCCACTGAGTTCCACTCCATGCAAAACTGACAAGAAAAACAGCTACTCTGGGCAAGGCACTGTGCTAAGCATTGTAGAATGAAACAAAAAATGAGAAAAATATATATCTTTGCTCTCTAGGGGCCCCAAATCAGTGTAATAGATTGACAGAATGTTCAGGAGAAATGAAAGGAGGAATTCAGAGGGGAGGAACCTGGTGAGGGAAGATTCTGACAGGTGTTGAAGGAACAGAGGCTCAGGTTACAAGGTGGAAGGTGACACCTAGTAGAGTAGTACAGTGATACAAGGAACTTGGAAGACACATAGGAAAATCAGAGGTGGGACAATGAAGATGAAGAGTAAAGGGCAACAACTTAGAGAAAATATGACTAGAATCTGGGCTGAGGGAGACCCAGAAGAGAATACTGTGAAGCAGGGGGGCGGGAGGAAGATTTGGCACACAGAGGTCACATCTCAGAGATATCATCAGTGTAGTGCAATGACTGCTTGATGAGGCACCAGGCAAGCAGTGTCAAGTTGCTTACAAACTCTTCAATGAGCTGGGGTCTTCCTAATGACTAACGTTCTCTGTGGACTCACAGGTGAACCCAATAATTTTGTTTGGGGGAGTGAAAATGAAGGCTCTGCAGTTCCAGGACTTGCTGTGGAACTTCCACAGCTCAAGCAGATGCTGGTGGAAAGGAGGATGGGCCAGGCCTGTCTGCTTCCCAATTCAAGGCCCTTTTCCACTGACCACTGTGCTCCTTCTGCTCTGCCCCAAATCTATACCCTCTTATGGGAAGGAGGAAGTCAGGGAAACATTCATCTGACAGAATTTTCTAAGCACCTGAACTAGGTCTAGACACTGTAGTCAACATAAGGTCTAAAGCCTGGCAGAGCCAAGGTTTAGACTGAGGCTGAGGCTGAAGAGTCTGGATTTCATATGTGAGTGCTGGGGTGTGGGTAAGAGATGACAACAGTAGAAGATGTCTGAACAAGATGATATGACATTGATGAAGGTATAGCAAGAAGGCCACTGAAGCATGAATAGGAGGCTTTGTTTTCACCATGGTTAATATGAAGTAGCAACTGGATACTGACTTGGTGAAACCTGGAGACAATGTGGTTTGCTGGTCTGGTCTGTGGGAGACAGCTGAGTTTAGGGAAGGCTTTTCCTGGCACACACATTAGGTGTCAAGAAATAACTACAAGTTCATCTATTGCTTTTTAACCATTCATTGTCTTTTCAACATGGAAGAGGGTCTCATGACAAAATTTACAAATTTTCATTTCACATTATCTTCTGGATAGTTTGGCTCAGGCTCTTGTTGGAGGCTAAGGAGAGAGCTCTAAAATCTTCCCTCAATGGGAAGAAAGCAATGAGGTCTGAAAAACAACTACAAAATCTGGCAAAAACCAAGGCAAAGAATCCTGTTGGAGATAAGCAGCTAATTTGTCATCAGTGGAAGAGATCCCTTTCCCCAGGAACAAAACAAATAGGGTTTCATTTTGTTAGCTGCTATTCCTATCCAATAAACAATGATTCCTTCCTACTATTACTTCTTGCTAACAAACCTGTGTGCAATGACTTCCTGAAAAAAGGTACATTTCAATCCCAAAGTTTCTGATTCTAAGCCTAAAAGGAAAAAAAAAAATATTCAGGCTGATTTGTGATCATAAGGTTTGTAATTCTGCCTGAAACTGGGCTTCTGCACCCCTCACTACTCTTGGCAATTATTTCTCACTGAGCCTATACTCTGCTTTCCCACATTACCTGCTTGGGGAAAGAGCTGCCTCCATCCCAAGGTCACTGAAAGGACAGAAGTGTGTTCATCATCCCTTCCCTTAAGCTATAGCAGGGTCTAGAAATGCAATGAGTCCTCAGGAGCCAATGTGAGCTGCCAGAACTCAACATAAGACTAACTGTAATGTCATTCTATGCCAAAAATTGAAAGGTGCATATTAAAGTACAAATACAAAACTTAAATGCTTCTAAGGAACGACAACAACAACAATAACAACTATTTTTTTTGTGAAGGGGCATTTGTAAACTTTATACATCTCAAAGTCCATGGCCTCCAGCATGAAGGGATTTTCTGTGAATCTCACCCAGAACACAAAGATGTCTTCTAGGCAATAAAGGAAAAAATACACAAATAGGCCCTATTTTTTTATTGGTTCTTTTTAGTTATACATGACAATAGGTTTTGTTTTGACATAATTACAAAAGCATGGGATATAATTTCTTCTAATTGAGTCTCCAGCACTTCCCCTTCCTCTTCTTTTTGCTCCACTGATCTTTCTGCTATTTATGTATAGTTGTTTTTAGTTAGTGTCTTATGGAGCTGGGCTTTCTGAAGTAAAGCTGTTTGTTCGCATAGGGCAGCCTGACTCATGAAAAATACAGGAATGCTGAACTTAGACAGCTCCACCTGGTAAAACGTCCTCATCCTCTGTTTTTTTTTTTTTTTGCTGCTGACCATGACACAGACTTATAAGGGCACAGGAAAGAGCATCTCCCTTCATTTACATCAAAAGTTACTTCTTTCACATTCATAATCTTTGTATCCAACGGCTCTTGACTTTGTATCCGAAGACATCAACTTTGGATTTTCATTTTTAGAAAAAAATCATCTGTGAACTCAGGGGAGATTTTTAGGAGTTACATATGTGTTCACCTGCAATGAATGCATGGTGATAAACAGTGGTGTGCTGTGTAGAGCTCCTCCTTTGATATGTCTTAAACCTGGAGGACTAGTGCCAAGTAGTAGGTTGGGATGGGCCCCATGTGCTCACTTTCTGATGGACAACCCTGTTATAGAGGGAAGGGCTGAACTGGGTCCTGCTATCCTCTGAGCTTCTGCCCCGTTCTTCTTTGTCTTCTTTGAGATGTAGGATTTGAGCCACATGCAGCATCCCAGGGGCTGACATAATGCAGCTCTGCACAATAAGATACTGTTTCCTGTTTTGCTTTCAATACCCCCCTTTCAGGTATTTTTGCACAGAATAGCAGATGCAAGTTTCCCATGAGGTTCAAATCCCTGCAGCCCAAACTGGTTAGGCTGGAGCACACAAAAGAATGACCTGAGATGACAGCAGTGCAGCTAGAGTTACAGTGCATGATGCCTGCTCCCATCCATGGCTTTAGGCCTTAAGATGGCCTTCTCAAGTTAACATAGAAGCTTTAGCCAATCCTGTTGAAGGAATAAAGAATTCAAGGTTCAGAGATATTAAGGGTTATTTATTCACTAAGTGAAGAACTAGTGTGGAAACTCAGATGCTTTGGGGCCATAGTAGAAAGGCTCTCTCCTTTCACTAGTATATGTTGATTAGATGCACACAGAGCTGTTGTTAGGGGGAGTTGCCTTACTCATTGAGACGGAACCTCCAGAGGGATGTAGCTCTTACCATCAGGCAGATGCTATTGACCTCTTTAAGTATGCAGCTGATGTTGAGCAGGATGAAGAGCTGGGCTTGAAGGGGATCACCATGCAGGTAACTAGGCAGCACAAAAGTCCGTCTGAAATTGGGACCAACAAAAATCACAGGAGGTGGCTATTGATGACAACTTTTGACTTGGTGGAAAATACAGAAACAATGTCACGTCCAATTTCTTTTAGAAAAGCAAAGTACTTTCAAAGGAGCAAATCTGCCCGAGCTTGCCGCAGTCTGGCTGGGCACAATCAGAAGCCACTTGTCAAAAGAAACTAACTTTATTTTTAGAACCACACACGCCAAACAAAACAGCATCTCAGGAAAAATCCTCAGAGCCTCAACTGCCACCACCGGCTTTCCACAAGCCTCTCTCTCCCACACAAGCTTCTCTCCACCTCCCACAATCCTCCTGCTCTTGAGGCCGATTGGCTGGGTCACGTGGGCGGAGCCAAAAAAGTCCCCCAATGAGCAGCTCCGTGGTCTGAAAGGGCAGGGAAACAGCCCAATGAGCATCACCGCAGAGGAGCCAATCAGCTAGATGTTGCTGGGGCCGCTGTGAGCCAATCATCAGCCGGCAGCTAGAAGTTTGCTGGCAGCTGGAAGTTTGCTGGGGCCCCTTCGGCTGTGGCTCTCAACACGAGCTGTGGCATGCATAGTAATTGGCACATTCCTGCATTCATGCACACTGGCTACAGTTTCATTTTCTGATGAATACTTAAAAAAAGAGGTAAGAACAAGCTCCTCTTCATGGCTCACGCTTCTGCAACTTCAGTGTTTCTTTTGTGAAGAATGAACCCCAAGGGAGTACACTATTCAGCCAAGTGGTTATATGCATAAGATATCACTATTTTCATACTTCAGGGGTTAGATTTGACAGTACGGATATATGCAGCAGGTTTACTGTGTTGACAAGGTGTGAGGCACCTGAGATGCAGCTTTCAGTGAAGTCATTCCTCAAGTTCCAAGGAAACCAATGTATTCATCTTGGGTACATAGATATATGGAATCTGATAAATACAAGCCCAGAGGAAGAGCAAACTAAGCATCTTTCACTCAGATAAGAGCTAGGATGCTATTAAAGGGATCTGTCATTGGAGGAGAATTAATATAATCCCAGGAAGGGGACTGAAACTCAGTGCAACTACTAAAACCACCATATAATGAAGTGGGTGGTCCTAGGAGCGAGTGCCATGCCAAAGGGTTTTCAAAGAGGAGCTAGCTCTCACTAACCAGGAGTGCTTTGGAAAAGGAGCAAGGTTAGGGTTTGGACGTAGGTACTCTATAGTCCTTCCTGACCCTGATATCCAGAAAGCCATCAAGAAAAGGTTGAGAAGTAGAGGGTATGTAGTTGGGTTCAAGTCTGCTACTTTCGGTGTCCCTGATGCCCCTGTAGCTTCTCAGCTCAGCAACACAGGATCACAGTGATGGGGTAGTGGGAGTTACAAAGGGTGAAGCCATTGAGGACCATGTTTCAATGTCAGAAATCTCAAAACAACTTTCTATTACTAATAGCTAATTAAAGAGGAACATGTCAATAGAAACACACAAAAAACAAAACAAAACAAAATGAACAGGTCATATATGATACATAGGACCCTTTTCTCATATGAATAATGTTTTTTTACCTCTGAGAAAAAACCCAAACATTGAAGATATGTTGAATCCCGATGCAAAGAAAAGACCACCGACTTCAAATTTAAATCAAATTAAGCAAGCTTGTATTTGTGTACACAAAGGCTGGCCAGCGACTATCTCACTTAAAATCTCCTGGCTAGAGATCAGTACCCCAGTTTTCCAGGAACACGATTTTATAGCACAAAAAGTTGCAAAGGAGGGTGTCTTGAGAACTTACAGATAACAGGATTTTGACAAGCATAATACAAAGGCAGATAACAGGTTAATGATCTACATGGCATGACATTTTAAGGTAGGGAGTAAATTCAAATCCCAACATCAGAATTTATAATGTGCCACTGAGTTTTCAAAGAGGGTTGTTATCTGGTCAGGGGGAGCCAGAATTTATCAGGCACCACTAAGTTTTAGAGAGGATTGTTATCTGGTCAGGGAAGGCCAGGCATGGGTGAGTTCAAGGCATGGGCAGGAATTCCAAACAAGTTTAGAAATCACAGTAATTTATAGGAAAACAGAAATTTACTTTTCATGACTTTGTGATGAGATGGCTCCCAATCTTAAAATGGAATTAGGCTGGGTTCATCAGATAACTCAATTTAAAGACAATAGATTGGGGTGGGGATATAGCTCAGTGGGAGAACACTTGCATAGAACATTCAAGTTACTGAGTTTCAAGTCCAGCATCACAATAAATAAACATAATAGATCTTTCTCTCTTAAATAAATGACACAGTAAAATTCTATATTATAACTGGGGAAAAAACTGAGGGGAAACTTTCCAGATCCTAACATAAAGTTCTGAGAGCTGTTACTGGACAGAATTATTAGCTGTAATAAGGTCATATCAGGTTTAAAAGGAAAATAAACTCACTTCATGCAGAAGGTGTGATGGACAAGGAGGCTGATGGAATGAAATTTGTAACAACCATAGAAGGTGTTGAAAGCTAATAAAAGAATGTTGCCTCAGAAACATACACACAAGCAAAATTCTGCCTAGATTAAGATTTAGTAAAGCCCATACACAGATCTCGGGTGGCAAACACCAGTCCAATCAACTACCTGCCCTGGTTATAAATCCTTTTCTCCTCTCTACTCCCCCTCATTTTTGGACACATGACTTATTTTTCTAGAGACTGCTCTTTTTTGACACTAAGAACCAAAGCTCAGCTGAAATTATCTGAATCCTGACTTGAGCAGAAAATTGTGGCAGCCAGGAGCACATTTGACCAGCCTCTTGAAAGAGAAGGCTTTGGAAAGGAGGATGTTTGGATGGACATTTTCAGGAGAGCTTGCAAAGATGACAATATTGGAAATATTTTCCAGGAGCAATAACTCAAACCAAGGAGCAAATGGGCTGGAACTATGCACACACCTCCTTGTCTATTCATAAGGGAAGAATCATGTGTACACCTAGGCGATTGGCAGCTTGTCTGTTCCCAGGCTGGTAGTGTCTTCTACAGGACGAATGACTATTACTCTGTTTTTATTTTTTAAAAATTATTTGTTCTTTTAGATATACATGACAGAACAGTGTATTTTGACATATACATACATGAAGTATAACTTATTCTAATTAGGATTTCATTCTTGTGATTGCACATGTTGTAGAGTTTTGCTGGTCATGTATTCATATATGAACAGAGAAAAGTTATGTCCAATTCATTCTACTCACTTTCCTATTCCTATCCCCTGTCCTTTCTATTCATTTCCCTTTGTCTAATCCAATGAACTTCTATTCTTCCCTCCCCCACCTTTATTATGTGTTAGAATCTGTATATCAGAATGAACATTTGTCCTTTAGTTTTTTTTTAATTGGCTTATCTCACTTAGCATGAGTGTCTCCAGTTCTATCCATTTACCTGCAAATGCCATAATTTTATTCTTATTTATGGCTGATATATATCTATATCTATATCTATCTATATATCTATATATCTATATCTATCTATATCTATATCTATCTATCTATATCTATATCTATCTATCTATCTATCTATCTATCTATCTATCTATCTATCTATATATATGATTGGCTCCTGTGCAGTATATAAGCTGTGTGTACTTCCTCATTAAATGAGATCCTGCTTCGACTTGTCTCCCTGATGCATCTGATTGTCCTCCTGCAAGGGAAGGCTGGGTGCAGGCTGCCAGTCAACCTTTACCTCTCTTGGCTAGTCTTGATCGGGGTGTGCTTTCCCCGCCTCTCCTGCTGGTCAGGAGGAGACTTGGGGGGGGGAGGCTAAAAACCCTGACATTCCTTAGCTTTGTCTTATGTACCCCAAATTTCCCAGTCTTCAAGGCCCTCTGGCCAACACTGAGTACCAGTGGAGTGCTTTTTTCTTTCACTCACATCCCAGAGAAGTAGAGTCATGGAGCTGTGAGAAGAGGCACTTCCCACAAATCCATCATCTTATCTCAACACCCCAACCCCACATTTTTTAATTTCTAATGATGTTGAAGACTTTTTCACAAATTCCTTGGCAACTTGTACTTCTTTTGAGAAATGTGTATTTAATTATTTGTCCATTTATTGTTTGGAGTGTGTGTATGTGTGTGTGTGTGTTTGTGTGTGTGTGTGTGTGTGTGTGTGAGAGAGAGAGAGAGAGAGAGAGAGAGAGAGAAAGTGTTTAGATTTGGAGTTCCATCTACCAGTTTACTTTTCAAGATTACTAAAAAACAAACAAACAAACAAACAAACAAACAAAAAAAAACCCCAAACAAAACAAGACAAAACCTTGCTTCATTGAGTCCACCAATCTTAAAATATTATAAATTTTGCCCAGTTCCAATCAGTTTTCATCTTGAAAGCCCCTCTTAATCCTAATTTAACCTGGACCCCAAAATATATGAATTCATTTCCCTAATAACTTTCATAAGATACTACTGAAACTCTTACAAGATGATGATGCTCCTGGTTGCAGTAAGTTTAATAAATCAATTTTGCTTGATTAAAAAAAAGGTTTAGAGTTCATATTTTCTGGATATTAGTTCTCTGTCAGAGGAATAAAGATTTCTCCAATTGTGTAGACTCACTTTTCATGCTATCAATTGCTTCCTTTGCCATACAGGAGCTTTTTAATTCGATGCCACCCCTTTTATTAATTCTTGGTATTATTTCCTGAGCTTCAGGAGTCTTATTGAGGAAGTTGTCTGTGACAGTAAGTTGGAGTTTTGAGCCTAAGTTTTCTTCTAGGAGTTTCAAAATTTCTCAGTTAGTTCCTACATCTTCAATCCACTTTGAGTTGCCTTTTTGTTCAGGGTAAGAGATAAGGATCTTGTTTCATTCTTCTACACATGGCTATACAGTGTCCTAGTGCCATTTGTTTTAAAGGATGTCTTTTTTCCTACTTAGTTTTTTGGCATCTTTTTCTTTTTCTTTTTTTATTATTAGTTGTTCAAAACATTACATAGCTCTTGACATACCATATTTCATACATTTGATTCAAGTAGGTTATGAACTCCCATTTTTCCCCCGTATACAGATTGCAGAATCACATCGGTTACACATCCACGTTTTTACATACTGCCATACTGGTGTCTGTTGTATTCTGCTGCCTTTCCTATCCTCTACTATCCCCCCTCCCCTCCCCTCCGCTCCCCTTCCATCTTCTCTCTCTACCCCATCTACTGTACTTCATTTCTCTCCCTTGTTTTATTTCCCACTTTCTCCTCACTTCCTCTTATATGTAATTTTGTATAACGATGAGGGTCTCCTTCCATTTCCATGCAATTTCCCTTCTCTCTCCCTTTGCCTTCCACCTCTTGTCCCTGTTTAATGTTAATCTTCTTCTCATGCTCTTCCTCCCTGCTCTGTTCTTAGTTACTCTCCTTATATCAAAGATGACATTTGGCATTTGTTTTTTAGGGATTGACTAGCTTCACTTAGCATAATCTGCTCTACTGCCATCCATTTCCCTGCAAATGCCATGATTTTGTCATTTTTTAGTGCTGAGTAATACTCCATTGTGTATAAATGCCACATTTTTTTATCCATTCATCTATTGAAGGGCATCTAGGTTGGTTCCACAGTCTAGCTATTATGAATTGTGCTGCTATGAACATCGTTGTAGCAGAATCCCTATAGTACGCTCTTTTAAGGTCTTTAGGGAACAACAGCAAATGTAGCAGAAGGCAAGAAATAATTAAAATCAGAGCGGAAATCAATGAAATTGAAACAAAAGAAACCATGGAAAAAAATGACAAAACTAAAAGTTGGTTCTTCGAAAAAATAAATAAGATCGACAGACCCTTAGCCATGCTAATGAAGAGAAGAAGAGAGAGAACTCAAATTACTAACATACGGGATGAAAAAGGTAATATCACAACAGACACTACAGAAATACAGAAGATAATTAGAAATTATTTTGAAACCCTATATTCCAATAAAATAGAAGATAGTGAAGATATCGATAAATTTCTTAAGTCATATGATTTGCCCAGATTGAGTCAGGAAGATACACACAATTTAAACAGACCAATAACAAAGGAGGAAATAGAAGAAGCCATCAAAAGACTACCAACCAAGAAAAGCCCTGGACCGGATGGGTATACAGCAGAGTTTTACAAAACCTTTAAAGTAGAGTTAATACCAATACTTTTCAAGTAATTTCAGGAAATAGAAAAAGAAGAAGCTCTTCCAAGTTCATTCTATGAGGTCAACATCACCTTGATACCTAAACCAGACAAAGACACTTCAAAGAAAGAAAACTACAGACCAATATCTCTAATGAACCTAGATGCAAAAATCCTCAATAAAATTCTGGAGAATGGGATACAAAAGCATATCAAAAAAATTGTGCACCATGATCAAGTAGGATTCATCCCTGGGATGTAAGGCTGGTTCAATATACAGAAATCAATAAATGTTATTCACCACATCAATAGACTTAAAGATAAGAACCATATGATCATCTCGATAGACGCAGAAAAAGCATTCGACAAAGTACAGCATCCCTTTATGTTCAAAACACTAGAAAAACTAGGGATAACAGGAACTTACCTCAACATTGTAAAAGCTATCTGTGCTAAGCCTCAGGCTAGCATCATTCTGAATGTAGAAAAACTGAAGGCATTCCCTCTAAAATCTAGAACAAGACAGGGATGCCCTCTCTCACCACTTCTATTCAATATAGTTCTCAAAATACTGGCCAGAGCAATTAGACAGAAGAAAGAAATTAAAGGCATAAAGATAGGAAAAGAAGAACTTAAATTATCACTATTTGTGGATGACCTGATACTATACCTAGAAGACCCAAAAGGGTCTGCAAAGAAACTACTAGAGCTAATAAATAAATTCAGCAAAGTGGCAGGATATAAAATCAACACACATAAATCAAAGGCATTCCTGTATATCAGTGACAAATCTTCTGAAATGGAAATGAGGACAACCACCCCATTCACATATCCTCAAAAAAAAAAAGTACTTGGGAATCAACCTAACAAAAGAGGTGAAAGATTTATACAATGAAAACTACAGAACCCTAAAGAGAGAAATAGAAGAAGATCTTAGAAGATGGAAAAATATACCCTGTTCATGGATAGGCAGAACTAACATCACCAAAATGGCGATTTTACCAAAAGTTCTCTATAGGTTTAATGCAATGCCAATCAAAATCCCAATGGCATTTCTTGTAGAAATAGATATAGCAATCATGAAATTCATATGGAAAAATAAAAGACCCAGAATAGCAAAAGCAATTCTAAGCTGGAAGAGTGAATCAGGCGGTATAGCAATACCAGACTTCAAACTATACTACAGAGCAATAGTAACAAAAAGAGCATGGTACTGGTACCAAAACAGGTGGGAGGACCAATGGTACAGAATAGAGGACACAGAGACCAATCCACAAAATTACAACTATCTTATATTTGACAACGGTGCTAAAAGCATGCAATGGAGAAAGGATAGTATCTTCAACAAATGGTGCTGGGAAAACTGGAAATCCATATGCAACAAAATGAATCTCAATCCCTTTCTCTCGCCATGCACAAAAGTTAACTCAAAATGGATCGAGGAGCTTGATATCAAAACAGAGACTCTGTGTCTGATAGAAGAAAAAGTTGGCTCCGATCTACATACTGTGGGGTCGGGCTCCAAATTCCTTAATAGGACACTCATAGCACAAGAGTTAAAAACAAGAATCAACAAATGGGACTCACTCAAACTAAAAAGTTTTTTCTCAGCAAGAGAAACAATAAGAGAGGTAAATAGGGAGCCTACATCCTGTGAACAAATTTTTACTCCTCACACTTCAGATAGAGCCCTAATATCCAGAGTATACAAAGAACTCAAAAAATTGGCATCTTTTTCAAGTTTGGAATGACTGTATATCTCTGGGTTTGTCTCTGTTTCTTCTATTCTATTACACTGTTCTACATGTATGTTTTTATGCCAGTACCATGGTATTTTAGTTACCATAGTTCCATAGTATAATTTGATATCAGGTATTGTGATGCCTCCAGCATGGCTCTTTTTTAATTGAAATTGCTTTGGCTATTCTAGGTCTTCTGTTCTTCCATACAAATTTTAGAACTTTTTTTCCTAAATTGGTGAAGAATGTCTTTGGTATTTTGATGGGGATTGCATTGAATCCATAGGTTGCTTTTAATAACATGGAAAATTTTAACGATATTCTGCCTATCCATAAACATGGGAGGACTTCTCATCTTCTATTTCTTTTTTCAGTGTTCTGTAACTTTCCTGTGGAAATATTTTACTTCCTAGATTAGATTTATTTATAGGCATTTTATTTTATTCATTGAAGCTATTGTGAATGGAATTGCTTTCCTGATTTCTTTCTCAGTAGATTTACTATTGCTATAGAGAACAACTATTGATTTTGTATGTTGATTTTGTATCATGCTACTTTGATAAATTTGTTTATCAGCTTTAAAAGTCTTCTGGTAGAGTTTTGGGTGATTGATATTTTGACCATGCTTTCCATTTTTAATAGAAAAAGATCTATTGGAACACTGTTTACATTGATGTCATCCCTGCAGGACACTAGATGTTGCTGTGGGTTGGTCTTTGGAAATAAAAAAAATTAATTCAGCTCTTATTGTATTAAAATGTTACTCTGAGTTCCACTAACATGTGGTCACTGATGTGTAATAACTCAATATCTGTGACATAGCCAGCTGAATACCCCTGCCCCAGACAAAAGCTCATTTGCATGAATGTCCTGCTCTCCTGAGTACTAGGAATTATGATAGATATGGGGTTTCCATGAAGTGAGAATTCTTGAAAAGCACAGTGTTAGCCTTTTGGTACCATGGCCTGGACTCCTCTTCTCTTCACACTTCAGGCTCACTTGGATCAGGGGCCTACTTCTGAACTTTGGGTGAGGAGGGCAACACTGACCTCTCATGCCCCATCTCCTCTCCTAATCATTAGGTGTCTCACCTGTTTTTAGGAGCCACTTCTAAGGCTGTGGTGACTCAGTAATATTTGCTGTCCACCACTTCTTGAAGTCTTGTCTTCAGTGCTGGGAAAGTGTCCTCTGCTTACTATTTCAGCAGGTTCAGCAGAAGACCTGTCATTTCCCCACTTTCTATTGGGTGACACCAGAAGTCAGGTCCTAGAATGTCTGCATAATTCTCTTATACCTGGTATTAAGACAAAGTCAACTAAGAATAAACCTGCTCAAGGTGTTCAGTGGCATATAAGCCATCACCACCATGATGGGTGCAGGTGGCAACGTGACACCCTTGGTTCAAGTCTTAGTGCTTTGCATCTAAATAAAAATTTCTTCTTGTTTGGAGGTTGATTTCTGTCCAGTGTGGACTCAGGACATTTGTTCCCAAGGGTCTATATGGGATGATCACAAACACTTTCCCTCTCAACCCAGTAGTCACTTCAGTCAAAAGTGCCTTTTACTTCCTCAAGGTGTCATCAACACTGAAGCACATTTGGCCAACTTGGAAGAGGAATATTGAGAGAGAGAGGATAAGATAGTTGTGATTAGGAGCATTTTATCATATGGATAGCAGATGACAGATGACTTATATTTGACAGGCTTTGCTTGCAAAATCGGAAACTAAATACTATCAGATGAAGGTGTATCCTGCATTTCCTGAGAAAGACAAAATGAAAATTAATAAAGAAAACCAGGTAAATCAAATGGGCGCTATCTTAGATCTATTGACAAATCAAGGGAGAATTCCATAATATAATATCCCAAATGACTTAAGAAACAAGTTGAAAATCACTTCTATCAAGCACCAGAAAAAATCTCAACCTGAATGAGTAAATACAACCTACAAACACCAATAACAACTCAAGTGCTAAAATTATGTGGCAGAAAAATTTTAAAGCAGCAATCAGAATTACTTTAATAAGTAATATAAGGCATTCTTGAAACAAAGAAAAAGCAAAGCTAGGAAAAAATAACTCATAGAAATAATGGAAACAATCAAATGTAAATTATATAACTGCAAAATATACCAGATTAATTTTAAAGCAAATTTGTAGAGGAAGTAAGGAAGAGATAACAGTGCAATAAAAATTCAGATATTAACACAACTAGAGGGAAGTACACATAATTATTACTGCACAGCAGGTGGCACTGCAGGCCTTCTCAGAGGTTGGCAAGCCCTGAAACAGACACTTGTGGCTTATGTTTAATGACCTAGTGGTTCTCACTGGACTGAGTTAGAGATTTTAGCAGGTGTTTCCTCCCATGGGAAAACTCAGAGATCATAACAGTATAAACTCCCTGACAGTGGAGCTGCTCCCTGGGCTTAGCAACTAGAATCTGATAATGCTGGTGATGTTGGTAAAGGGCTCATGTTTATATAAGGCAACAACCAAGATGTGTTAGTAGACCAGCAGCAGTAAGATTTAAAACTGCACAAGATGGCCTGGGTATCTCTACTCGTCTTCTTTCTCCTTTCTCTCCTCACTCTGTGTTCAGATTCATGAGGATTTCAGAAACCTGACTTTGGAGTGATCCCTCTGCCCTTTTTCCTCATTTTGAACATGTTTATTTTCATTTCAGGGTTGAATTATCCACCTCTGGTGACTCAGGTGCCCTCACTGACCTTGTCTACAGAAGGGATGCTCATTTTCACCTGTGGCTGCTACTGTCTAACAGTCACAATGATCACTTTTCATATTGGTTCCATCAGAAGCCTAGCCAAGCCTCCAGGCCACTAATCTATTGTACAAACAGGTTGGAAGCATCCAGGGAAGGTCCCACTGTATGTGATGTGCCTTAGATGAAAGCCATAGGTAGGAGGTTGGGATTATGATTGCTTCTCAGGCTCAAGTTCCGGGCACTGACTACTACTTAAGCATCTCCAACATCCAGGATGAGAATGAGGCTGACTATACCTGTGGTATAACATTTTTGTGTTATTTGGTTAAGCTATGGTGTGACAAAAATACCTGACAAAAACAATTTAGGGAAGAAAATTTTATTTTGGGATCATGATTTCAGAGGCTCAGTACTTGTTTGACTCTTTTGCACTGGGCACAAGATGAGATAGAACATCATGGAAGAAGGGCATGATGGAGGAATGCTGCTCAAGCAGCCAGGAATCAGAAGTGGGGGTGGGAGAAAGCAAAGTGGGGGTGGGATAGAGAACAAGAGAAAGCAAGGAGCCAGGGTCAAAATACAATCCAAGAGCACACCCATAATTACCTACTTCTTCCAGGCATGCCCCACCTGCCTAGATTTACCACCCAGTCTGCTCATATTATTAATCCATCAAATGGATAAATCCACTGATGAAGTTGGAGCTCTCATAATCTAATTATTTCACCTTTGAAAATTTCTATATTGGGGAACAGGCTTTCCAAACACAAACTTTTGGGGGGATATGTCTAAATCCAAAACATAGTACACAGTGATCCAGGCATATAGAGAAATGGGACAAAAATGCTTTTTTTAATTCAACTACCAAGGCTTCCCAGAGCTCTCAGAAAGTTTCTAGTGTCCTTAATATTAAAAAATGTTGATTAAAAATTACAAGGAGAGATTGAGATGCATTCTGATTTCCTGTCAAGAGCTCCCCAGAAACCAGGTTGCTAGGCTGGGCTCCTATGAAATGATATGTAGGTTTCTAGTAATGATGAAAATGCTACAATAGATCATATTTCCCCTTGTTGATCTGTTGAATTGTTAGTACATGGGGTACAAGGACATTCTCCTTTCAGATTTAAGCACTGAGACTTAGGGCACATCTCATTGTGATACACTAAATTTATTTTGAATGACCATGCTTACAAGATAGTTTAACTTCCAACTTAAGAATGTGGAATTTTATCAACATGCTAGAGATTATTTTGGATAAATTAGTGATAGAGGTGATGAAAATTTTTAAATAGTGGGAGGAGAAACTTTAAACATTTTGGCTGCTTATAAATATTTTTCTCAGATATTTAGTGCTTGGATTTTGGCAGTAAGGAACAAGGAAGAGGATTTAATGCCACCATAGGAAGGTGAAAACTGATATGCAATAATCTACAAAAGAGGGAGGTAGAAGGAAGAGCTAATAGGGCCAACATTTTTGGTAAATCTACATTAGCTGCTTGTAGTAGAAAGTTACTCTCCAGAGCAAATGTGCCAGGTCAATAGGCTATACCATATAGTCTGAGCATGTGGTGGGCTATACCATCTATGTTTGTACCCTATGTAATGTTTGTGCATCAATGAGGCATTGATCAGCATGCATTTTAGCCATTAAGTGACACATGGTTTTGGTTATAATGGTCAATTTTATGGTAAGATAAAGATAATTTCCTTTGCTTGTGAAAGCTCTACTATGTTTTACTTCCTCCACAGAGGGTAAGTTCTTGATATAAAAATTTTTTAACTATTTATACTATGGATATATTAATATTATTTAACTATGATTGTTTTTTTAAGTTTATCAAAGATGCATTTTTATGCAGATTTTCTTTTCAAAATCACTTTGCTGAGATACAAATTCCCATGGCATACATGTGAAGTGTACAATTAAATTTTTTTTTCTAATTAGTTATACATGACAGTAGAATGCATTTTGGTTCATTGTACACAAATGAAGCACAGCTTTTCATTTATTTTGGAAGTATACAATGTAGAGTTGCACCATATGTGCAGTTATACATGTACTTAGGTTAATGATGTCTGTCTCAGTCCACCATGTTTCCTACCCCTATGTTCCTTCCCCTCCTCTCCCTCACCTTTGCCCAAAGTTCATTCTTCCCTTTCTCCCTGCCCATCCTGCATTATGGATCAACATCCACTTACTCAGCCTTTGTTTTTTGGGGGATTGGCTTACTTCATTCAGCATATTATACAACTCTATCCATTTACCTGCAAATGCCATAATTTTATTCTCTTTTAATTCTGAGTAATATTCCATTGTGTATATATAAACTGCAGTTTCTTCATTCATTCAACTATTAAAGGGCATCTAGGATGGTTTCACAGTTTAGCTATTGTGAATGGAGCTGCTATAAACACTGATGTGACTGCATTGTTATAGTATGCTTCTTTTAAGTCCTTTGGGTATAGACTGCATAGTGGGATAGCTGGGTCAAATGGTGGTTCCATTCCAAGTTTTTTAAGGAATTATATACTTCTTTCCAGAGTGGTAATGCCAATTTGCAGTGCCACTAGAAATATATGAGTGTACCTTTTCCCCTAATCCTTTCCAACACTTATTATTGCTTGTATTCTTGATAATTGCCATTCTGACTAGAGTGAGAAGGAATCTTAGAGTAGTTTTGATTTCCATTTCTGTAATTACTAGTGAAGTTGAACATTTTAATTATATTTGTTGATTGATTGTATATCTTCTTCTGTGAAATGTCTGTTCATTTTCTTAGCCCATTTATTGATTGGGTTATTTATTCTTTTGGTGTTGAGTTTTTGAGTTCTTTCTATATCCTGAAAATTAGTGCTCTACCTGATGTGTGTGTGTAATAAAGATTTTTCCCATTCTGTGGGCTCTCTCTTCACATTATTGATTGTTTCTTTTGCTGAAAAAAGCTTTTTAGTTTAAATCTATCCCATTTATTGATCAATTTATGGAACATATAAAAAATGTCCATTTAATGATTAGGTGGATAATATTTGCTTTGTGTCATTGAAAGGTCATAATAAAATTGGATCTATGCAATACCTCTGACTGACTTCAGTATCTGAGCTCCAGAAGTCCTTGAGTTTCTCAGCTAGAAATGTCCTTGGGCTCCGTAGCTGCCTAGGTGTATCACAGTCCTGCTTTCCCAGTAAAAATACACATTGCTTTGCAGGATGGAGTGACTCTCTTAAGACCCTTCCTATAGTACACGTACAACTACTTCAGCTCTGCCTTTTTAAACACATTCTCATACTCTACTATTTCTTTGCTTACAAGTTTCCTTAGGAAATTTTGCTTTATTATTCTTGATGTTGTATTTTACACACTGAATGATAAAGTTCTGTTTCTTTTCACTTCATCATTTGTATTCAACCTAAATAAACACAAAAGAATTTAGTATAGATAAATATAGAAAGAAGTTATTTTAAATTCTATCATGTAAAAGGTAAAATAAATAAATATATAAATAAATAAAGCAAGCAAGCTTTGAAATGTTGTAGAATTGAAAGAGAGGCTGAGAAATTTGTTGATTTTTCCTTCTTTTAATGAATGAGCTCAATGCAATGAACTTTCCTCTTAGCACTGCCTTTATGGTGTCCCACAGATTTTGGTATGTTGTATTGGAGTTCTCATTCATCTTTCTTTCCAGATATGGAAAACACATCCTAAAATTCTTATAAAATTTTACCTCAAAGAGACAAAATAATATTGAAGAATAAGAAAGCTTGAGTTATCACCCTTTGTAGTTGAAAAACATATTGCAAAACTGCTGTATTCAAAACAATGTAGCCCTGGAGAGAGAGAGAGAGAGAGAGAGAGAGAGAGAGAGAGAGAGAGAGAGAGAGAGA
>NW_025999898.1:2835272-2878696 GCF_001458135.2 Marmota marmota marmota
GAGAGAGAGAGAGAGAGAGAGAGAGAGAGAGAGAGAGAGAGAGAGAAAAGAAGAAGAAGAAGAAGAAGAAGAAGAAGAAGAAGAAGAAGAAGAAAAGAGAACAGTAGGATAGAATAGAAAGCCTAAAACTAAGTTTTGCCACATATGGTAAAATTCAACAAGCAGGCTAAAAACAATCAATGGGGAGAAGAAGCAGTCTCCTGTATAAAAGGTTCAGGGAAAATTGGATATTCACATGTGAAAGAATGAAGCTGGTCCCTTAACTTACACCATGCATTACAAAAATGACTCAAAAGGAGTTAAATACTAATTTAAGAGCTAAAATTATAATACATGCATAAAATCTTCATAACACTGAATTTTGCAATGATTTCTTGAATATAGTACTAAAAGTACAAGTAACTTCAATAAAAAATAGACAAATAAGACTACATTGAACTAAAAACTTTTATGCATCACAGAATCTAACGAACAGAATGAAAAAGAACTTAAAGAATGTGAGAAAATAATTGAAAATCACACATTTTGGGCTGGGGCTGTAGCTCAGTGGCAAAGTGCTTGCCTAGCATGCGTGAGGCACTGGGTTCAATCCTTGGCACCACATAAAAATAAACAAATAAAAGAAAGGCATGCTATCCATCTACAACTAAAAAAAATTTAAAAATTCTATATCTCAAAAGTAAGAACACCAAGAAGAAAAACACAAATAAACTTATTTGAAAATAGACAAAGGACTTGAATAGACATTTCTCTGAAGATGATATATAAATGCCCAGATGCACATAAAAATATGCTCAGCACACTTATCATTAGATTACCAAATCAAAACCAAAACAACATATCACCTAATATTTAGTAGAATGGCTATTATAAAAAGCAGAAAATAACAAATGTTGGCAAGGTGCAGAAAAATTGAAACCTGTATGCTGGATAAGAATACAAAATGGTGCAGCATCTATGGAAAACAGTACAATGGTTCCTCAAACAATTAAAAATTGAATTACTATATGATTTAGTAATCTCATATCTAGGTGTATATCCAAGAGAATTAAAGCCATGATCTTGAAAACATATTTATACACAAATATTCATTGCAGCATTATTCACAATAGCCAACATGTGGAAGTACTCTGAACGTCCAACAATTCAGACTGAATAAATACATTAAAAAAGGTAATAAGTAAATTATTCAGTCTTAGGAAGGAATTCCTTTTACATATAACAATATGGATGCATCTTGAGGAGATTATGCTAACTGAACAGACCAGTTACAGAAAGACAATGAAGGGCATATTCCACTTATATGAGGTGTCTAGTCAAATTAATAACACCACAAATTAGAATAATGTTTGTCAATGGCTGGGGGAGAAGATTGTAAATGGGGGGTTGTAGTTTAATGGGTATAGAATTTCAGTTTTGCAAGATGAAGAGCTTCTGGAGATCTTTTACTTAACAACTAGAATGTACTTAACACTCCCGAACAGTACACTTAAAAAGAATAAGATGGAAAAATTTATGTTGTTTATTTTTAAACAAAAATTAAAACACAAAGGATGCTAGATATGAGGGGACCTGTTGATGCTTTGGCTGGATATGTAGTGCAGAGATGGCAATCTGTGTGTGTTAATGTGAATAGCAGCAAATAGCATCTGCCCTTTTACTCACATCATGCTGAAAAGTAGCACACTCAGCTATTTGGAATGTTTGCCACAAACCACAACCACAGTTTATAGTAGCACCAATGACAGTAGTTGTGAAGGTATAACCAATGGAAATCACAGAGTATGACATCATGTTGGTCACAGAACCACAAAATACTGTTTTTTAAATTATACTTCAAAATTGCTAACTTTAATCATAATAAAGAGGCTTGAATTTGGCTTAAGACTATTCAACACAAAAATAAAAGTAGTAATATTCAAATGGTCCACAAAATGGGAAACATCAAAAATATAATAGACTCTTCTCTCTTCCCAATAGATGCAACTGATCACCAGTCTTGTGGATCCTTTTTCCAGACACCATTCAAATTAATTTGATCCTGTGGACATTTCATTCTAGTTTTATTTAAAATCTGCATGACATCTATTGACTTGGGACTCTAGTTAAATTGTCCCTGATTCATTCTCAGACCCACCCTTTCATGCCTCTTTACTCCTTCTCATCTGGCAGTATCTTTTTGATGGTGAAATATGGTCTCTGATTCCATGGTTCCTCCTCTTCCTGCCTGAAATTTGAGTCTCCTTTCATTGAAGGGCTCACAATATGGTCTCTTCTGGAGAAGGAAGAGCCCTTGAACATTATTTTCTTCTAAAAGAATCTATTCTCACTGTGATGTTCATCATCTCCAATAACATGGAGTAACTCAAAATTCATTGATCATAGTATTAGCCCTTGGCCCATCTATATAGATATGAAGTTTTCCATGTATAGTGAGCATAGAATGCTGTGCAAATACCCACCCAACCCCCACACAGTGACTGTAATCACAAAGTTTGGAGGTTTGGGAAGGCAGGACCCCTGAACAATCTACCTGCTCAGGCTTGCTCTGTCTCTCCTATCCATGAGAAGGTACTGTGATCTAGGCACCCACTTGGTGTTCCCCAGTTTCTTGCATATTTCCACCTCTCTTCCAACAGGAGTTCCTGTGTCTTCCTAGTAGTAAAAATCAGCTTCCTTCTTACAGTCCAGGAAAAAGTTTTAGGAGGGGCTTTCACAATATTAAGAAAGGGGAAATTTTGAACAGATAGTCCCCTATCCTAAGGATTATGGCAACAGCTTTAGTAGAATTGGTGAGCGTCAACCTGGCTGAGGGTCAGAAAAAAGAGGCTAGGGCATCTTCATTATGGCTGGATTCTACTTCTCACCCTCCTTGTTCACTGCACAGTTGGCTGCCAGCAGAGGGAGGGCACCAGAATGTCACCTGCAATAATGACCTCTCTCTTTTCCCTGGGTACTCAATATACCCTGTCCTTGTGGATATAGTCTCTTTTCCTCTTTCCAGGATCTTGAATTGAGGTTGTACTCATCCCCAATCTGTGTCAGGATCTCTGTGCTAGAAGATTACTATCTCCTGTACCTGTAGTAGTAGCTGCATGGAAAAGAACTGTATGTACTGGTATCAACAGCACGTAGAAAGTGTCCCTACCCTCCTGATCTACTAGTATGATGAAACACCATCTGAGGCTCCAGATTGTTTTTCTAGTTCCATCGATGGCTCCTCCAACTCTCTCTCTTCATCCATCTCTGGGCTGCAGCCTGTGGATGAGACTGACTACTAATGCCAGTCTGGTTATGACAGCTATAGGATTCAATGCTCCAGACCACAGGGGAAGTAGGACAAAAACTGTCTCCACTCCAATCTGGTTGCCGTTTTCTGTCACCTGTTTGAATTCTAGAGTTGGAATTTTCTGTTTAAGGGTTTATCTTATTTATTCCAAAAGAATTTCTCTTTTGATCTCATGGTAAATGATCAACTCATACCTTTGCAAACATTTCAAAGAGAAGATTAAGTTCAGTTTATGATTTTTGAAGCTTGGCACTATTATAAGTGTGATCTGGGTTATTCCTTCTTTTGGGTGCTATTCTATGCATTGTAGGATGTTTAGAAGCATCCTTGACCTCCATATATGATGCCAGTAGTACCTACTTTCAAGAGGTGACAAAGAAAAAGAAATCTCCAGACATTGCTAAATATTCTCTGGGGAAAAATCACCATATTTTGAGAACTGCTAGGTAAAAAGAGTATGGTCTTAGCTTTTAGGTGACTGTTGGCTTTGAATTCCTTCCAAAGGGATAAAAAATACCTGGGAATAAACTTAACCTTGATCTTAAACTTGTACAAGAAGGGAAAGTATTATACACTGAAAATGAAAAGAAAAAGCATTGATAAAAGACATTAAAGAATGTGTAAGTAGAAAAAAATTCATGTTTATGGATTGGAAAACTTAATATTGTTAACATTTCAAAACTACCCCGTGAAATCTACAGCTTCTATACCACCTTTAAAAAATTCCACTGATATTTTTTCCATAAAGAGAAAAATGAATTCTAAAAATTCATATGGAATATAAATTACACTAAATAGCTGACATAATAATGAAAACAATGCAGGATGTTCCATTTTTGCTGTTGTCAATGTATTTTTGCAAAGCTACATAATTGAGCCAGTGTTGTACCCACGTATATAATGACAGGTAGAGAAACTGAATAGATTGGAGAGCCCAGAAATAAACTCTTGCATATATGGTCAAACGCAACAAAACATGTCAAAACCACTTAATTGGTAAAAGACAGTCTTTTCAACAAATGGTTCAGAGAAAATTGAATATCCACACTGAAAAGAATGAATCTGAACCCATACCATATACCATGTATAAAAATTGGCTCTAAAAACTTAAATGTGATACCTAAAACTCTAAAACAGAAGAAAACATTAGGAGAAACTTTCATAACACAAGATTTGGCAATGATTTATTGTATATTAAAAACAAGCAATAAAACAAAAATAAACAAATAGGAGTACACCAAACTTTCAAACTTCAGTGCACCTTTTAAACCAACTTTCAAAAAATAGGAGTCAGATTGAGTATGAGAGGAGCTCTTGAAACATGGGCTATGGATATGGGATACATAGATGTCACACCATGTGTGTGAATATGAAAATGAGAAAATACCACCTGCATTTTCTCTCACCTGAGCTAAGAAATGATGAGCCCATCTGCTTGGAATGTTAACCACAAAGTACAGCCATGGTAAGTAAGGGGATAGGAAAAGGAGTGGAATGAGAGGGACAGTAGCACTAATGGCAGAGGTTGTAACTGTACTACCAAAGAATGTCAATGACCTTTCCATAGAACACAATTTCCAAACATTGTTTTTTTTCTTTTTCTACATCAGAATCATCTAATTTAATTGTATATCACCTGAATAAATAGGTTCAAATTTGCCTTTAGGCTATTAACATAAAAATAAAAGTAGTATGACCTTACTTGTTCAGAAAATGAAGAATTTTACATTTATCTTCCCTCTTCCCTCTTTCCTACTCAGAGAGTCAATTGATCACAAGCCTTTTGGGTTCTTTATTCAGAAAGCTTTCAAATACCTCAGGTCTTATTGACTTTTTAATTTTTATATCTTACTTCAAACTTTTATAGTACTTACTGATTATATACTCTGAGTTAATTTCCCTTGATACATATTCACTCCTTCCTACCTTCACAGAGTGTTTCTGTCTGGCAATATCTTCTGATGTTAAAATATGGTCTCCAAGCCCAAGTTTCCTTCCTTTTCCTGCCTGAATACCTGGGCGTCCTTACCACAAAGAGCTTACACACAGGTCTCGTGTAGTCCTTCCTGAAGAAGGAAGAATTATCTCCCTTCAAACAGAGCCCATTCTCCTTGTGATATTCATCAGCTCCAACAGCACAAAGTAAACCAATAGATATGAAGCAAAGTAGTAGCTCTTGGCCTAGATATCTTGCTTAGACATGAAGATGCAACTGGACAGCAAGCACATAATATTCTGCAGAGATTCCAAGGACATGTGGCTGGAATTGTGAGAGGCATGCCTTGGGGACAGCAGAAATCCTGAGAACTAGCACCCACCCAGGATTGACATGTCTCATTCATTCACCAGAGGGCACTGTCTTCCAGGCTTTGGCTTAGCTTTTTCCTGTTTCTCTGACCCTTCAACCCACAGGAGTTCCTGTGCACTCATTTGAGTAAAAAAACAACAGCATCTTGTCTCTCTCCAAATGGAGGCCAGACTAAGTTTGAAGGACTTGCACAGCCTCCAGAAAGGGGAACATTTGCATGAGATCCCCCACCCTGAAGATCAGAGAGACAGATAAGAAGGTTAGGAGAGCCCTGAACTGTCTATGTGGCTCAAGAAGCAGAGTTTGAAGTTGTTTTCACCATGGCTTGGTCTCCACTTTTCTTAATCCTGCTTGTTCACTGCACAGGTGAATGGATGATGTTAAAAGGAACCATCCACCAATAAGACATAACAATTATCAATATGTATGCACCAACCAATGGTGCTGCAACGTTCATAAAACAAACTCTCCTCAAGTTCAAAAGACAAATAGACCACAACACAATAATTATGGGTGACTTTAACACACCTCTCTCACCATTGGAGAGATCTTCCAAACAAAAGTTGAATAAAGAAACTATAGAACTCAATAACACAATTAGTAACTTAGACTTAACTGACATATATAGAATATATCATCCATCATCAAGTGGATATACATTTTTCCTCAGCAGCACATGGATCCTTCTCAAAAGTAGACCATATATTATGCCATAGGGCAACTCTTAGCAAATATAAAGGAGTAGAGATAATACCATGCATCTTATCTGATCATAATGGAATGAAACTGGAAATCAATGATAAAAGAAGAAAGAAAAGTTCCTACATCATTTGGAGAATGAACAATATGCTACTGAATGAACAGTGAGTTACAGAAGACATCAAGGAGGAAATTAAAAAATTCTTAGAGATAAATGAAAACACAGACACAACATATTGGAATCTGTGGGACATTATGAAAGCCATACTAAGAGGAAAATTCATTGCTTGGAGTTCATTCCTCAAAAAAAGAAAAAAACCCAACAAATAAATGATCTCACACTTCATCTCAAAGCCCTAGAAAAAGAAGAGCAAAACAATAGCAAATGCAGTAGAAGGCAAGAAATATTTAAAATCAGAACTGAAATCAATGAAATTGAAATAAAAGAAACAATTGAGGGCGGGGGATGTGGCTCAAGTGGTAGCACGCTTGCCTGGCATGCGTGCGGCCCGGGTTCGATCCTCAGCACCACATACAAACAAAGATGTTGTGTCTGCCGAAAAATAAAAAATAAATATTAAAAATTCAAAAAAAAAAAAAGAAACAATTGAAAAAATTGACAAAACTAAAAGTTGGTTCTTTGAAAAAATAAATAAGATCAACAGACCCTTAGCCATGGTAATGAAGAGAAGAAGAGAGAGAACTCAAATTACTAGCATATAGGGATGAAAAAGGCAATATCACATCAGACACTACAGAAATACAGAAGATAATTAGAAATTATTTTGAAACATTATACTCCAATGAAATAGAAGATAGTGAAGACATTGATAAATTTCTTAAGTCATATGATCTTTCTGATTGATTCAGGAGGAAATACACAACTTAAACAGACTGATATCAAGTGAGGAAATAGAAGAAGACATCAAAAGACTACCAAACAAGAAAAGCCCAAAACTGGATGGATATACAGCAGAGTTTTACAAAACCTTTTAAGAAGAACTAATACCAATACTCTTCAAGCCATTTCAGGAAATAGAAAAAGAGGGAGTACTTCCAAATTCATTCTATGAGGCCAACATCACCCTGATTCCAAAACTGGACAAAGACACTTCAAAGAAAGAAAACTACAGACCAATATCTCTAATGAACCTAGATGCAAAAATCCTCAATAAAATTCTGGAGAATGGGATACAAAAGCGTATCAAAAAAATTGTGCACCATGATCAAGTAGGATTCATCCCTGGGATGTAAGGCTGGTTCAATATACAGAAATCAATAAATGTTATTCACCACATCAATAGACTTAACGATAAGAACCATATGATCATCTCGATAGACGCAGAAAAAGCATTCGACAAAGTACAGCATCCCTTTATGTTCAAAACACTAGAAAAATTAGGGATAACAGGAACTTACCTCAACATTGTAAAAGCTATCTGTGCTAAGCCTCAGGCCAGCATCATTCTAAATGGAGAAAAATTGAAGGCATTCCCACTAAAATCTGGAACAAGATAGATATGCCCTGTCTCACCATTTCTATTCAACATAGTTCTCAAAATACTGGCCAGAGCAATTAGACAGACAAAAGAAATTAAAGGCATAAATATAGGAAAAGAAAAACTTAAATTAGCACTATTTGCTGATGACATGATCTTATACCTAGAAGACCCAAAAGGTTCTACCAAGAAACTTCTAGAACTAGTAGATGAATTCAGCAAAGTGGCAGGATACAAAATTAACACACATAAATCAAAGGCATTCCTGTATATCAGTGACAAATCCTCTGAAATGGAAATGAGGACAAATACTCCATACAGAATATCCTAAAAAAAAGTAAAATATTTGGGAATCAACCTAACAAAAGAGGTGAAAGTTCTATACAACGAAAACTACAGAACCCTAAAGAGAGAAATAGAAGAAGACTTAGAAGATGGCAAGATATACCTTGCTCATGGATAGGCAGAATTAATATCATTAAAATGGCCATATTACCAAAAGCACTTTACAGGTTCAATGCAATTCTGATCAAAATCCTTAATGGCATTCCTTGCAGAAATAGAAAAAGCAATCATGAAATTCATCTGGAAAAATAAGAGAGCCAGAATAGCTAAAGCTATTCTAAGCAGGAAGAGTGAAACAGGTGGTATAGCGATACCAGATTTTAAACTATACTACAGAGCAATAGTAACAAAAACAGCATGGTACTGGCACCAAAACAGGCGGGTAGACCAATGGTACAGAATAGAGGACACAGAGACCAATCCACAAAATTATAACCACCTTATATTAGACAAAGGTGCTAAAAGCATGCAATGGAGAAAGGATAGCATCTTCAACAAGTGGTGCTGGGAGAACTGGAAATACGTATGCAACAAAATGAAATTGAATCCCTTTCTCTCACCATGCAGAAAAGTTAACTAAAAATGGATCAAGGAGCTAGGAATCAAACCAGACACTCTGCGTCTAATAGAAGAAAAAGTTGGCCCTAATCTCCATCACGTGGGGGCAGGCCCCAAATTCCTTAATAAAACACCTATAGCACAAGAGTTAAAACCAAGAATCAACAAATGGGACGTATTCAAACTAAAAAGTTTTTTCTCAGCAAGAAAAATATCATGTGAGGTAAATAAGGAGTCTACATCCTGGGAACAAATTTTTATACCTCACACTTTGGATAGAGCTCTAATCTCTAGAGTATACAAAGAACTCAAAAAGTTAAACAACAAAACAATAAATAATCCAATCAACAAAAGGGCCAAGGACATGAACAGACACTTCTCAGAGGAGGATATACAATCAATCAACAAATACATGAAAAAATGCTCACCATCTCTAGCAATCAGAGAAATGCAAATTAAAACTACTCTAAGATACCATCTCACTCCATTATGAATGGCAGCCATTATAAAGTCAAAGAATAACAAGTGCTGGCGAGGATGCGGGGAAAAAGGTACACTTGTACATTGCTGGTGGGACTGCATATTGGTGCAGCCAATTTGGAAAGCAGTATGGGGATTCCTTGGAAAGCTAGGAATGGAACCACCATTTGACCCAGCTATTCCCCTTCTCAGACTATACCCAAAAGACCTAAAAAGAGCATGCTACAGGGACACAGCCACATCAATGTTTATAGCAGCACAATTCACAATAGCTAGACTATGGAACCAACCTAGATGCCCTTCAATAGATGAATGGATGAAAAAAAATGTGGCCTTTATACACAATGGAATATTATGCAGCACTAAAAAATAACAAGATCATGGCATTTGCAGGGAAATGGATGGCATTAGAGCAGATTATGCTAAGTGAAGTTTGCCAAACCCTAAAAAACAAATGCTGAATGTCTCCTCTGATATAAGGAGGGTGACTCAAAATGGGGTAAGGAGGAAGAGCATGAGAAGAAGATTACCGCTAAATAGGGAAGAGAGGTGGGAGGGAATGGGAGGGAGAAGGGGAATTGCATGGAAGATGCAATTGTTATACAAAAGACATGTATGATGATGTGAGGGGGAAGGAAAAAAAGAGAGAGAAATGTGTCACATTAGATTGGGTAGAGAGAGGGAATGGGAGAGGAGGGGAGGGGAAGGGGGGTATAGGAAGGGCAGCGGAATAAAATGGATACTAGTATTGCTATATATATGTCTGTATAACCAATGTGATTCTGCAACCTGTACACTTGGAAAAATGAGAAATTATACTCCATCTGGTTCAAACAAACAAACAAACTATAAAAACATATAAGTTGGGCATAGTGGTGCATGCTTATTGTCCCAGCATCTTGAGAGACTTGCAAATTTAAAGCCAGCTTCCCTCGGCAACTTAGTGAATCCCTAAGCAATTTAGCAAGATCTTGTTTGAAAGTAAAATAATAAAAATAATAATTAAGAAAAGGGCTGGGAATGTGGCTCAGTGGTCAAGTGCCCCTTTGTCCAAGTGTCAAGATAAATAAATAAATAAGAAAAAATTAAAAACCCCATCTAATACGTTAACATCTACAACCTCTCTGTGGGATAGTGTAATGAACCACTCCACCCTACTGAATTTACCCTACTGAATTTCTAGCTATTGCCAATGAATGAGCAGAAGCTAAAAGTGTAATTTGTAAGTAACAGATAAAAAACTAGCATGTGCTTTGCTAAATTCTCTTGTTCTCTCTCTCTTTCTCTCTCTCAATCTCTTATATTTGGGATTGATCCTGGAGGCACTCTACCATTAAATTATACCCCTAGCTTTTTTTTTTGTTTTAGATAGAGTGTCATTAAATTATGCAGGCTGGCCTTGAAATCGCGATCTTCCTATATCAGTGTCCCAAGTAACCGGGATTACAGGCATGTGCATCTGTACTTGGGTCTTATTTTCTGTAATGAGATCAGCAGAATTCTCAGTAGATTTTTTTCTGCTAGCCTACATCCTGAAATGAAGATGAAATGCACCAAAAATCATAGTGAAGGATATGATTAGATCCTCCTAATCCTATCCTGAATATTAGTGGGAATTAAAACTGAAATTGGGAGTGGGAGAGTCATAGTATCAAAAATTTAAAAAAAAACCATAAAATTCACTTGAGTGCCATTTAGTGCACATTGAGTAAACTGTTTATGGAGACTGCAAAAATTGTTTTCCATTTCTGGAAAATATTAATATTCCTTGGCAAATATTGGATATTATCCATAAAACATGGGAGATGAAACATAATGAGCAGATAACTAAGATGCTGGAAAACTGATTAAAAGCATGGATTACTTTACAAAATACTACTCTAAAGAGAGAAGTTTAGGAGGAATTGCTTTTCTTCCCACAAACAGAAGGAAAAAGAAAGGAAGAGACTCAATAAACATGGAAAATTGTAGAATTGTAAGAACAGATTATTCTCAACCCCAAACACTAAAAGACAAAATTGAAAAATGTTTCAGATAATCATTTCACTGTCCAAAGGAAGACACATTGATATGCCTGATTCACTAGGGCAGGTATGTGTATTCTATCAAATATACTAGTGTGCACTTTCTTTACATTTTGTTCACATATCCATTCTTTATACATACTTGCTTACTCTAGAGAGTCACTTATGGATTATCTTCTGAACTTACTTCAAATTCATCCTCTTCTTTTGATTTCTCCTTAAATTTCTCCTCATCATATCCATAACTTGCCAGGAATCTCCTTCCTCTCCAGAGTTCTCATCTGCAGTATCTCATCATCCCAGGACCTACCATCCTGGGAACAGCTGTGTACAGAAATATAGAGTTGGGGAAGTAGGATAAAAAACCTAAGAGTGTTGGTACTATGATTTACACTTTAATGATGTTTAAATGTGTCTAGTCTACAGCCAGGTAACACTGAATGCACCAAAAAGAATCTTGAATGCATATGTACTGTTATATATACAAACCCCTTCCCAATCACAAATTTTCTTCTAGTATTTTTTTTTTGCCAAATAAGTATACAAACAAAAATATTTTGCTTAATCTAATACATTTATACTGCAAATACCATGATTTTATTCTCTTTTATTGCTGAGTAATATTCCATGTGTATATATGCAACATTTTAAAAATCCATTTATTTTCTGAAGGGCATCTAAGTTGGTTCCACAGTTTAGCTATTGTGAATTGTGCTACTATAAACACTGATGTGACTGTGTCCCTGTAGTATGCTATCTTTAAGTCCTTTGGGTATAGACCAAGGAGACGGATAGCTGGGTCAAATGGTGGTGCCATTCCCAGATTTCCAAAGAATCTCCATATTGCTTTCCATATTGGCTGCACCAATTTGCAATCCTACCAGCAATGTATGAGTGTGCCTTTTTCCCCACATCCTCGCCAACACTTATTGTTGTTTGTCTTCATAATAGCTGCCATTCTGACTGGAGTGAGATGGTATCTTATCATTATCTTGGAGAAGATAATGCTAAGTGAAGTTAGCCAATCCCCCCAAATCAAGTGCCGAATGTTTTCTCTGATATAAGGTGACTGACTCATAGTGGGGTAGGGAGAGGGAGCATAGGAGGAATAGACAAACTCTAGATAGAGCAGAGGGGTAGAGGGGAAGGGAGGGGGCAGGGGCTTAGCAATGATGGTGGAATGTGATGGACATCATTATCCAAAGTACATGTATGAAGACATGAATTGGTGTGAACATACTTTATGTACAAACAGAGATATGAAAAATTGTGTTCTCATAAGAATTGTGATGCATTCTGCTGTCATGTATTTAAAAAATAAAAGCAATTAAAAATAATACATTTATACTATAGACTAAATCTTGAGAGAAATTTTTGCTGCAAGCCTACATGTGAACCTAAAGTGCCATTTTCTTCCAGGGAGCAGACCTGTGGTCCTTACCCCAGGACCTCCTTTGTGTGTTTGATAATGAATCCTCAGGAATTAGGATCCTCAAGAAGTAGGATCTTTGCCTACTGTCTAAGGTCTATAGATTGTATCTCCTGAACTCATCCTGAAATCCAATAGCAGCAACAGCACCAGGCCTTGCCCAGGCTGTTCTGGGTAAGGTAATGCTAAGAATTACAACTCTATTGTGAAGATTGGCATGGGAAGCAAAAATGTCAAAAATATGTGGCTGTGGTGGTTGAAAATGACAAATTTTAACATTTATTAGTTTACAGAATTAAAGAGAGTCAAGGGTTTTTCCTCAATTTTGATGCCCATTCCAGATAAATGTTTTACATCTCTGTTAAAGCTTGTGGGGACAGTAAAGCTTGAATACCTATAAGTACCAAATTATAAGCTCCATCTTGTTATCAAAACTTGATGATTAGTGAAATTTAAGATCAAAATACGACTTGCAAGGGAGAGAAAAGTAGATTACATCAATGATGAAATAAATTATATCAAATGAATTAATCATTGTTGAAATACTTGGTAACTCAGTGACCACAGTGCTAACCTTTTGTTCAATGAGTGAGTTGTGGTCCTGAGACAGAAGGACATTGTTCACATTAAGTTCACTCTCACCATATTTTGAATGCATAAATTGAATAATAATATTATTTTACATAAAGCATGATGGCAAAATACAGTTATTTAAAGCACTTCTTTGATGTTGGAGAATTTATGTTTTTGATATTATGTTTTTGATAAACATATTGTTAAAATAGGTATCATATTGATTTCCAAACCTTCAGCATTATCCTTTCTGCCTAATCATATATTTAATCTCATACACTTGTAACTCATTGACATTTTCTCAAATATATTTGAAATGTAAATATTAATTTGCTCCTGTTTTTCAATTGTATTGCACATTTAATTTTGTTATTGAAGAATAGAATATACATTTTATATATGTGTTTGTTTATATATGTGCATATACACACACACACACTAAGTCATTCAGTTTATAATTATTTATCATGATAAAAACAGAACTAGAGACTTTATTTACTACTGAAACAAGTATCTAAAAATTGAACTAATTTTTGGGTTAGGTAATATCTAGAGCCTGAAAAAATATTGAGGAATATGATAGAAATATTCTACATCACTTTGAATATGCTATTAGTAGAAATATGCATGGTAAAGAGTCCTAGTGAGGGCTCAGAAAGAATTGAGTAACTAGAAAAAAGGGGAATCTTTTTATGTAGTGTGACTGAATTTCTTTTCCTACAATAATGGGGAAAACAGAAATTGTGAATGAGGAACATTTAGCTTAGGAGTTTTCCAAAGTAAGTGGGGAAGGTTTAATCCAGTTTCTTCTATTTAGTAAAATCTAAGCAAAAGAAGAGAAATTGAGGGGTGAATTCTTAAGCAAAATGAGCAAGGCCTTGATATTTGGAATATTATTAAGATATTCTGTGGTCATTCTGACAATTTCCTGCTTATTTTCTTTTTCTGGGCGACTCCAGAGGTAACTCATCTTCCATTGCCTTCCATTTGTCTCTTTGTTGGCCTCCTTTGTGAGGGTGAACTTGCCAAATCATCCTGTCCTCTGTATAGATCTGGGATGTTGAGGGAATGCTTCAGTGTGACAGATGATGCTAGATCATTAAACATTTGTGATGTCCATTGCATACTGCCTGACCCTCGCTTTCTCCTCACTCACGCTGGCACAAAGCCTGTTGTCACACTATGAAACTCTCACGAAGCAGAGTTTTAAGTGTCAGGGAAATGAAGTCTCCTGCCACCAGCCTTGTGACTCAGTCAATTTGGAAGTTCTTCCTCCAACCCCAGTAAAGTTTGCATGTGAATAATGCGAAGCTTTTGACTGTAATGTCATGAACAAAACTATGCCTGAACCCTTTGCAAAACACCTATTTCCTGATTCACAGAAACTGTGTGAGTGAACTATTATTTTTAGTTGCTAAATTTTAGAGCAATCTGAGGTAAATAGATATGGAATAAACATGAAAGGGAAGTGGCAATGTAGGTAAGGCAGTATGCATTGGTGGGCATTGCAGGTAAAGGGGTGAGGTCTTGATATATGTTATTAGTGAAATGTGATGAGACCACAGAGGACTCTCATGATTCCAGTGGGTTTCCTACTGGACTAAGCCATAATTCAGTTCTTTATTTTAAATTTGCCACAGGGATTCTGCACATTTCTATGACTCATTAAGCTTCCTGGGGCAAATCTTGCACTATAAGATAATAAAATCACATGGGCCTCTTCCAAACCTTAATATTTCAAAATTGAATTCCTTGAAGCCAGAGAACTATTTCTCTCTATTGTCTTTGTTGTTCCCTGCACATTCTTTATCAGAGGTAAAGATCCATGTAGGCAATCATCTTCCCCATTTATCTGAATGGTAAAGAGAACATGTGGGAACTTATGACCCTTCAAGAAAATATAGGATGTTGGTGTAACAGTAGGGTTATCCAATGGAAATAAGATGTAAAAATTCAGGTTCTATTTCAGTAGGTTTGCATACTATATTTCAGAAAATGAGCTCATATTTTGAACTACTTCATGAAGAGAGAAATAATGTGGAAGTATGTGGAAGGAAGGAGTTGCTCTTCAGTGAAAATGGCATTAACCACTTTCTTTAAGCTGAGGAATTAAGGAAAATATGAAGGAAGAGAGATCCCAGGATGTTAAAAAATTATAACTCCAAGGTATTAGTGATTTTCCCCTTCATGGATGTGCAGGGGACTAAGATGAACTGAAGAAATATAAATTTGTGTATCAATTGAGAAAGCCTGGTGCTATCCCTGGGGACATCAACCCTCTCATTCTCTCTACACCTTACTTCACCCAAAGTGGCCTTCCATGATTTTACTTTTCACATCCCCCATACTTGGCACACTTCTGGCTTGTTTTAATCTTTCTATGATATTTCTGAAATAAATGGAAAGAATTTTCTAAGTACCACGAGAAACAGAAATTATAGTTACCTTTTAGGGTCCCGTGCAAATGCTGTGCTGACTCATCATCTACAGTGTTTGAGATTTTAGGGGCAACATTTTTAGTAGCAGAAGAAGCAGGAACAAAAATCATCCCTTTATCTGAAAACAAAAGTGCCCAGGAAGGAGTGCCCTGATTCTGAGAATGTTTAACCTTCCCAATGTCCCGTGCTATTTGATGATTCTGAATATGTACACATTCTCATATATGTTTTAAGAACATGTACCTCTTCTGGAAACACTGATTGCTTTGTTTGTCCCACAGGTGTTTCCTACTCTTCATTCAGAGCCAGTTCACAGGTGACTCCTGCTCTGGTCTCTGTGCAAGGATTTACTCAGGTCTTGACTCCCAGAGTCCTCTGAATTCTCACCTCTCTGCAGCCCCCTCATGCTGGATGGTGGTCCTCTCTTCACAGCTCTTTTATCTAATAATACAGAGATCCATCAATTGAAAGGATGGTTATTAATATCAGTTACCATGGGGACACTATATGTTATGATCTGCAGATATTTTTAGAATGAAAGTTAATAGGTTATCAGGCCCAAACCATTCACATTATTTCCACCAAGGGATTAAATGTTGTCCCATAAACACTAGGGGTTTTGTGGATCTTGTCCAGGTTTTTCCAGCAGGTTGCCACTACTGTGATATCTCCCCAAATCCCCAGGTCTTGGGTGTCAAAGCCTGAGTTTGCTGATGGTGACAAAGTAGCACTATGCTTCCTGGGCTGGGAATTTATGTGCAAGATCCCACCAGATGACACCTGGGTCAAATTATGCGTCTTACTCATCACTCTCATTTGTTTGAAGAACCAAGGTCAGACATCAGCTGATGTTTGGGGCGGAGGAGACTTCTGTCCTACTCATGTTTCTCACTGTACAGGTAAAAATGTGACTACGAGACACAGTAGTTTAGTTCCCTAATCTGTGTTGATCCTTGTGGCTCAGAACTCCCATTCTTTACCCTAGTTCCTATCCCATAGGTATCTGCATTTTGAGGTTCTCACTCTCAGCCTGTGCTGACTCAGCCAACATCCATCACTACATCTCTGGAACATCTGTGAGATTTACCTGAACCCTGAGCAGTGGTTTCAGTGTTGGTGACTTCTGGATCCTTTGTACTAGCAGAATACAGAGAACTTTCTCCATGGAGCCTTCTTATATTCCAATAAAATTTAGATAAACTCCAGTGCTCAGGCAATTCAATGAACCAATAGTGCTTGACCAATGCAGGACTTTTGCTCACCTCTGGTCTGTAGCCTGAGGATAAAGCTATTACTGTAGTACATGTCATGCAACTCAAAGGCTTCCATATTGCCCCAAACTTATGCGGAAGTGAGACAAAAACCTCCCTTCTGTTCTGCTCTACTAAGAACAGATGCTTTCATTTCCCCAGTAGTGGGTGGTCTCTCAGAGTTTCACAAGCAGAGCCTTACAGACATTCCTCAGTTCTGGGTCTACACATACTCAGTGGATGGCCATGTTCAGGCCAATAGAGATGATGATCCCAGAAGCATCCTCCCTTGTGTGACACCAATTTACCTCCCATATACAACAATGCCATCGCCTTAGATCTCATGTATGGAAGGGGGATCAGAACACTGTTTACATCATAGGTTGTGGGAGGATTAAAAGAAACCTTTTATATGAACGCATTACAGTGTATGGCCCAGATTCAGCTGCTACGCTCATTGTTGCTGCTAGCTCAGCTAATTCTAGAACTAAATGCTCATTTTATTGTTTCTTTCACTATTTTTCGTTTGATGTAATCCAATTTTTCTATTTTTGTTTTCATTTCTTTTTCCTATTTCTTCTATAATTCCTGTTCTTCCCCACATTCCAATTCCAAAGACTCAGATACAAAGGGAGGTTTTTAAAAATTTTTTCTTAATTATTAAGTGACATGCCAAAATATGAAATGGTATAGATTAATGTGTAACTCATAATTTTCCATACATGTGTGTTTTGCATAATGATTAAATCAGCTTTAACATATTTATGTCCTTAAGCATTTGTCAGTTCTTTATGGTGAAACCCTTAAAAATTCTTTCTTCTTGATTTTTGCAATGTAATTATTATATTGTCACTATACTGTGCAATGGTATACCAGAGCTTCTTGCTCCTATCCAACTATAACTTAGTACTGATGGATCAACTTTTCCCTTTTACCCATCCCTCACTTTTCCTAGCTTTTGTAACCACCAATCTATGCTTAGCTTCTATTAGAACACTTCTTCAGTTTCACATGTGTGAGATCATGTGGTGCATGTCTTTCTGTGCTTGACTAATTTCACTTAACATAATGATCTTCCATTTCATCCATGTTGTTATAAATGACAGGATTTGATTACTTTTTAATGTTAAATAATATTCCGTTATGTATGTGTACCACATTTTCTTTATTGATTTATCAGATGATGGAAACTTAAGTTGTTTCCATTTCTTGGCTAGTGTGAATTACTACATGGACATGGGAGTGCAGATGTCTCTTCTATACACTGATTTCATTTCTTTTAGATATATGCCTAGTAGTGGATTGGTGGATCATATCATTGGTGGTTCTATTTTTAATATTTTTGTGGTGCCTCCATATTATTTTCCATAGAAGCATAGTGACTATACTACTTTACATCCCCATCAACAGTGTGCATCTTTATCAGTGTTTGTTAACTTTTTTAAAAATAATAACCATTCTTTCTGAGGTGAGATAATAGCTCATGGTATTTTATTATTAGCATTTTTTGATAATTAGTGATGCTGAACATTTTTTCATGGACCTGTTGGTCAGTTATATATCTTCTTTTCAGAAATGTTTGTTTAGATTTATTATTCATTTTAAAAACATATTTTTAGTTCCTGGTTTCTTATGTTTTCTGTATATCAATCACTTATCAGATGTGTGCATTACTAATTTTACTCTCATTCTATGGGTTGTCTCTGCAATCTTTTGATTGTTTCTTTCACTATTTTTAGTTTGATGTAATCCAACTTTTCTATTTTTGTTTTCATTTCTTGTGTTTTGGGTGTCTTGTCCAAAATGTCCATTCTCTATTGAAAACATTTCCTGTATGTTTTTTTTTCTAGTAGTTTCACCCTTTCACGTCTTATAGTTCAATCTTTAATCCATTTTGAATTGATCTTTGTAGCTGGTGAAGAGAGAGGTTTAATTTCATTCTTCATGTGTATATCCAGTTTTTGTAATATCATTTATTGAAAAGACTGTCTTTTTTCATATATTTGTTGATTTATTATATATCTTCTTCTGAGAAGTGTCTGTTAAGTTATTTAGGTCATTTATTGATTGGGTTATTTATTCTTTTTGGTGTTAAGTTTTTTGAGTTTTTTATATATCCTGGAAATTAGTGTTCTATCTGATGTGAGTGTAGTAAAGATGTTCTCTCACTCTGTGGACTCTCTCTTCACAATATTGTTTCCTTTGCTGAGAAGAAGCTTTTTAGTTTGAATCTATCCCAATTTTTAATTCTTGATTTTATTTCTTGCACTTTAGGTGTCTTGGTAAGGAAGTCAGGACCTAATCCAACATGATGAAGACAACTTCTCTAGTAACTAAAGAAATGCAAATCAAAACTACTCTAAGATTTTATCTCACTCTAGTCAGAATGGCAGATATTAAAACTATAAGCAATAATATGTGTTGGCGAGGATGTGGGGAAAAAGATTCACTCATACATTGTTGGTGACACTGCAAATTGGTGCAACCAATCTGGCAGCAGTATGGAGATTCCTTAGAAAACTTGGAATGGAGCCACCATATGACCCAGCTATCCCACTCTATACCCAAAGGACTTAAAAGAAGCGTACTATCGTGACACAACCACATCAATGTTTATAGCAGCTCAATTCACAAAAGCTAAACTTTGAAACCAACCTAGATGCCCTTCAATAGATGAATGGATAAAGAAACTGTGGTATATATACACAACAAAATATTACTCAGCAATAAAAGAGAACAAAATTATGGCATTTGCAGGTAAATGGATGGAATTGGAGAATATCATGCTAAGCAAAGTAATCCAATCCCTAAACATCAAAGGCTGAATGTTCTCTCTGATAAGTGTATGTTGATCCATAATAGAATGGGTTGTTGGAAGAATGGAAGAACTTTGGGCAAAGGGGAGTGAGGTGAAAGGAGGGAGGGGCCATGGGGGCAGGAAAAATTGTGAGTGAGATGGACATCATTACTCTAAGTACATGTATGACTGTACATATGTTGTTACTCTATATCATATACAACCAGAGAAATGAAAAATTGTGCTCCATTTGTGTACAATGGATCAAAATGCATTCTGCTGTCATGTATAACTAATCAGAACAAATAAAAATAAATAAATAAAATGAAAAAAAGACTATTTTCTCCATTGTGTATTCTTATTACCCCTGTCAAAAATCAATTGGCTGTAGATGTATAGGTTTATTTTTCTCTTCACTATTGGGTTACTTTGGTTTATATGGCTTTCTTTATGTCAATAATATGTGGTTTTGATTAATACAACTTTGCAATGTGTTTCAAAGTCAAATAGTGTAACGTTTCCTGTATTTATCTCTTTTCAAAAGGGTGCTGGCTCTTTGAGTTTTTTTGTGGTTACACATAAGATTTAAAATTGTTTTTGTATGAAGTATGCTATTGGTATTTTGATAGGGATTGCATTGGATTTATAAATGGCTTTGGATAGTATGAACATTTTAACAATATCAATTTAATATTTAACAATATCAATTCTTTGGGTCCAAGAACATGAAATGTCTTTCCACTTTTTGTATTATTTTAAATTTCTTTCATCAGTATTATATAATTTTTATTGTAGAGCTCTCTTTAATTTGTGCCTGTGCATTAAATTTTTGTAGCTATTGGAAATGATAATGATTTCTTGATCCATTTCAGCTAATTTGTTATTGGCATATAGGAATACTATTGATGTTTGATTTTGATTTTGTATCCTGCATCTTTACTGAATTCATTTATTCTAGTAGCTTTTGGTATATATATATTTATTCATGTCATCTGCAAGCAGTTACAACTAAACTTCTTTTCCAGCTCAGATGTCCTTCATTTATTTTTCTTGCCCAATTTCTCTGGCTAGGATTTTCAGCCTTACGTTGAATAAAAGTGGTTGAAGTGGATATCTTTATCTTATTTCAGATCTTAGAAAATTTTTATCTTTTCCTCAGTAGCATAATGCTAGTTGTTAGTTTATTATAAATGGCTTATATTATCTTTGAGGTATGCTCCTTGTATGCTTAATTTTTTAGGGATTTTAATCATTAGGGATGCTGAATTTTACTGAATGCCTTTTCTGATTTTTAATTTCTTCATCGTATTGGTATGATCAAGTTTTTTATTTGCATATATTGAACTATCCTTGCTTCTCTGGAAAAAATTCACTTGTTTGTGGTGAATAATCTTTATAATGTGCTGTAAGATTTGTTTGCTAATACCTTGTTGAGGATTTTTGTATGTTTATCAAGGATATTGACTTAGTTTTTGTTTTTATAATTGTGTCCTTATCTGGGTTTGGTACCAGGGTAAACCTGACCTTGTAGAATGGGTTGTAAGACTTCCTTCCTGTTCTGTTTACTAGAAAAACACAGGAGAATTGGTATTAGTTCTTTATGTTTTTTGGTAGAATTCAGCAGTAAAACCATCTTTTCATGAGTTTTTCTTTGATTAGAGTATTTTTTTATTACTGATTCAATCTTGTTATCTCTAATTGGTCTGTTCAGATTTCCTCTTTGTTCATGATTCAGTCCTGATGAGGTATACATGTTAAAAAATTTGTCCATTTATTTAGATTATCAAAATTGTTGGCATCTAATTGTTTATAATAATCTCTAATGATCTCTTTTGTTATGTGATATCAGTTTTAATGGCACCCCAGTCTGATTTAATTTGAGTTTTCTCTTTTCTCTTAGTCTAGATATTAGTCTATTTTGTCAATATTTTCAATAAATGGACTCTGTTTCATTGATATTTTGTATTCTTTTATACTCTCAATTTTACTTATTTTTGCTTTGATCTTTATTATTTTCTTCCTTTACTAATTTTGGGTTAATTTGTTCATGTTTTTAGTTTATTTTGTTGTATTGATAGATTTTTTAAATGAAGTCTTTCTACTTTTTTGATGTGGACATTGGTTACTCTAAATTTTCCTTTTAGTACTGCTGTCAGTGTACCCATGGTATGCTATGCTGTGTCTACATCTTAATTTGTTTCAATTAATTTTTAAAAATGTTCTTTATTTTTTTCTGATCTATTGGTTGTTGGTTGATCTATTGAATTGGTCGATTAATTTCTATGTATTTGTATTGTTTCCAAAGTTTTCTTGTTACTGATTACTAGCTTTATTACCTCAAGAACAGAAAAGATATGTAATAAAGTTTCAAATTTAAAAATTTGTTAAGACTTGTTTCATGACCTATTCTATAATCTATCCTAGAAAATGTTTCAGAATGGAGAAAATGAATATTCAATAGCTGTTGATTGGAATGTTCTGTTGACATCTATAATAGATATGTTTGGTCTAGGTGCAATATAACTCTGATGTTTCTTCATTGATTTTCTCTTTGGGTGATCTTTCCGTTACCAAAAGTGTGATGCAAAAGTTCCCCAGTATTATAATATGGAGTGTATTGTATTGGAGTGTATCTCTCTCTTTTGCTTTATGTGTTTGGGTGCTCTGATATTGGGAGCATATATATTTACAGTTGTAATTTCTTCTTGCTGAATTGATTCCTTTACCAGTATATACTGGCCTTCCCTGTCAGTTTTCACTGCTTTTGACTTGAAGTTTATTTTGTCTGTTGTAGTATGGCTACTTATGCTTTCTTTTACATTTCATTTTCATGGATCATGCAGGTCCCTTTATTTTCAGCATTTTCTTAGAGGTGAAGTAAATTTCTTGCGAGCAAAATAGGATGGGGTGTTGGGTTTTTCTTTTTCTTTTCCTTTCTTTTCTTTTTTGTGCTAGGGATAGAAGTCAGGGGCACTTAGCCACTGAGCTACATCTCTACCCCATTTTATATTTTATTTAGAGACAGGATCCTGCTAAGTTGCTTAGGGTCTCAATAAGTTGCTGAGGTTGGCTTTGAACTCCTGAGCTCAATTTATTCCATGCATTTTAATTGGAGAATTTAATTTGTTTCCATTCAAAGTAGTATTTGGTAGGTAAAAATTCCTACAATCATTATGTAAGTTGTTTTCTAGTTTGTTGTAGCTCTTTCCTTTTTCCCTTTCTTACAACCTTTCCTTGTGTTTTTAAGTAAGTTATTTGTGTAGTCTATTTTGATTCCTCAATTATTATTGGTTATTTGTTTACATAGATTATTGTTTATGGCTATCATGATCTTATTGACTATAAATTACTAATTCTTCAATATTCATAATATAACATACACTAAGGAGCATTTTGATTATAACAAGCTATTTTGATATAGATGCAAGTTAACATAATAGTAAAGAGAAGAACTGGAGCTAACAAAAGAGCAATATATATATATAATTTGTTTATATGTATAAATATACCCACGCATGCATATATGGAAATATATGTGAAAATCTCTCTCTGGTTGTATTTCATTCCTCTCCATATTTTGAAATTTTGGTATTCTATTTTGTGATATTATATATTACCTATTGTCTAACATGAATGCAGTTATCATTATATTTTTTTTGTCTCTGTACTAATGTTATGAATTGTTTACATGTCATGGTTACAATATTAGAACCTTCTGAGTTTGTTTGTAGAATTATTCTTGCCAGAGCATGTTATACTTCCTCCCTTACCCATATGAAGAACTTTAGCATTTCTGATGGAACAGGCTTAGGAAAACATATTATCTCTACTTTTGTTTATGTGGATATGTCTTTATCCCTCCTTCATTTGTAAAGGATAGCTTGGCTATATATAGAACTTTTTTGTCCAATATTTTATTTCTTTTAGTACTGTGAAAATTTACTACTACTCTCTTCTGCATTGTAAAGTTTCTGCTGAGATGTTTGTTCAGGCAACATGCAGCGCCCCATATGTTATTTATTTCTTTGCAACTTGGAGAATTTTCTCTTTATATTTTACCTGTGAGAGTTTGATTATAATGTCTTGGGGTAGACTTGGTTGAGTTAAATTTGGATGGTGACTTTTGACTTTACCCACCTAGATATCTGCATCCTCCTCCAGATATGGAATATTTTATGCTATATTATTTTTAATAAGCTTGAATACCAAGTTTTTGCATTTTCAAGTCTTTTGAACCCTCATAATCAGAATTTTTGATCTTTACATATGTCCCCAAAGTTTCCTTAAGCTTTCTTCATTTCTGTTTTTCTTTTTTTATTCTCCAACAGTACATTTTCAAATGCATGTGCTCAAGATTACTAGTTCCTTCTAATGTTTGATCCATCCAGCACTTGATGCCTTCTGTAGCATTTTCAATTTTCAGCTCAAGAAATTGATTGATTTTTGTTGTCATTTTTTACTTATTCTTTTTAGTTACATGTGAGAGTAGAATCCATTGTGATACAATTATGCAAGCATGGGATATATCTTATTTAATTAATACCCCAAATTTGTGAGTACCCATGGTAGTAGAATTCACTTAGGTATTTTTGTATATGCACATAAGAAAATTATATTAGATTCATTCTACTGTCTTTACTATTTCTGTTTCCTCCCTTACCTTCATTTCCCTTGTTTAATTCAATGAACATGTATTCTTCCCCTCCCAACCTTCCTTTGGGTGGCCTAGCCTCCACACACTAGAAAGAACATTCGGCCTTTGGTTTTTTGAGACTGGCTTATTTTATTTAGCATGATAGACTCCAGTTCCATCCATTTATGGAAACTGTTCCATAAATGAACATCAAGTCATTCTTCTTTATGGCTGAGAAATAGTACATTGTGTATATATACACCACAATTTCTTTATCCATTTATCTGTTGAAGGGCACCTAGTTTGGCTCCATAGCCTAGCTGTTGTTAATTGTGCAGCTATATATATTGATGTGGCTGTGCCACTGTAGTATGCTGATTTCAAATCCTTTGTATATATGTCAAAAAGTGGAATAACTGGGTCAAATAGTGATTCCATGCCTCATTTTTTGAGGAATATTGTTTCCAGATTGGTTGCACCAATTTGCAGCACCACCAACAATGTATGAGCATACCCTTTCCAACATTCTCACCAAATTTCTTGCTACTTATATTCTTGATAATTGCCATTCTGGATGAAGTGAGATGGACTCTCAGTGTAGTTTTAATTTACATTTTTCAAATTGCTACAGACATGTTCATTTTTTCATGTATTTGTTGACAATTCATATTTCTTATTTTAAGTCAGTTCCATCCCCTTGGCCATTTATTGATTGGGTTATTTGTTTTTCTGGTGTTTTGTCTTGAGTTCTTTGTATATCCTAGAAATTAATGCCCCATCTGAAGTGCAGGTTGCAAAGATTTTCTCCCATTCAGGAGGCTTTCTTCATGATCTTGATTGTTTCCTTTGTTGTGAAAGTTTTTTAGTTTGATGCTATCCCATTTATTAATTTTTTGTTTCTTATTTTTTAATCACACATGACAAAAGAAAGCATTTTGACATATTATACATACATTGAGTATAACTTATTCTAATTTGGAAACCATTCTTGTGGTTGTACATGATGTGGAGTTTCATTGGTTGTGTATTCATATATGAACATTTTTTTTCACTTTAGGATTCTTGTTAAGGAAGTCAGTTCCTGAGCCAATATGTTGAGGTGTTGAGTCTACATTTTCTTCTAGTATGTGCAGTGTTTTTGGTCTAATTTATAGGTCATTGATCCCTTTGAGTTTAGTTTTGTACAGGGTGAAAGAGAGAGGTGTTAACTTTAATTGTATTGCATACAGATGTACAGTTTTCCCAGCACTGTTGAAGAATCTATCTCTTTTCTCTAGTGTATGATTTTGGCACCTTGTCTAGTGTGAGGTAACTGTATTTATGTGGGCTTATCTCTGTGTCTTCTATTCTGTTCCTTTGGTATTCATGTCTGATTTGGTGCAAATACCATGCCATTTTTTTAACTGTATCTCTGTAGTGTATAATTTAAGGTCCACTTCACTTTTCTCACCAAGAAAATAGCCTCTGGCTATTCTTGGTCTCTTATTTTTCCAAACGAATTTTATGACATATATTTTTATTTCTTTGAAGAGTATCATTGAAATTTTGATGGGAATTGCATTGAATCTGTATTGTGCTTTTGGTATTATGGCCATTTTTCATAGTATTAATTCTGTCTACCAAAGAACATGGGTGGTCTTTCAATTTTCTAAGGTTTTCCTCAATTTCTTTCTTTAGTGTTCTATAGTTTTTATTGTAGAAATACTTCACCTCTTTTGGTATAGTAAGTATTTTTTGAGGCTATTGTGAATGGAATGGTTTTCCTAATTTCTCTTCCAGCTGATTCATCATTGGAGTATAGGAATGCAATTGATTTGTGGGTGCTAATTTTATTTTATTATTTTTCCTTTTTATTAACTTTAAAATTTGTTTTAATTGGTTATACATGACAGTAGAATGCACTTATGCACTTTGACATATCTTACATAGATGGAATATATTTTCTCATTTTTCTGAGTGTATATGTTGCAGAATCATATTGGTCATGTAGTCACATATATACATATAGTAATAATGTCTGTTTCATTCTACTCTTTCCTTGTCCCACATCCCCTTCTCTTTCCTCCCATCACTTCCCTCTACCTAATCTAAGGTAATGCTATTCTTCCATAGTGCCCCCCTCCTTATTGTGAATTAGCATCTGCATATTACAGAAAACATTTGGCCTTTGGTTTTTGGGATTGGCTTATTTTGCTTAGCATGATATTTTCCAAATCTGACCATTTACTGGCAAATGCCATAATTTCACTCTTTTTTAAAGCTTAGTAATATTCCATTGAGTGTATATACCACATTTTTTTTATCCCTTCATCTATTCAGGAACATCTAGGTTGGTTCCATAGAGTAGCTATTGTGAATTGATTTGCTAAAAACATTGATGTGGCTGCATCACTATAGTTTGCTGATTTTAACTCCTTTGAATATAAACCAAGAAGTAGGATAGCTGGGTCAAATGGTGGTTCCATTCCCAGTTTTCTAAGGAATCTACATACTGCTTTCCATAGTGGTTGCACCAATTTTCAGGCCCAAGAGCAATATGTGAGTCTACTTTTTCACCATGTCCTCACCAACATTTATTGTTGCCTGTATTCTTGATGATTGCCATTCTGACAGGAGTGAGATGAAATCTTAGAGTAGTTTTAAGTTGCATTTCTCTAATTGCTAGAGATGTTAAATACTTTTTAAATGTATTTGTTGATCAATCGTATTTCTTCTTCTGTGAAGTGTCTTTTCAGTTCCTTAGCCCATTTATTGATTGGGTTATTATTATTATTTTTTTGATGTTGAGTTTTTCACATATCCTAGAGATTAATGCTTTATACGAGGTGAATGTGGTAAAGATTTTTCCCCAATCTGTGGGCTCTCTCTTCACATTATTGTTTCCTTTGCTGAGAAGAAACTTTTTAATTTGAATCCATCTCATTTATTGATTCTTGATTTTACTTTTTGTGCTTTAAGAGTCTTGTTAAGGAAGTCAGTTCCTAGGCCAACATGGTGAAGATTTGGGCCTATTTTTTCTTCTGTTAGACATAGTGTCTCTGTTCTAGTTGTCTAAGTCCTTGATCCACTTTGAATTCATTTTTGTGCAGGATGAGAGATAGAGGTTTAATTTCCTTTTGCTACATGTGGATTTCCAGTTTTTCCAGTACCATTTGTTGAATGGGCTATCTTTTCTCCAGTGAATGTTTTCAGCAGCCTTGTCTAGTACGAGCTAACTGTATTTATGTGGGTTTGTCTGTGTGTCCTATATTCTGTACCATTGGTCTACAAGTCTATTTTGGTGCCAATAGCATGCCATTTTTGTTACTTTATCTCTTAAGTATAGTTTAAGGTCTGGTATTGTGATACCTCATGCTTCACTTTTCTTGCTAAGGATTGCTTTAACTTTCTGGGTCTCTTATTTTTCTGAATAAATTTCATGATTGCTTTTTATATTTCTATAAAGAATGTCACTGGGATTTTAATAGGAATTGCATTAAATCTGTATGATGCTTTTGGTAGTATGGCCATTTTGACAATATTAATTCTGCCTATCCAAAAGCATGAGAGGTCTTTCCATCTTCTGAGGTTTTCTTTAATTTCTTTCTTTAATGTTCTGTAGTTTTCATTGTAAAGGTCTTTCACCTCTTTTGTGATTGATTCCCAGGTATTTTATTTGTTTTTGAGGCTATTGTTAATGGAGTAGTTTTCTAAATTTCTCTTTCAGTGGATTCATCACTGATATATAGGAATGTGTTTGATTTTGGGGTGTTGATTTTATATCCTGCTACTTTGCTGAATTTAATTATTAGTTCTACAAGTTTTTTGGTGGATTTTAAAAAATGTTCTAGATATAGAATTATGTCATCAGCAAATAGTGATAGTTTGAGTTCTTATTTACCTGTTTGTATCACTTTAATTTCTTTTTTTTTGTTCTAATTGCTCTGACTAGAGTTTCAAGGATGTTGTTAAATAGAAGTGGTGAAAGAGGAATCCTTGTCTTGTTTCAGTTTTTAGCAGGAATGCTTTTAATTTTTCTCCATTTAGAATGATGTTGACCTGGGGTTTAGCATATATAGCTTTTACCATGTTGAGGCATGTTCCTATTATCCCTAGTTTTTTGAAATGAAGGTGTGATATATTTTGTCAAATGCCTTTTCTGCATCTATTGACATGGTCATATGATTCTTGTTTTTAAGGCTATTAATATGATAAATATAAATTATGATATTGATTTCTGTATATTGAACCAGCCCTGCATCCTTGGGATAAATCTTGCTTGATCATGGTGCACTGTCTTTTAAATATGTTTTTGTATGCGATTTTCCAGAATTTTACTGAGAATTTTTACATCTATGTTCATCAGGGATATTGGTCTGAAGTTTACTTTGCTTGATGTGTCTTTGTATGATTTTGGTATCAGGGTGATATTAGTCTCATAGAATGAGTTTGGAAGGGTCCCCTCCTTTTCTATTTTATGGAATACTTTGAGGAGTATTGGTGTTAATTCTTCTTTGAAAGTCTTGTAGAACTCAGCTGAGAATCCATCTAGTTCTGGGCTATTCTTGGTTAGTAGGTTTTTGATGGCATTATCTATTTCTTTACTTGAATTTGATCTGCTTTAATTATGTATGACCTCCTCATTCAGTTTGGTCATATGTCCCTAGAAATTTGTCGATGTCTTCAATATTTTCTATTTTATTAGAGTATAAATTTTTAAAATATTTTCTAATTATCTGGATTTCAGACATGTCCATTGTGATATTTCCTTCTTCATCTTGTATTTTAGTAATTTGAGTTTTCTTTCTTTTTTTTCTTTGCTTGCATGGCCAGGGGTTTATCTATTTTATTTATTTTTTCAAAAAACCAACTTTTTGTTTTGTTATTTTTTTTCCAATTTTTCCTTTTGTTTCAGTTTCATTAATTTCAGCTCTGATTTTAATTATTTCCTGTCTTCTACTGCTTTTGTTGTTGATTTGTTTTTTTTCCTAGGGATTTGTAATGTAGTGTAAGGCCATTTATTTGTTGACTTTTTTATTTTTTTAATGAATGCACTCAATGCAATTACCTTTCTCTTAGTACTACCTTTATAGTGTTCCAGAGATTTTGATATGTTATATTAGTGTTCTCATTTATCTCCAAGAATTTTTAAAATTTCATCCTTGACTTTTTTGACTATTTATTCATTATTTACTTGTGTATTATTTAGTCTCCATTTGTTACAGTAGCTTTTATTTTTTATTTTATCATTTATTTTTAATTTTATTCCATTGTGATCTGATAGAATGCAAGGTACTATCTCTGGTTTTTTTTGTATTTATGAGTTGCTTTGTGGCCTAAGATATGGTCTATTTTAGAGAAGAAGCCATGTGCTGCTGAGAAGAAAGTATATTTGCTCTTTGATATGTGACATATTCTATACATGTCTGATAAATCAAAATTATTGATTGTATTATTTAGTTCTATAGTTTTCTTATTTAGTTGTTTCTTTGAAAATCTATCCAGTGGTGAGAGAGCTGTGTCAAAGTTACCCAGTATTATTGTATTGTGGTCTATTTGACTATTGAAATTGAGAAGAGTTTTTTTTTTTTTTCATGTGCATACATGCTCCATTGTTTTGGGCATAAATATTTATAATTGTTATGTCCTGCTTATATATACTTCCTTTGAGAAGTATGAAATGTTCTTCTTTGTCTTTTCTGATTAACTTTGGTTTGAAGACTCCTTTATCTGAAATGAGAATGGAAACCCTTGCTTGTTTACACAATACATATGAGTGATAAATTTTATCCCATCCTTTCACCTTCAGCCTGTGGATGTCTTTGCCCATGAGGTGAGGCTCTTGAAGACAGCATATTGTTGGGTCTTGTTTTAATCCAATCTATGTATTGGATTAAAAAACAGGACCCAACAATATGTCTATGTCTTTTGATTTATGAATTTAAGCTGTTAATATTAAAGGTTATTATTGAGATATGATTTGTATTCCCTGTCATATTGATTTATATATGGTTTTTAATTTGTCTTAGTTTCTCATTTGGTTGAATGTCCCTTTAGAGTAATCTTCCCTTTGCTGATTTTCACTTTTTTTTTTAACTTCATCCTCAAGGAATATTTTTTTTGAGAATGCTCTGTAGTGAAGGCTTCCTAGTTGTGAATTCTGTTAATTTTTGTTTATCATGGAATGTTTTAGTTTCATCTTCAAATCTGAAACTTAATTTTGCTGGATATAAAATTCTTGGTTGGCATATGTTTTCTTTCAGAGCTTGAAATATATTATTTCAGGACCTCCTAGCTTTGAGGGTCTGGGCTGAGAAATCAGTTGAGATCCAAATTGGTTTTCCCCATATGTAATTTGATTTTTTTCTCTCATAGGCTTTGAGATTTTATCTTTATTCTTGTGTTAGTCATTCTCATTATAATGAGTCTTGGTGTGGGTATGCTGTAATTTTGTACATTTGAGGTATTGTAAGCCTCTTGTATTTGATTTTCCATTCCATTCTTTGGAATTGGAAAAATTTCTGCTATTATATCCTTGAAAAATTTGTGCATTCCTTTGGTTTGTATCTCTGCTCCTTCATCTATTCTGATAACGCTTAAATTTGGTCTTTTCATGTTATCCCATAATTCTTGGCTGTTCCATTCATGAGTTTAATTGTCTTCTCTGCATGTTGAACTCTATTTTCAAGATTATATATTTTGTTTTCAGTGACTGAAGTTCTGTTTTCCATGTGGTCTAGTCTGTTGGTAATACTATCTATTGAATTTATAATTTGGGGTACTGATTCATTTTGAGAATTTCTGCTTGTTTTTTTTTTCACCATCTCTAACTCTTTATTGAAGTGGCCTTTTACTTACTGTATCTTTTTCTTTGATTCCACTCCTCATACTATCCTTTACTTCACATATGAATTTAACTACATACAATCTGAACTCCTTCTTGTACATTTCTTCTACTGTGTTATTAGTGGCTTCTGTTATGGAAGCATCTTGGTTTGGTTGAGATGCTTTATTCCCTTGTTTTTTTCATGTTGTTTGTGTGTTTTACCATCTAAAAACTATGGATCTAAGGCAAGATAAATTTTACCCTGTAGACCTATGCTGTCCCTGAAGGTTTCCAGTGCTTTGCCTTTACTAATGAGACGAATTTCAACAGCACCTAGTGTACACACTATATAGCCTTAATCCTAATAACTTCCACTAAGGCATCTACCACTTTCTTGCATTAAACCAAAATGTTGAGTTCAATAACTATCTATAGTACAAGCAGAATATTTGTTAAAATGATTACAATTTCAAATGGTGAGCAAGAGAACAGAGGTAGTGCAGTATACAATATTTGCCATGGAGGAAGAGAAAAGCTAGAAGTAAAAATTCACAGGGAGTGGAAGAGGAGCCAACAGAGATTGGCTGTTGGTTGAGAAAAATTGGAAAGAAATTCCAAGAAAATAGACAAGAAAAAGGAAGAATACAAACAAAAGAGAAAAAAATTAAAGACATAAGAATACAACAAAAATGCAAAACACCATTCATATATCATTGTCCTCCACACCCGGATGCATAAGAAACATCCTGTTCCAAATATGGTAGAGGGATTAGTGAATCAAAAAATAAAATAAAATAAAACAAATCTTGCTGGAAAGTCCAACGGTCTCTGTCAGTGTTCAACAGTTTCTCAGCCCTGTCTCTGATGTCTCTCAGTATCACCAAACCCAGATTAGCCCTTGTAAACCCAGTCTCTATCCCACTGATCTGGGCTTCAGATACTTCAGGCTTGGCCATGCTGCAGTCCCAAAATCTCAATGCTGTTCCTACTTGCAGGGAGACCACTAGGGATACACTCATGCGAAGGAGCAACCATGAGATGCAGCAGCAAGACAAGGGCCATCAGCACTCTCAGCAGGAAAACCCCAGGCTCCTCCAAACCCACAGCCACCCCCACACTGGACCTACAAGTCCCTGCTGGACTCTCCAGGCAGAAGCTCTTGTGGTAGTAAACCTGCTGACATCTGAGCCCGAGGCCCTGGCTGGTGTCACAAAATGGGTGCAGCTATGTTCAACCAAACCTGGAGTCTCCCCCAAAGCAGTCTTCTAGGCTGTGGTAGCAGAAGTATTTGAGGAGGTTGTTGGCAGCAGGCAGTGGGTCAGCAGTAGAAGCAACTGCAGCTGCAACTGTGGGGGCTGCATCACCAGGCCATCTCTGGGGGTCAGCAGCAGCGTGGGTTTCAGTTGCATCCAGGGCAGCGGTTTCTTCTGTGGCAGCAGCACCCAGAAACAAGACACCCAGGTGACCTCAGGCTGGCAGCAGCAGAATCAGAGGCAGCAGCAATGATTGTATGATTCTTCTCTTTAATTCTATTGATGTGATGGATTATATTTATTGATTTCTGCATGTTGATCCAACCTTGCATCCCTGGGATGAAGCCCACTTGATCATGTTGCACTCTTTTTAATATGTTTCTGTATTTGATTTGCTGGGATTTTATTGAGAATTTTTGCATCTTTGTTCATTAGAGATATTGGTCTGAAGTTTTCTTTCTTTGATGTGTCTCTGTCTGGTTTTTGGAATCAGGGTGGTATTGGTCTCATAGAATGAGTTTGGAAGTGTACCCTCTTTTTTTCTCTTTTATGCAATAATTTGAGGAGCACTGGTTTTCTTTGAAGGGGTTACCAGTTTTAGATCACGTTCCTTAAATGATTAACATGCCTAAAATTTATGTTTAAGGTAAAAAAAGGAAATAGTTACAAAACTAAGGTGGAGATGCCTAGCTTCATCCTGGTTTTTGTTTCCAAAGGGCATCTGGAGACTTTTAGCAAAGGCACCTTCTACATTTGTGTTTCCAGAAGCAAAACTAGCTGCCCATACATGGTAGGTGTGGATTAGTTGTAGGTGATGAAAGGAAAGAATTCAGTATGAGAGACCCAGGTGACATCTTTCTGACCTTTAGATGTCCCCTTCTCCAGGCCCAGACTCGCTGGGCTGGTCATTCTATGAGACCTAAGTCCTCAGGAGAAATGAGTTCCTGTCTTTCTTGTTAGGGTAAACCCTTGAGGATATTATGAAATCTTCAGTAAAGGATCAAACCTTCTCATGAAGGAGATGGTTCCCAGAACCATCACATGCTCTTGTTCGCCTGTTTAATCAAAGAATTGATAATTCTTTTGATTTTTTTACATTGGGTAAAACTCAATGCTTTTGTTCTATAGCCTCTAATTTCAATTTACATTATCGTAGATAAAGTCATCATTATGTAAATATTTTCAGAAAACCTGTTTTCCTCCAATGTCAATCTGTGGAGCATTTACCAAATAAATTTTATCAGGACTTGATGAATGGATAATCCTTGGGGACACATCCATGAACATGTGATCCATTTATAGATCAATCCTCACACACAAGAAAAATATAAAAATAGATTAATAATCTTAAATAACTGTTGGATTCACAAGAAAATAATGAATTGAAGAATAATTATGAAGGAGAAGTTAATACCCACAGTGGGCAACAAGAGAAGAGGAGGCTTTTTACAGACAGTATCATGCTTAAAACCATGGGGCCATCAATAGTGGGCTGAGGAAACCGAATATGAAAGATTCAAACCCCCAAACAAGTTATAGTTATAGTGAAACCTGAATGGAAATGTTGCTATGTATTAACAGAGGATTTCATCCTTGAGATGGGATTTTGATGGTCCTGTATTTATAATGATACCCTATCCCATGTTGAGCATCATTCATCAACTAGGTCCTTCAGTGATGCAAAGCACAGGCCAAAGACATGCATTACCATGTCAAGCATACATCTCTCAAGATCCACCAGGGGCATTCCTCCCTCTCTGCTACTTCTCATACATAGATGAATTCTAGGGGCTCTGGTTTTTCTGCCATATCTACTTTATCAACCACTCCATTTTCCAACAGTGGTGAGCAGTGTCTGGAAGGAGAAAGGAGGGGAAGTAATTGTTTAAAGGGGGCAGAGTTCCTGCTCAGGGAAAAAGTACTGGAAATGGATCATGGTGATGGTGATTATAACATTGCAAATATACTTAAGGCCACTGAATTGTACACTAAGGGTGATTAAAATGAGAAAAAGCATTTTTTGAATGCTTGGATATTGAACCCAGGGCTTCATGCATGCTAGATAAACATTCTCCCACTTAGGTATAACTTCAGCACCTAATTTTATCTTATATGTATATTTTACCACAAGTGAATGATTGCTTATTAAAACTTAAAAAAGTTAATAAAACTCAGAAAAATATTATTTTCAAACTTACAAACTTTGTCATATTATAACTGGTCATTATCAAAAAATATAATAATTATTGGTTACTCTGTACTGAATTTTATTTTCCCATATTCCTCTCTTGAACTTCCAACCCTGTCTCACTATATCTGGAAACAGAATCTTCAATGATGTAGTTGAGATTCAATGAGGTCATAATGGTGGAACCCTAGTAGAAAAACTCTAGTGTCCTTATAAGTAGAATTTAGGGCACAGACTACATAAAATAAAGATAGACAATTGGAGGACAAAAAGAAATCATCTGCAAGCCAAAGATGGAGGATCCAGGGAAATACAACCTGATGACATCTTGATCTTGGATATATAAGAAAATAAACTCCTCTTCTTAGAGTCAGTAGGGTTTAAAATTTGTTATGATAGTCTTATCAAAATTATAAACATGATTTTTATTTAACTTTTTGTCATTAGCAGTAATAATATTATTATTTTTAAAAACAGCTCAAATGGTTTTTTTTTTTGAATTTTGTTCTTTTTATATCTACATGACAGTAGAGTATATGTTCACATATTTACACAAACATGTAGTATATCTTATTCTAATTAAGATCTCAGTCTTGTGTTTGTGCATTGTGTGGAGATTCACTTTGGTGGATTCATATATTTACATAGGAAAGTTTGTCAGATTCATTCCACTGTCTTTCCTATTCCTGTCTTTCCTATTCTCTGTGGGCTTCTTACATAGCAATGGGAGTATATTCAGTGACAGTGACATTTTATCTAAGTAGAATCACGTGACTTCCTCTTTATTTGAACCTGAGACATATTTACTACTTATCCTCACTCACCACAGCTTTCTTTCCTAACAGTCCTTTCCAAATTAATCCATGCTAGGTTCATACCTTTACAATTCAGGCTCAAAAATCAGGAGCAATCAATATGTTGGAGGAAACATGACCAGGATCTTGTGAAGATTTAATCCCTCCCAAATTGAGTAAACACTTTCTCCAGTCCCCAGGGGGGGAATGAGATCCTGGTGTCAAGATTCTGAGTAATCCTGGGAAATGACCCCTAGGCCCTGTGTGGGACATGGACCTCAGCTGAAATCTTAGATTAAGTTTCAGAAATTTGTCCCATCCTTCTTGTTAAATGCAAAAGCTGATTCTCACCTTCACTTTCAAAGTCTCCACATGATAGTTCCTGGGCAATATATATTTCATAGTTCTTGAATTCTCAAAAGAAAGATTACAGTCAAGAGACAGAAAAAAACATAAAGGGTTTATTTTGTGAAGTGAAAATACTCCATAGGGAATGTGGAGTAACACCCCAAGAGAGGAAGTGGCTTGGAATTTTGCATGTGGTGGGGGTTTTTATTTTTTATTTTTTTGGTCTGGAAACCTCTTTCCTCATTTATTATATATTTGGTGTGGCTACCACAGTTTCCCACCATGGATTAGTTAGTGCCTCAGTGTTATGGATGTGCTCCAATGTCAAAGTCCCTTAGGCTGGTTACTCTCATTTCTTCTTACATTTTTTTAAGTGAATGAAACATTTATTATTGAGTTATCATTTATATTAAATTTTAAGCATCTTCTTTCTACATATTTTTTTAGAGAGAGAGAGAGAGAGAGAGAGAGAGAGAGAGAGAGAATTTTTAAAATTTTTACTTTTTAGCTTTGTTTGTATGTGGTGATGAGGATTGAACCTGGGCTGCACGCATGCCAGGTGAGTGTGCTACCGCTTGAGCCACATCCCCAGCCCCTCTACATATTTTTATAGCCATAAATACTCTTATTTTTTAGAGTAATAAATTAAGATTTATGAATATAGAGTTTTTATTTTTAAAATTAATCTTATTGGTTCTTTCTAGTTATACATGACAATAGAATTCATTCTGACCTACTTATAAAAGCATGGAACATAATTTGTTCTAATTCAGTCCCCAGCACTTTTCCTTCCCCTCTCTTCCTCCCACCCTCTATTCTCTTTCCTCTATTCTACTGATTTTTCTCCTGTTTACTTTTAGTTTTTTTTAACTAGTGTCTTGCAAATATACATGATTGTGAGATTCACTGTGCTATATTCATATATGTACATAGAAATTTCAAGTCTGATTCATTCATTGTGTGTCTCTATTCTATCCCTCCTCCCTTCCCTTCATTCATTTTTCATTCCATTTAAGAAGGTAGTACCTGGGTGGGGTTTCTCAGGAGGTATAATAAGTACTCAAGATGGAATAGACCATTCTCTGCTTACCCCATCCCCTGCTAATGTCCTCCCATCTCCCTACTATAAAAATAGACACATATTCACCTGAACCCTGAGGACTCTCCTTTCCGAGCTAGAACATATATTCCACTGCTCACTCTGGCTAGTGAAAACTTTACAGTTCCATAGCAGCCAGAGTGACATCCTGACACCCATCAGTTTTCTAAGTGAACTTGTGGGGAGTTAGGCCTCTCTGCAAACCTGCTCAGTCTGTGGAATAGACCAATGTTTGTACAAAATGGGCGAGCTTGGTTAGGGTCCAGGATGCAGTCAAATGTGACCAGACCTGGTGAGCCATAGTTTGGATAATTGTAAAGATCTAGTTTTGGACAAAAAAAAATACACATCTCAACTGCACCAAGAATGAGCCTGAGTATTGGTGGAAATGAATTCTCAATATACTACCATGTCACTTATGCATAATCTTTCCCTGTTTGTCTTTACTCATACTATATTTTGTGTAAACATGATATTACCATGTTATAGAAACCCCAACAGCAAAAATGTCAGGATCAACACAATAAAATATAAGAATGTTAGGAATTAACAGATAATTTTCTCTATATAAAGCAAATGGGTTCATCACAAGTTATTTATATAGGACCTTATGAAAGGAAAATTAAATGTGGAAAATGGAACTCAAAAGAGGGAAAATAACACTGCTTCTTAAACTTTCTTTGTCCTTTATAATTTTCTTTTAAGGTTAATTCCTATTAATACAGCTGTGGGTTAAACCACATTAATAGTGGAAAGCCTCTTAACTTCCTTGTGAAGCATCTGTCAGATGTCTCCCTGGCAAGAAGTGGGAGGTCCCCATGGACAACAGCCAGCATCAATAGATAATTTTGAGCCGGGCATCCCTTATGAAGGACCAAATAGTCACTGGGCAGGGGCTGGGTATTCTGTTTCTGTTCTTGCACTGGTCTAGAGTGGGTGCATCTCTCATGTTTGTAGAGTAATAGTTGAAGATTCTACCATTCTAAGATGAAAGTTGGAGCAGGTATCATGGACACATGCCAACATGTCGTGATGCAGTGTCTGCATTCCACTGAGGGACATCAGGGGAGTGAACGCATTGTGAAGATCATCTAAGATAATGGAAGTAGAGCTTGAGGAGTGTCCAAGACACATGCATGGGATTTCACAATTTCAGAGGGTCTGAGAGCATTGAATCTAGCTTTTACACTGGGATCTGAAGGAGAAAAATCTGACTGGCTCTTTCATGGCCTGGCTGCTCCTCTCCATCCTTACCATCCTCACCGGTCAGGCATGAGCAGTGGTCAGAGCCTTATAGAGATCCTTACTGTTCCAACAAATCCTCAATTGCCTCCCAACTGGAGCCCTAGTAGTAATCTGTTTCCCAGTCTGTGCTGTTCAGCTGCTCCCTGAATCTTCCGTCTAGCAAGTCAAATTCACCTGCAGTCTGAGCAGCAGGTACAATAGCTAGAGAGTCTGGTACCAGGAGAGCCTAGAAAAAGGTCTTTGGGAAAAGATACAAGTAGGCAAGAGTATTGTGGTAGAACCCAAGTGTGATGAGATACCCAATTGCTTCTCAAGCACAAGTTCTGTCTTGGATTCATAACTGATCATTCAGAACATTCACAAGATTGGACCAAGCTAAATGCCAATGCAGGGCAGACCATGGAAGTGGGAGCAGCTCAGTGTAACTCATAATGACACAGTGAGAGGAGAATCAAACAAAATCTCCCAACTTATCAGCCCATGCCATAGCCCACTTTCGTGCCTTTGTTCTCACAGTTCATAGGGAGCCTCTTGACACTCCTTTAGCATATTTTACTTTACCAAATATTTTCCTAATCTATCACCAGTGTAATAGGATCATGTGTTTTTTCCTGAAGTACCTGGTCTTCATCCACAGCCAAGGGTTCCTGTGTTGCAGTGGATTTCTTTAGGCTCATCTTGAAATATGAGAGTTTACACATGGACATGCATCATTGTCACCATTCAATTAATGGAGTTTTAGATGCCAGGTTGAAGCATTTTATGCAGGTGCACTCCTGCTGAAAAATCATCTGCCCCTGTTAACCTTCACCCAAATTAAACACTGATGAACTGGAGACACAAAGCAAGGCATTACATATTCCCTGGAGTCACAACACATTAATCCTGGTCCACATGGTCATATATATACTAAATATTCACCTGGAATTCACCCAACTCCCATCACCTTCATAAGCACAGAGGTCTCAGAGAATAAATCACTTTAACACTTATGAGTGGATGTGAATGCAGTCACTTTGCTTCTCAGGCCTTTGGAGGAACCTCAAGACACATAGAATTGAAATGTCACTGATTTGTGTTGGAAACAGTGGCCACTCCTGGTTACATATGAGGTTCTCAGGCTTTCTCCTTAGACCCTCTTTGGAGCCCAGTGTGATGACAAGGTTGAGGACTACCAGTCTACAGTGTGGCTCAGTACAGTGAAACCCATATGGGGAATGGAGACATAAACATGCTTGTGACTTCAAAAAGTCCCCACAATGGTCTGGAAGCCTCTTCTCTTCCTTGTGTCTTTGCTCACACTCTTCCCAGGTTTATATAGATTTCAGAGACCTTCCTTTGGAGTGACCTCCTGTCCTTCTCATCCCTAACATGGATTTGTTTTCATTTCGTTATCCTGTTCTCAGCCTCTGCTGACTAATTGGAGCACTCATTGACCCTTTCCACAGGAGGGACAGTAAGTAACTGTCACCAGAATCTAATGCTTTCTAGCAGTCCAAAAGGGGTTTCTTTCTATACTGTTTCCAGCTAAGTCTCTAGGATACTGATTTGTGATGCAAATAGTGGTTACTCCTGGTTACCTTGAGTTCTTAAACTCCCTCTGTGGAGACTAGCCAGAGGACAAGATTGAGGACTACCAGTGTACAATTGGTTCAGCACAGCAAAACCCAGATGGGGAACCAAGTCATAAACATGCTTGTGACTAAGCCTGGGTACAAACTTGATAATATGACATGATCATGAGACCAGACACCAAGCTCTCAGGCAGCCTAATGTTAATTATCCATGGAGAGAAAAACGAAGGAAGCATCTGAATGTATTCCTCTTCCTAACTGAATCCTAAAGTGAAGGATATTTATGATTTACTTGGGTGGAAGTGTGTCACAACAAACAATTCAATTATTTGTTTTCTCAAGAGTACAGCAGCTCCTGGTCTGATCTCAACAATATCAATATATTGTCTACAGAAAGAAGCATCTCCAGTCATATTATTTTTGCCATCTAAGATAAAAACAAAGAAATCATCTTCTGTATGTCCATTTTATTAGGTTTAATTTTAGTACAATTAGATTGCATATTATTTGAAAATATCAAAAATTATAAAAATGTTGGAAAAGATATTTCTCTAATGGTATATGTTAAAATATGTTCTCCTAAGAAGACATGTTGAAGTGATGATTCTAAATACCACAGATTGTGACATTATTTTAAATCATACACAGAAAAAATTTCATATTGACCTGACCTCCCCTCTAGCTCTTGCCCCCTCTCCATATTGGCTTCACCCTCTGGCCAGAATTGATCACTTCCTTCCTTTATTCTTGGTTATTTCTTACTACTCCTTAACTGTGACCTGCTTAATACCAAGGTCTTTATACCAGAAAATTCAGGGAAAGCATTTGAGGTCTGTTTTTGGAAGCTGACACTCATGCCTTCTTTCTTGAACCTTTCTGGTCCCTAACTTCATAAGAACCCTCCACTTCAATGTTTTGTTTTTCAATCCCTTTTTTGCTTTTCTTTCTACTTCCACCTCTTTCTCATTTGCACTATGTCCTCTGAATTATTGACTATACAAATTTATTTTCCCAATCACTCACTAATCTGATCTCTATGTGTGACCTTGTGAGAAATCAAGTAGGGAGACAGAAACAAGACTTTTTGAGCAGCCTGAGAGATTAGTCATTCCTGAATTCTTCCAGGGATCAGATATTTGACTTCTTTTTTTCATGTAGAATTTGAATATGAGACACTCTTTCCTCTGAGGGTCTCTTATAATGTGGAATGAATTATGTATCCTCTTCCTATGAAGGAAGAACCAATAGAAAACTAAAGATGGAGGTGGAATCAGACTGTTCTTGCGAAGGAACTTTACTCTGACCTTGGGCAAGAAGAGAGTAGTGGCTAAGGCCCTGGTGGAGGCAAGGAGCTTCTGTCAGGACAACATGTCCTCTGCTCACAGATATGATGAACTTGATCCTGGCAGCAGGAATTGATGTGGGCCTGCTATGGAGGGGCCTGTGGGGCTCTCATCTATGAAGTTGCTTCCTGGTCTCTAATTGAGCCCAGTATCCAGGGACTCTCTGGGCACCTGAAAAACCCCAAGCCAGGCCATGCCCACTTCTCCCCATCTCCCAGCAATGATAGGTAGACATTGGACTGCACACTGAATCAAAGAGGGGTTGGGTTGACCAGAATAAAAGGAGCCAATTTAAATGAAGGTCCTGTTTCAGTCCTCTGGGGATTCCGGGGGTGTATAAAAGAGACCTGAAGTAGGACTGTCTTTGCAGACCTCTGGGGTGTCTGCACCATGGCCTCAATGCTACTGCTCTCTTGCTCCTTCACTGTATGGATGAGGACAGTCCTCTGCATCCTTATTCCCAGCTCACTCAAACATCTTTGCAAGTATATGCCATTAATATTCTCTCATTTCTCTCCCTATTCCAGTACATAATGAGTTTCTGTGTCTTCAGGGTCCCTCACCCAGCCTGTGCTGACAGAGTTGCCTTCCATATCTGCCTCACTGGGAGACTCAGCCAAGCTCACTTACACCCTGAGCAGTAAGCACAGCACCTTCTACATTTCACAGTATCAGCAGCAGCCAGAGAAGGTCCCTCTGTATGTGATGTGTCTTCACAGTGATGGAAGCCAGAACAAGGAAGACAGGATCCCTGATTTCTTCTAAGGCTCTAGCTTGGAGGCTGACCACTACTTAGGCATCTCCAACATCAAGTCTGAGGATAAAGCTAAATATATCTGTGGTGTAAAGTATAAGATCAGAGAAACATGCTTAAAGCACAGTGACCCAGATGAATATGATGGGGGGATAAAAGTGTTTTTGCTCCCTTGTTACCAAGGTTTTCATGGGGTTCTTAAAAGTGGCTTCTGCTTTGAAACTTTAACAGTGCTGGATGTTTTCTTCTTATTTCTCAAGAGCAGAGCCATAGATAAATGGATTTCTGTTGTGTCCTATTTGGGAAGTAGGTGGCCAGGCTGGGATTGTATAGAATGCAGTGCTTCATGGTACTGATGAACATGTAAAAATAAAACCTGGTATGTATATAGTGTAGTTATCTGGGGGAGAATGAGTAGTGTCCTTTCCTGATTGGAACACCAGGACTGAGGATCTCACTCTTACCTTATACAAATTTATTTCAGTAATAATAACTTCCTTAATTTCTGAACTAAAGATTTTAGAATTCTTCCTAGAATTCTAGAAATTACAAGGTAAAAACAATTGAGTGGGTTGGAGAGAGTGAGAGAATGTGCACGCATAGCGGGAATAAAAGCTCTGACATCCTTTGGCTTTGTATGAAGTCATGGGGGAATTTATGTCAGGTGCTTAGCACCTGGGATTTGGGAGAGAGGGACATGGAGGAAAGAAAAATCACATGACAGTGAAGCTGGCAATCAATGCACACCTTGATAACCATGAAGAAATTGAGAAAAAAATTATTAAATCTGTCTTGAAATCCTTGAGATTGATTTCAGGAGTCTGTGGTAAATTCAAATAGACATATTGCAGCTGAGAGGAGTCCTGTGCAGGCAGAAACTTTCCTGGCCTTTTCTCCCCTCTCACCCAATGCTTCACTTCCAGGGCTTTCCCTCCTCAACTGACACTGGGCCACAGGACCACATGCAGCTCTGAGAGCAGCTCAGGGAATTGTAAACTTGACTCCCATGTTTCTACATGAAAATTATCAGATCTCACTTTTCAGCCTCTCTTTCCTTTCCAATGTGATATCCAGCCAGCTAGAAACATAAGATAAATGCCTCCTTCTTTTAAAGCATTATTTTCTAGGCTACACCTTTTGAAGAATCACTATAGACTTTTAGGTCATACAAAGATTGTCAATAGGTTTAATATAAATCACAATGTTAATGACATGAAAGTAGATAAATCAATAGGTGGCTCCTGTGATCTTATTTAATGGAGTTTCTCAAGGGAAAATTGACTCATTTTAATTTCAGATGTTGTAAATTATTGAGCTAACATGGTTTCTGGTCTAGGGGCCTCACAACCTGTCAATATTTTAAAAACTACAATGTCTGTGCTTCACTTAAGATTAAATAAATTTATCCAGTGGGATACGGTTGAGTAATGTTTTTTTTGTGTGTGTGTGTTTTAGTGCATATATATATATATATTTTTAATTTTTTATTGTGGGTTGTTCAAAACATTACAAATTTCTTGACATATCATATTCGACACTTTGATTCAAGTGGGTTATGAACTCCCACCTTCACCCCATACACAGATTGCAGAATCACATCAGTTACACATCCATTGATTTACAAATTGCCATCCTAGTGTCTGTTGTGCTCCGCTGCCTTTCCCATCCTCCCCCCTCCCCCCACCCCACCTCTCCCTTC
>NW_025999898.1:2882472-2885078 GCF_001458135.2 Marmota marmota marmota
AGTCGCGCGGGCAGCGGCTGGCGGGTCTGGACCTCTGCGCTGCGTGGCGGAGATTCACTCGTCTAGCGCAGACTGTCCCTCCAAAAATCCTACCGATTCCCGGCCGATCTCTCTTTAGTGGAATTTTGCTAGGAGTTTCTCAGCAGGTCGTATCTAAGCGTATCCATGCGTCTCTCTGACCCCGTTGTTGAGGAGGTACTGAAAGCACTGCCTCCCCTCTCGCCGCCATGTTCTCTCCCCGAGTAATGTTATTATAAAAAACTCATGCTTAAAATGTTCAACCAGAATAGATGGATGCCTGCAGCATTTGAGTTTCAGTTAAGCAGTATGTCTTTTGGGTCTCAAAATCATGCAGATATTTTATTATTGTTATCACTGGGAAGATTCTTTACCTAGTTCATTGTCTCTGTTAAACAGGCCATGGAGCAGGAGAAATATGGTAGAAGAAAAGGACAAAGGGTAGACTCTGAAACCATGTCTTGCATCATGCCCTGCAAGTTTGTATTGAAAATAAAAGTAGTATAATTTTTGAATATATCAAAAACAAGTTCAGTTTTTAGTGAGTGAGGCAGTGGAATTACTCTTTTTTATTTTTTTTGGTGCTGGGATTGAACTGAACTGAGCTATATCCCTAGCTCCCGGAATATCTCTTTTGTAATTTATCAAGCCTGTGCTGCAACAAAAACAGTGAATTCTGACAGATGAAAATGAGTTCTTATAAACACAAATATCCTTCTAATTAGAGCTGCTGTCCTTGAGGTACTGTATTTGCTATAGCAAAATAATACAGCCTCAATTGCATGGTTTTGAACATCAATCTGGGGTCGGGGGCATGCTTTTCCAAGCAATGAATAAGCAATATGCATAGTACCAGAAGCAATTAAAACATTTAAGTATGGTCACATGTATACTTAAAATCTTGTGATAAGACTCAAAGAAAGACTGGACAAGGTTCATCCACGGGAAGTACCTGTTTATTGAGGAACAGCTTTGCACATTTATAGAGCCATGGGCAGTTCAACAGAGCAGGGTATTGGCACAAGGTGCTTTCTGATTGGTGGGTAAGGATCATGAGGGTCAGCAGGGCTCACCATTGGGCGTCTTTCTTGCTGCTGTCTCTGGGCATGGGGAAGTTAGTACCGGAAGAGAAGCACGGTCGGCGCCATCTTTGGAGCCGGGGTGACTCCCAACAAAGACTATGTTAAATTTTCTATTGTGAGGGATTCCAAGATGGCTGCGAATAGAGTGCATCACACCCCATGTACCCCGACACTGCGCAGGTGAATAACGAGTTAGAATGACAAAAAGCTATCTTGTCAGGAATTTACGGCAAAATCGGGGTGCACCGAAACCTAGAGGAAGGTTTTCCAACACCGAGGACTGGTTATTGAGTCTCAAACGTGAGCCAACTGTGCGACTAGAGATCCAGGCTGACTGATCCGCTGCTCGCCACGCTGCTGGCCCTGTGGCTACAGATGGCGGGGCGCCGCTGAGAAGCGACCAGCAAGCAGAGAGAAACAGTGCTATGGATTCTGTGGAGTCCTGCCGGCTATGCCCTCACTGAGCTCCGGGCTGAGTTCAGGGTTTGAGACGGGGAAGGAAGCGGTCCAGTTCTATCCCCCATTACGGAAAGTCCACCAAGGAAGCCAGCAGCCACCATCTTGGAGAGCTGACGTCACCACCGCCAGTTTCCAACAGATTGCAACAATAAAACAGGTGTGTGTTACTCAGACCATCTCCCATACAGCGGGGAATTTGCATAAAATCTCCGAGGCTTTCTGGGGGAGGGATTATCAGAACGAGCCTGCATAGAAACGCGGGGAAAGGTAGAGACACCTGACCTCCAACTCCCCCTCCCATCAGCGGAGAAAACGAAACCTGTCTTGCCAGCTCTGGGGGAGGGGCAAGCGGAAAAAATCAAAACAATAGGGTGCTGATTCCCAATAGCCACCCTCCACACCCAGCCAACCACAGGCCCAGAGTACAGTTTGAACTGCCGAGAGGCATCACACAGGGGAAGGCTGGGCTAGCAGGAGAAGCCAGGGGACTAGAGGCCAGGCCCTCGCAACTGGGCGGCTAGAGACCGCCTGCCCGCCAGCGACTAACCGCCCACCCACTGCCCGCGCGACTGGGCGGCTGGAGACTGGGTGGCTGGAGACCGACTGCCTGCCCAACAGTGACCACTCGCGCGACTGGGCGGCTAGAGACCGCCCACCCGCAGGCGACCACCCTCGGCCCCCGAGACTGGGCGGCTGGAGACCGGGCGGCTTGAGACCGACCGCCCGCCCGCCCGCTGGCAACCAGGCGGCTAGACCCTGAGGTACCCAGAAGGTACGGCCAGAGACTCTAGGAAGAGGTCTATAGCCAGGCCTTCATGAAGTAGACAACCGGGAGCTGAAACCAACCAGAGACAGACCAGTCCCACCCCTCCCGTCGGACACCCGGCAAGGAGCCTGGGGCCCGCCATAGCAGAGAGGTGACGTCACCAGAGTTCAGCCGACGGAATTCCTTACCAGCAGAATCCACTTTAGCAGGAGAGAGCAGAAACACAGCAATCAAACAGAGCTGGAAAGTAACGTGAACAACATGAAAAAACAAGGGAAAAA
>NW_025999898.1:2888221-2896900 GCF_001458135.2 Marmota marmota marmota
CGGGCTCCAAATTCCTCAATAGGACACCCATAGCACAAAAGTTAATAACTAGAATCAACAAATGGGACTTACTCAAACTAAAAAGTTTTTTCTCAGCAAAAGAAACAATAAGAGAGGTAAATAGGGAGCCTACACCCTGGGAACAAATCTTTACTCCTCACACTTCAGATAGAGCCCTAATATCCAGAGTATACAAAGAACTCAAAAAATTAGACAATAAGAGAACAAACAACCCAATCAACAAATGGGCCAAGGACCTGAACAGACACTTCTCAGAGGAGGACATACAGTCAATCAACAAGTACATGAAAAAATGCTCAACATCTCTAGCTGTCAGAGAAATGCAAATCAAAACCACCCTAAGATACCATCTCACTCCAGTAAGATTGGCAGCCATTAGGAAGTCAAACAACAACAAGTGCTGGCGAGGATGTGGGGAAAAGGGTACACTTGTACATTGCTGGTGGGACTGCAGATTGGTGCAGCCAATTTGGAAAGCAGTATGGAGATTTCTTGGAAAGCTGGGAATGGAGCCACCATTTGACCCAGCCATTCCCCTTCTTGGTCTATTCCCTAAAGACCTAAAAAGAGCATGCTACAGGGACACTGCTACATCGATGTTCATAGCAGCACAGTTCACAATAGCAAGACTGTGGAACCAACCTAGATGCCCTTCAATAGACGAATGGATAAAAAAAATGTGGCATTTATACACAATGGAGTATTACTCTGCATTAAAAAATGACAAAATCATAGAATTTGCAGGGAAATGGATGGCATTAGAGCAGCTTATGCTAAGCGAAGCTAGCCAATCCTTAAAAAACAAATGCCAAATATCTTCCTTGATATAAAGAGAGCAACTAAGAACAGAACAGGGAGGAAGAGCATGAGGAAAAGATTAACATTAAACAGAGACGAGTGGGGGAAGAGAAAGGGAGAGAGAAGGGAAATCGTATGGAAATGGTAGGAGACCCTCAATGTTACACCAAATTATATATAAGAGGTTGTGAGGGGAAAGGGTGGGGGAACAAGGGAGAGAATTGAACAACAGCAGATGAGGTAGAGAGGGAAGATGGGAGGGGAGGGGAGGGGGGATAGTAGGGGATAGGAAAGATAGCAGAATACAACAGTCACTAATATGCCATTTTGTAAAAATGTGAATGTGTTACCGATGTGATTCTGCAATTTGTATTTGGGGTAAAAATGGGAGCTCATAACCCACTTGAGTCAAATGTATGAAAGATGATATGTCATGAGTTTTGTAATGTTTTGAACAACCAGTAAAAAAATATTAAAAAAAATTCTATTGTGTCAAATCTGGAGTGGATTAGAGCTTTTGCATATTCCACAAAACATCATATAGATACAGTATATTGTTGAAATCTAGCTACTTTAATGAGACAATGGCAGGGTGGAATATATTTCACAGTTCCCTGGACTCCAGAGGATGGGTGATAGGGTTTCCTATGAAGTATCAGGGGCCCATAATATCAGAGAACTCACTAGCCCACTAGGGATCCCCTAGTCTATAGAGGGCATGGATATCCCTTCCACAGTAAAAGACAAATTATTTCATCTCACAGTTTTCTCTTCCAAAAAGAAATCACTCTATATTGACATGTGTATTTTGGTCCTGGAGCATGTTTTATAGGTGAATAGCTTGGAACCATTCTCCAGGTGAAAAGAGGAAACCAGGTATGGAGGTTCCAGAGAAAACACTGTGCATGCTCTGTATGGTGCAAGCATTACTGTGAGTGGAGTCTTCACTTGTCAGATACTGAGCTAGTAGCAGTAACTGACCAGGAAAAGCAAAGACAAATACCAAGTGTAGTATTTGCAAACATTAATGGGAAAAAAATAACATATCTCCCCAGTGATCTGGAGCAATAAGGAACTAAACTCCATTCAAAAGTAAATTCTATTTATTTATTTTATTTGTTCTCATTAGTTATACATGACAGTAGAATGTGTTTTGACACATCAAACACCCATGGAGTATAACTTCTTATTTTCCTGGTTGCACATGATGTAGATTCACACTGGTCGTGTAGTCATATATGCACATAAGGTAATACCTCTTCCTCTCCATATTATGCTATGTGTTCTAACATTTCTAATATAGTGGCAATGAATATGTAAACCCTACCAAATATATCTTGTCATTTATGTCTTTAAAAAATAAAGAAAACGTACATTTTCAATAATCATTTTAAGATTTACTTTTTGAAGATTGTATTCACGTGGGAGAGCATTCAGTCTGTCATCTCAAATAAAACCTCTAGTACAAAAAAAGTAAATTTTAGAGTGATACTGGATCCTACTGGACACAAACCATTTGATCAGGTGATAATGAATTGACCCTGAATCTAGGTATGCCCATTATTAAGTGTGTTTCTGGGCACTCTCAGGCAAGACCTTAGGAAATTCCAATATTCTACTTCTATCAGCAAAATTAATACATCAAAAACATCTAAAAAGAGAAGTACTAATTCTGATTTACTAATATAAAAATAAATACAAATTTCTATGTTAGTATAAAGCTATTGGTACTTACTAATGTGTCTTCTTTCTTTGCTTCTTAGTCCAGTTCACCAAACCTGAGTGCTGGAGCAAATCCCATCCTGAGTCACAGGAGCAGTAAAATAATTTTAAAGAATTAAAATTTAAAAATAAGATACAAATTTAAGTTTAAAAATTTAATTAAATTAAAAATGAAGTTAAATGGTTTATTAAAAATGAAACAATAAAAAATTAAAATTTATTTTGAACAAATCTTAAACTATTAAAAAGATAGATTGCCCTCATTTATTACTGACTTAGATTGTAGATTCTGAAATCTTTGCACCTTCCAAGAAGGGTACTCATGTTTTAGGGCCAGTTCTCACTTTCAGCATTCCAGAAGAACACAAGCTGTGATTCTCAGAGGCCACATGGAAATTATAAACAAAACAGGAAACTTGGCAAAAAAGATTTTAGACAGGACAAATGGAGCCCTCACCGAGTGATTGCATCTCAAGGACCAGGTGGGATTACTCAAGAAATATGCTCCACAGATACCCTTTTAAAGAATCACCTTTTTTACCCCTGCTGCTTGGAGGATTCATCAGAAAATCACAAGTAGTTAATCACTTGAGGGTTACCCCAAGCTGCAAATTTAAGCATCCTTTCTCAAGTAAGGCTTTTCCTTCACAGAGAAACCAATATTTAGTAGGGAGTGAAGAGTATGAAAGGTAGCACAATGTGAAAAGAACAGCAAAGTCATCATCACCAAGATGATTCCTGATGAATGAACATACTATTTGAGAATGCATACACAGTGCAACACCCAACTATCCAAATATATATATACAAACACACACATACACACATTTTTTCTTTTCCTGTGTGTGTGTGTTTTTTCTTTTCACATTTCTCAGGGCTTTGTGCATCCTACACTGAGTGTATACACAAAAACACGTACAGCAAACCTCACAATTAAGTCTATGTCCACATCCACCCAGGCATTTAGTGACCCTCATTTTAAGACACCAGCAATCAAGCAAAGATGTCATCAAATTGGCAGGCACACTTGACCTAAACGTGAGGTGTGGTATGTCTGCTCTTACACAGTATAGACAGGTATTATCGTGATTAACATGAATGAAATCTTCTGACTTATCTCTCTCACCTAATTTTGGGAATTTTTGAAACATTTGAATTTGAACATGGATGTGTCTGGGTGTTCCACTCACTAGTGTCCTGATGGAGTTTTATTTTCCATTTTTTAGAGAAGTTCAAGGGGGCATTTGTAGTAAAATCACTGTTACCAACTCCTGTTACTTTGTCTACATTCAACATTTTTTGAGCTGCCCACATAGTCATGGGCACTGAACACTTCCCTGGAGGTACAAGACTTGACCCTGATTCTATAAGTTCATGCATGCATACACAGTTCAGTTTGAATAATATACCGTCTATATCCTCCCTAGGCACAGTGTTTTCAGTGTGTTCATGAGTCTAACTGGTTGTGAAAGAGAGAGAGAAAGAGAGTTTCGGGAACATGAGAATGGTAGAGTATGAGTTGACCTTCCCATCACTCCCCACAGAGGAAAACATTTTTTTTTTTTTGCATGCATGCAAGAGAGACAGAAGCTCTGGAAGAATCACTCTAAAATATTTTAAAAATATATATTTTTAGTTATAGATGGACATAATATTTTGTTTATTTCTTTTTATGTGGTGCTGAGGATCGAACCCAGTGCCTCACATGTATGAGCTACAACCCCAGCCCTCTAAAATATTTTTGTGAAGACAAATTCATGGAATTATGTTGGATGTTATAGGTTGAGAGCAAAACCCTCCCCTAGACCTGTTAGACTATTTATATAAATTGTTATAGTAATGGGAGGCGGCCATTATGATGACTCAGTTTCCATAGGTTCATGCAGAAAAAAAGGTGCAAGACATGATGAGTCTCCATATGGAAGATTTTTGAATCATGTTTTTTGAAGAGACCACACAGTCAAGGGCACTGATAACTTTCCTGGAAAGGGAAGGAAACTTTAGGGTGGAAGTAAAAGTTGGAACACATTCTGAGTATAGAAAATAAACTTCATGCACAAATAAACTGAACCTATGGGTATTTTGGTATATTCATATTCATATTTTACTTAATTATGAACCAAAAAGATAATCAGCTGCCAACAAGATTCGGGATACAGACCACCACAAGGTCAATGAGTTTTAAACTGTTCAAACCCAGGACACTAATAGAACCCTAGGTGGGAAAATCATAAGGAGAATGTTAAGTTTTGAATCTGTGATGATTCTCTACTGGGCAAAATGGATGAAAGAAACCAATGAATGGCTCTCTAAGAACAAATTTGCCAGTCTGGGATTAGTTCTAAAAAGCATGCTTTGTCATTGGTTTGACAGTGCAAAATGTGGTTATACTTTCATTTGCCCAACCTTTAAAAATTGACATAGCAAGTCTGGAAGTTTAGTTAAGTGATACAACATGTGCTTAACATGCATGAAACTTGGGTTCAATCACAGGCATTGAAAGAAAAAAATCAATAAAACAAATGAATTAGCCAACTATTGGAAAAATTAAAGCAGAAACTGTTTTTCTGAAAATAAGAATAATTCATTTTTGACTGTCAGCATTAAGCATAAGAGTTGTAGAATGTTCAACTTATGATTGTACTAAATCATATGCAAATAAATAATAAGATGTTTGGAATTTGTTTTAATGTTACTCAATTTTCATTCAATTGAGAAGACAGATAAGGCTCTTCCTTCCACACCTCCCATCTGATCTATTAAACCAGAAGGATTGATGCTGTTATCTTTATGCCACCAATATCTTTACAAACTTTTGTCACTGATCTCTAGATAAAAATAAAATATTTGTCACCAGAGGCTGTTTAGCTCCCTATATGCATAGAGCAGTTATATGCCTAGGAAGCAGAGGTCCAGTGTATGTGACATGAGAGACACTGGGTTCTTCTGTTGGACCTCCTCAATATTCCCTGCACCTGACCCAGCCATTCTGGTCATTCCTTGAGTTTTCAAACATTAGAAAAATTTGGTCCTTTTTTTCAGAATATGTTCTGGAGCAGCCTCTGAATTCCCAAGTACAAGATGAACACTTCAATTAACCAATGACATGACTCTTAGACAAGGGGCTTGCTCACTTTCTCTTATTTAGTCCCAAGAATAATCACATATCTTTCTTGGTTGGGATGATGGTTAAAGCCCAAAGACAGTTCTTTGTGGTCTGATAGAATCTCCCATGACCCACCAGTGTAGATGCTCTCACTGCTTCCTGCAGGTGATGCATGGTGCTGGGATTCTGGAGCCCAGGGTTCTTCTATTATGTTCAGTTTACTAATATCTACATTCTCCACTGAATACCATTGTCTAGGAGAGTTAAATGTGGAGTAAGTGTTTGATCAGTGCAGAGTTTATATTGGGGATTATAAAAAAATGCATTCACCATGTTGTGGACAATATCTCAGTGTCATAGGGACAGATTGTGACAATGGGGTTCAGACATTTAAGTAAATTTAAACACATCATTTTAAAAGAGATTACTCTGATTTGTCTAAGGGCTGATATGGAAAAGAAGGAAGAGGGAAGCTCAACCCTGGGTGTCCAGGCAGAACTCTGTTGTACAAATTTTCAGATCTGTGCAATAAGAGGTTTCCAGAAGATATTTTTAGGGTGAGTGAGTTCTCAGGATTATGCAAAAAATTGAACCTCATTTTGCATGGTCTGAAAAGGAGCTCAGAGGACAGAGGTGAGGTCAGATGCGATAAAGGATATAGTGTTATGTAGAGACATCCAGATGTGAACTTAAGGGAAGGACACAGAATGTAGTGAGTGGACAAAGACATGGCATTTTAAGACCTGGGTCCTGGAGCACCAGGAGGTCTCAGCTGTCCCAGAGAATCCTGAGGATTTTCACATGACAGACATGGTCAGAATTCTCTGTCCAGTGCTCATGTCCCCAGATTCTGTGCCTCTGAGCCTCTAGGACTGCCTAGGTCACACCATTCTAGCTCACAAGGCTAGGTTTACACTCTGCTCAGATGAGGCTAGTTTAGCTCACTGGCTAAGATCAGATTTACAAGAAGGCCCAGTGTCTGCAAGGGTGCAGATGGTGGTGAGGAGACATGGGCTTCCACTAGGGGGCCCCAGGAAGCAAAGATCCAGGTAACTCCTCAGCTTCCATGCCTTACATTCCCTATTTTCCCTCCCTGTATTCTCTATTGCTCAGGCAAAGGAGAGAAGACATATTGTAAGGGGACCTGCTCAGCCCAGGGCCTCCAACCCCAGACATTGAAGGCTGTCTTTGAAATTATAGGAGAATTGATGTCTATATGACCCGATATGTAGGGCAACAATTCCATCCCTTCAAAGGTGCTGATGTCTCAGGGCCCAAGTGTAGAAGGGAGAAGAATCAGGCATTATAAGGCTACCTATGTCATTACCCAATTTCTCTAAACCACACTAATTCACTAATTGTCTACAAGGCTTTAGAATTTATGCCCAAGTTTGATTTTTTTTTTTTTTACATTTTACTTTGTTCTTTCAAAAGTCTAAGTCAGTGATGATCTGAGAGAAAGAGAAAGAGCCACAGGAAGAGATCAGAGGTCTGAGGGCAGATAATAACAGGGGGAAATCTCTGATCTGCCCTGGGGAGTAGAAAGAGTGAGCAGTTTTTAGTGCCTAGCCAATGTCTACCCACTGCTGTGTGTTTCCACTGAACTTCCTTCTCTGTTGCCTCCTAGAAAGTTTTTATCAGGAAGGCAAAGTTCTCAGAAATGTCCTTTAAACCACACCATGAGGTAAATTCAGACAGGATAAGGCTGGATGGAGACACAAGACCAAGGTTCATCATGCATAAACACTACTCAGCTCTGTCCTTTTGTGGAGAGAAAGTGGTGAGTAAAGACAATATGTTGGTATATCTTGGCCTCTTGTAGCAGGGTTGATGTGGCCTGACCCTGAGGGCTCTGCTGTGAATATTTTCTCATAGCTACCACCCAACCCTGGACTGCAACTCTCTGGCCCCTACTCACTGAGGTTCAGCTGATCTGTCTTCCCAGGCTGCTGGGGAGCAACAGTCTCTTCACCCAGGTCCACCCTATCCCAAGATCAGCTTTCCAGCAAGCAGTCATGTTCAGGGCGAATGGTGAGGCTTCGACAGTCCAGGAATCAAGTTGATTATCATGAAAGCCTTTTACCTTACATCCTGCTGCTGGAGGGTTTAAAAGGGATTTGGGGAACCAAGGCCTGGTTGAGGGTCCTCAGAGCATAAGTCTGTATAGGATTCTCCCCTGTGATCTTGGTTCCCCTACTTTCCACCCTTCTCATTCATTACACAGGTGGCTCGAATCCAGGATTCAGATATGAGAAAAAAGACATTTGGTACCCTCATGTGCCCTTGTCCACTGAACTGCCCCTCTCACCCTTCTTTTCTATTGATCCACAGAGGTTCAATTTCTGCCACCTCAGCCATTTTCTGTGTCCATGTATATGGGACTCAGTCGACATATCCTGTCTTGGAAGCAGCATCAGTGCATGATGACACCAGGGTAGGTTCCCATTATCAGCAGCTCCCTGACAATTTCCTCACAATCCTCAGGTGTGATGATATTACTTGGGCCTCAGGGAACCTTACCCATTCTCAGGCTCTATATTAGACCATGTAGCATTCCTTAGTATCTAGAGGCTCCAGCTTGAGATGAGGTCAATTATTACTGCATGGCTTGGGACACAACATGCAATGCTTACACAATGCTCTAGACCAGGGAGGAAATGAGAAAAATACCTATAATCCTAGCATTAAAGCATTGAGCTTTCCCTGCACAGCACTAGTCCTGCTTTCTATTGAATTAATGCTCAAAATATAAGTATCAGTACTTCCCTGAGGAATATAGTCCTGCCCTTTCAAATTCTTTTTTTTTTATTTTTTATTGTTGGCTGTTCAAAACATTACATAGTTCTTGATATATCATATTTCACACTTTGATTCAAGTGGGTTATGAGCTCCCATTTTTACCCCAAATACAGATTGCAGAATCACATCAGTTACACATCCATTGATTTACATATTGCCATACTAGTGTCTGTTGTGTTCTGCTGCCTTTCCTATCCTCTACTATCCCCCCTCCCCTCCCCTCCCCTCACCTC
>NW_025999898.1:2901907-2905283 GCF_001458135.2 Marmota marmota marmota
CAGGTGGGTCGCAGGCCCGCCTACCTTGCAGGAGTGATTGGAAGCTCTGTCCCACCACAGGCCACTGGGCCTTTTCTGTCGGTGGTCACCGTTCCACCTACCTGGCAGGCGCGGGGGGTGGGGGGCGGCTCTGCCCCTCAGCAGGCCGCTGGGTCTGCTCTGTGGATGGTCACAGTTCTGTCTCTGCCCTTTCAAATTCTAAAGCCTTCTTTTGTCAGCAACATATTGATTTCCTCAAATTCACCTGAATTAATGTAAGGGACAGGATGTCTTGGAGGGAGACTTATGGTGGTTTCAGGGCAGAAATTGAACACAAAATCTATTGTGACTGACTTAGGAAAATCTGTGGATTCAGAGATCTGCACATTTGCTCCATTTACTGAACACCTCCTAAGTACCAGACTGGGCTCTTTAGGATACAGTTTGAATAAGACAAGTAGAACCCTTGTCCTCAGAGAAATGACTCTGGCATGGTTGTAGCCTTATTTGTCTCCAGGTTTGTCACAAAATCTCTGTGAACAATCTGTGACAATTAAGACTAATTATCACTGTCTCACCTGCTTTGAAGCCAATGCCACCAAGAGCCCTTGTATCAGGAAGAAGAAAGATAAACAAAAATCTGTGCTTTGGTTTCATCTCTACTTGTCCTGCCTGTGACCAACACCAGTTCAGGGTATGGTCACAGAATCACTCATGCTACTCAAACTAGAGGACTTCATACTATTTTTGTCATTCTATCTTTGTGGTTAAACAAAAATACATATTTTCTTGCTTGCCTGGCCATGTAAACAGAATCTTTGTTTTTCTTAAACAGAAGTAGCCACCAGTTGTAGGATAGTGTCAAGAACAGCACCAGTAGGTGAGGCTCTCTGCCTGGACACTGCATGTCATTGTTCCTGGCCCAGGTTGTGTTTCTTATTTCCTGATCTCTGAAATCTCAGAGAAGCTGGGTTTCTGTTTTTTTTTTTTTCTTTTTGGAAAGAAATCCCCTCAATTCCCAGGTACAGAGTGATACCTCCCCAATAATACATGGCTCTCAGACACATCTCAAGTTGACTTTCTGTAACTTAACATAAGGGTTTCCAATGCTTTGTCCTGTCTAGTTCTTTGCTTGATATGATGTTGAAGAAATATCAATATTTTGTAGCTAGACATTTTAAACCCAACCCACAGGAAATCCATGGAACTCTTAGTGAATAATCTGAATCATGGTCCAATGAGAGTGAATGATAGGTCATAAGGTTTCCTGTGGTCAGGATTGAGGAATGAACATCTAAAAAGGGACAGAGATTCCACTTATAGTAATATTCTTTTTATAATAATTCTCATATTGAAGGAAATTCCAAAGCTAGGCTAACATATCCTAATTATGTCAAATACTCAAAAGAAAATAAATCTTTTATAGTCAAAGCAAATTAGAAGCCAAAGAATCAAGAAAGAACAAAAATAGATATTCTCTGACAGTTTTTTATTCTCATGGAAAATATAAATGTGAAATTTGAAGGCATGTACAGAGGAGGATGGGGAAACTATCAGGAGATTTTCACAACAACAATAAAAAAACAAGAAAATAGTAAATTATCTTGCGAGAGTCAATAGTGTTTGACGATTGCCAGGTGAGATCTTCCTGGAGACTTTCAGCCATGACTTTGGTTCAAGAAGAAAGTCTCAAAATAAGCCCAGAAACATGGCAGAGGAAAACTCACTTGGAATATTTGGTAGCATAAGCACTATGAAGTAACTCTCTGTCTGGACTTCAGGTTATTACTGATCTTGTAAAAATAATGTCTAAATCCCCAACACCATGGAGGTTACCTCTCCATTCAACTGTCATTTATATTAATATCAGGAAGATCCATCTGCAGAAGTTCAGGTGTTCTTTCAGAAGATTTGGGCAGGATGAAAGAGGTCAGATGACATGGATTGTGAGGCCTTTAGGGGGCACCTTTACACTGGTCATGAGAAGGCCTGGCTCTTGGCCAGTTCATAGAGGACAATACTTTACAAGCCTTTAAACACCTGAAAAAGCAGTATTCTTTTAAAAGTTTGTTCTAATTAGTTATATATGACAGCAGATTACGTTTAGACATATTTTGTACACAATGGAGCACAACTTCTCATTCCTCTGGCTGTATTCAATGCAGAATCACACCAGTTGTGCATAGGGTCATAATTAGTGATGAATCCACTGAAAAAGATAGGAAACATATCCCATTCACAATAGCCTCAAAAAATAAAATAAAATACTCGGGAATAAATCTAATGAAAGAAGTGAAAGAGCTCTACAATGAAAACTACAGAACACTAAAGAAAGTAATTGAACAAAACCTTAGAAGATGGAAATATCTCCCATGTTCTTGGATAGGTAGAATTCATATTATCAAAATGGCCATACTACCAAAAGCCTTACAGATTTAATGCAATTGCTATTAAAATCCCAATGACATTCTTCATAAAATTAGAAAAAAGTGAATTCATTTGGAAAAACAAGAGATCCAGAATAGCCAAAGTAATCCTTACCAAGGTTAAAGCAGGAAGCATCACAATACCAGACCTTAAGCTATAATACAGAGTTATAGTAACAAAAATGGCATGGTGTTGGCACCACAATAGACATGCAGACCAATGGTACAGAATAGAAGACACAGAGAAAAACACACCTAAACATAGTTATTGCATACTAGACAAAGGCACTAAAAGCAGTATTCTTTATGAATTGTTATGTCCTTTCTTCTGTCCCCTCTAAAGAAACATAAGCTGACTTTCACCCTTGTTTCCTATTTCAAATTTCATGCTTATGGTGTTGTTCAGGCCTGAGTTTCAGGGAGAGATAGAAGGATAATTATGTAGAGGGAATGAATCCGTACAAATGAACTTGATCTAAAATGCATCACGTGAATAGTGTAAGAAAAACTTGGAGATGGAAGCACCTTAATTCGAATAATTTTGCTTTAGTAAATGGAACTCTGTGGGTTTCTCCATAATGACCAAAATATCTCTTCTCTTTATAATTCTCAGTTATTAAATAAACATTTCTCTGGGGAAAAAATGAAGGATTCTGGAAGGAAATTTCCACTGCAATTCACTCCTGTCTTCAGAACATGGGTAGCTGTTCCCATTACTTCTATTACCCTGTAGATCTTCTGCAGGAATCATGTGTTGAGCTTCATCCACAGCATCTAAGTCTTTAGATAAAACTTGATATATTTTGTTGTTCCAGCAGTATTATGACACCCACTTGAACAGGAAAATAACATATTTGAATATTAGAAGTGAATCTCCTTAAATAACAGCAAAAATTTGTCAAAATATTAGGAAGTTGTAATATATATATATATATATATATATATATATATATATATATATATATATATAT
>NW_025999898.1:2905392-2913093 GCF_001458135.2 Marmota marmota marmota
TATAAGAGACAGTATATATATATATATATATATATATATATTAAAATTTTCATTTTGTGAAAATTCATTCTTCCTGAATTTCATTTTATATTGATAAAGTTTTACCTTGCCCATCTAAGATGTTATTGATTGAGACATTTGCAAAGTTTCTGGTGGATGGTGAGCAGGAACTGTGCAGAAGGAGAGAACTTAAAAAATATGAACTATATGTCAGATGCTTCAGTGAGGAAGAGAACCTCTGAGTTGTCAGTGCTGGTTTTATAAAATAGTATGAGAGAAAATGATGGAGCAACTCACCATATAGCCAGCCATGGCAGGAAATATCAGTGTGATCCTTCAAATTACGAAGTATAGTTTAAAAGAAGATTATGACTGTGTAAGAGACATCATCCAATGGCTATCAGAACGACTCCTTGGTGCTTTTTTTTGCATTGTGATGGATTCCTGGTACCCTGGGTTCTCTTTCAATACCCATATTCACAAGCCCTCCATTTAGCACTGACTCCTAATCACCACACAGCTATCACTAAAGGATAAGAATTGTTGTCTGAGGTATGTTGAAGGTGTAAGAATCAACACATGGTGTTGTCTCAGAAGACCCTTCCAAGATTTCAGAATCCATGCTGTTAACTATGATATTCCAATTCATTTATCATGAGAATATCTAATAATCTGTAATATCTATAATATTCTTAATGTGCAATATATGTGAAGAAAATGTTTTCCTACTTTTTTATTTGTCATTGATGTCAGACTTTTAAAGTGACTTAGAGAAGCTGTTACATAGAATTTGGAATTTTTCAGTCATTTTTTATATTCATTTATTTGCTTGATACTATTATTTAATCTCATTTTTTGATATATCTAAAGCTAGATATTTTTTCTAATATCAAAGGAATGCATTTTCCTGATACACAGAATATAATCCATAAATATTTGGATCTGAGTTGAGACTCTATAAGGCAAGTAATATGAAAAATTATAAGCTTGAAAATTTATTAAATAGAAAATTTACCAACAATCCAGGAATTAATATAAGGTTTTCTTTTATACTGTGATAGGCATAATCTCACTGCTTATTTTTCAACAGTTATGGGAGAAATTGTCTCCAAAATTCTTCTTGATTACTAGATAAAGTTTTCATTCTTCCTTTAGTTAAATTTAAGTTATTTTTTTTGTAATTGATTACTTATTATCTATTACTTATAATTGATTATCACAAATTATACCTAGTGGTCACCTAAAATAAAGAATAGTTGGCATCCCAAACCTGAGTGGGCTTCTCTATGTCACTCCAGCACTGTGTTCCCCTCTGCTGTTGATGGTGATAGTTTTAAGACTCAATGTGTGGGGGAATCCCTGTCCCTTCACACTCCAGACAGGGACTATCTGATTTCCCTGTGGGATCACTTCTGGAGGGCTGAAGTCCCAGTAATCACCCACAGAGGGAGGAAGTGAGTTTACTGGAGAGGAATGTGGCCCAAGCACCTGCCTAATGATCTGCATCTCTGCTGTTGTCAGTGCTTCACTTTGCAGGTGTTTCTGTGCCCACAATGTGGCTGAGCCCTCTCTTCTTCCACTTTTAGTTTTCATTTCTCAGAAAGAGTTAAGCTGAGGTTAAAGGAGAGGTCTGCACTGCCTCCAGAAAGGGAGAGATTTGCATATGACATCCAACTTATAGGATCACAAGGACAGATAAGAAGGGTTGGTGGGCTCAGTTCTGGTTGAGGGCTCAGGAAGCAGAGCCTGGGGGCATCGTTACCATGGCCTGGGCTCATGTTCTCTTCACATTCCTCATTCACTGCACAGGTGGCTTTCTACAGGGGATTCTTGAGGGCACCTGGGCTGTCACCTAGGATGATATCTTCTCATCCCTTCCTGGGAAGGAGGATCTGGTCTGATCTCACTGACTTCTATGTTACTTTCTTCTTCCAGGGTCTTGGGCACAGTTTGAATTGACTCAGCCTCACTCTGTGTCTGCACCTCCAGGGAAGACAGTCACCATCTCCTGTACACGCAGCAGTGATGATATTGGGAGTTACTATGTGTACTGGTACCAACAGCGTCAGGGCAGTGCTCCTAGCACTGTGATCTATGAAGATGATAAAAGACCCTCTGGGGTCCCTGATCGGTTCTCAGGATCCATTGACAGTTCCTCCAACACAGCCTCCCTGTCTATCTCTGATCTGCAGATTGAGGATGAGGCTGACTACTATTGTCAGTCTTACGATAGCAGCTATAATCCCACAGTGCTCCAGACACATGGGGAAGTGAGACAAAAACTCCCCAGAGTGTCCTCAGCCTGAATTAACTGCTAACATGTTCCAACAGTGAAGATTGCTTCCTGCTGCCTCCTCTTTGAATGTGAGGTTGGAATTGTCTGCTCTGTTTCTTCAAAACATCTTGATGACTTATCTTCTCGTACATTCAATATCAGTCCATGGAAAGCATATAACTTAAAACATGGATTCTGAACCACAACTCTATTGATAATTTTTGTTGGGAACTCTCCTGCACATGATAAAATGTTCAGCAGCATCACTATCCTATAAACACTCAATTCTATTAACATTCTTCTCTCAATTTTTACAACAAAACAGTTCTAAGTAGTGCCAACTGTTTCCTTCCAGGAAGCAAATGTAGCATTGATTGGGACCACGGAGTTCAAGAGCTTGCCCTTAGTTATATGAAACTGGTGACTTTGAATCTTGTTTATGCCATTCACTGGTCAAATGGGTAGGTTTTTATATCTCTGAAATCCTGGTCCCCACCTGTAGAACAAATTAATAAGATAGAATTCAAATGAATATTCTGATAATTGAATAGTGTTCTAAGTAACATAAGAATAGATTCTGTGCTAACTAATGGTATATAAGTCCCAAGGAGGGTGTAAGATGTAGTATATATCCCATACTAGATGTTCTCATGTACAACGCACATGGAAATGAACTGGAACCGTTCATCCAAGTGATATAAAATCTATGAAGAATGTGCTACCTCATGGATGAACTTGAAAATTTATGCCGGGTCACAATTCACCATAGCTAAACTGTGAAGCCAACCTAGATGCCCTTCAGGAGAGGAATGGGTAAAAAAAATGTGGCGTATATACAGAATGGAATTTTACTCAGCAATAAAAGAGGATAAAATCCTGGCATTTTCAGGTAAATTGATGACATTGGAGTGCCAAGTGAAGTTGGCCAATCCCAAAAAACAAATGCTTAATGTTTTCTCTGATATAAAGAGGCTGATTCATAGTGGGGTAGGGAGGGGGAGCATGGGAGGCATCAATGAAGTTTAGATAGGGAAGAGGGGTAGGAGTAAAAAGGGAGGGGGCAGAGGGTTAGCAAGGATGGTGGAATGTGATAGACATCATTTCTAAAGTACATGTATGAAGACATAAATTGGTGTCAACATACTTTATATATAAGCACAGATATGAAAAATTGTGCTGTGTATGTGTAATAAGAATTGTAATGCATTCCACTGTATTTTATTTTTTAAAAAATCAATAAAAACAGAAAATTTATGTTGTGAGTAAATGAACACAAAAGGTCACATAATGTATGATTGCATTGATAAGAAATATCTAAAATGCTTAAATATTTAAAGGGAGAAAATAGGGAGTATACTCAAAATCTTTTACAACTGAGGGTGAGAGGGATGATAACAATAATGGGAAATAGAACCATTTGAAAAAGTAAAATAGGTTGAGAATAGCTTCAATAAAGGTTGGTGGTTTCTCAGTTCCTTGGTGTCATGAAGTCCACTAAGTGCAGCTGAGATGTTTGTAAAAGTCACTCTTTTCATTTTTTTTATATAAACTGAGGAGAACAAGGTGTTTGGTGCTGGTTTTATGAAGTCACCTACAGACTGGAATGACAGCCTCTGTGATCCCCTTCACTTCCTCAAGCATCAGCATCTGATGAACTTTACAGCTCCCCAAATGCACACCTGTGAGATCCTCAGTTGAGGCAGATGTCTATCCTCATGTAGCATAAAAGGACATGAGGCCAGTAGGGGTTATTTGAACCATTCTTGGAGAGGGACTCTGACCATGCTTGCTGGGAAGCCCCTCGGAAATATGGAAGATAGTTGAGGAAACAGTGAGTTCCCTCTTTGTTTGGAGGTGATCACAGCTGCCAGGTCCTCCCAGGACTCAAGGCCATCGAAGGAAAGTTTTGTTCATTCTAAAAAACATGATTCAGGTAAAATCCTCATCTTGTTCTTCATTAGGGATGTGAAATGATCAGGAAGGAAAAAACAAATATTTGAATGTAGGAGATTCTCCTTCACTGGGTCTTTCGGAGAATTAAAGAGAATCCTACTCCATGCTGGAGTCTCAAGGGGCTGACTTCTGGAGCCCTTGCCACATCACCTGCTTCTTTCTCCATCCTCCTCCTCCATCTTTGCACAGTTGGGGCCTGATCTGTCTGAGGTGGAGCACTCAATGCAAGGACCTAGCTCTTCTAGCCCTTCAATGACACTCATATGTGTCACTGTTTTCTCTGTGTCTCCCCTCCTGGATTTGAGGCCCAGGCAGGGAAGTCACTGAACCAGATCTCATGACAGAATGCCACAATCACCAGCACTGAAATAGCAACATATTGTCAGAAAGGGCATAACTTGGTAGCTGCATCAGCTAGTATATTGTTCTCAAACTCTTATTCATCAGGAATAGCTTACATTCAGAGTTCTTAAAAAGATTCTTTGGTCCCCAGTTTGTCAGATTGCCCTCCGTAATTCTTGGTTCCAGTCTGGAGATGATGCTACTTATTTCCATTTATATTTGTCATTTTGAAATGACATTAAATCCCATGGTCTCCATCTCTCTTCACATTGTGAGCATAATGGTGCATTGAACCACAGGAAGATGTAGGCTGATCACCTGGTTGACAATATTGGAAGGAGGTCTTAGTTAATGGTGTCTTTGAAGCTCGGACCACAAATGCAACTTAATAAATAGTAACGATTAGAATTATTTAATTAATTATCTAACACACACACACACACACACACACAAATACTAAACCTTGGTTTTAAATTTCTGGTTTCTGGTTGGATTATAGGCAATACATATATTGACTTAGAAAGATATTAAAGAACAAGGATGCCTGTTTCCTGCTTTTTGTCCTTATTTCAGTCCAGCTTCTGCATATGAGAGAAAACTTGACTTTCTGGGTCTGGCTTAGCATGTTTTCTATTTCCATCTATCTACCAGAAAATGCCACAATTTCATTCTTTTTTAGGAATGAGTAAAACTCCTTTGTGTGTACATACTTTTTATTTTATTTTTTTTTCCATTTGAGAGTAGACAGACATCTGAACTGGTTTCATGACATGGCTATTGTCAACTGTGGTGCTATAGATACTGGTGTGGCCGGGGAGGAATTCCATGAAAATAGAAGAGAAATCAGTGGAATAGAACAAGGGGATAACGGAGTCAGTGGGGTCGGGGCGGGGGACTGGAAAAAGGAGGAACAGTGGAATGAAATTGACCAAATTGTCCTATATACACCAATGAATATACCACAGTGAATTTTACCTTTGTATATATCATGCACTAATTTAAAGAGAACTACAAACAAGTAGAAGAAAGACCAATAGAGAACAGGAAATGGGGAGGGAGGAGGTGAGGGAAAGGGAAAATACTGGGGACTGAATTGGAAAAAGTTATATTCCATGCTTATATAATTATGTCAAAATGAGCCCGAATGTTTAACTATGGTGCACTAATAAAAATTTTGAAAAGAACAAGGAAGCTAGAAAAACTTACTTAATTTATGATTTTTTTCCATGAAGGGTCTTATCAAATGTAAGGCACAGAATAGGTGAAGTTCTGTACCCATACACAATCTCTTCAGAACAACCATTCAACTTCACATAATCATAAGTTATGCTGAGTATCTACCATTTAACTTCAGATTGTTCTCTTGCTGCTATTCCTACCTCTGAGAAAGTGATTCCCAAGCATAAATTCTTTAAGTTTCAGGACATTTGCTCCTCATTTGTGCCCTAGGTCCTCTCCTATATCAGTTCCTACCAGTCCTTCAAAGTAGGTGTTTGAGGAGCAGTAAAGGAAGCCATGGGGACAGAGAGGGTGTTACCTCCCCAGGGAGAGTCTGTGTCAGACATTTGAGGCAAAGAAGCCTGACCCCAAGTGGTGATATCTAATATAATATCTTCAGAATTAGTGGAAATAATATCATAAGGATGGGTGAAGGAATAATGCCCCTGCTATTGCCAAAAGTATTTGCTGAGAATAGAAGAAAATTAAATTTGATTCCTCATAACAATAACTAGGAGAACTTGCATTTGACCTCAGGGTGCAGTGGATAGGAGTTCAGGAGAAGAAACTGGAGTTAATGCTCCATAAGAACAAGGAAAGATGTGGACAGATAATTAACAGGACTCAAGGATGTGAACATGACTGTAGAGGGCACATGGAGATGCTCAGCTGGTAACAATGAGAGGTTTCAAGATTCTGTTCAGAATGGATTGAAGGGAAAACTGAGGCAATACTTGGGACTATGTGACTATTTAGGCAGCAAATGATCAATTTTGGGGGAAATATTGGATATTTTCTGCTAGATTCCTGATGTGGAAGATATGGAAAAGAAGTAGTGTGAAATCAGGATAAAAGGGTCATCTAAGATGACTCCTGATGTTTTGGGGGAGATTTGGTAAATTCTTATAAGCAAAATCTTAATTTTCTGGCCAAATATTTGACATTAATTTTTACACTTATTTGTGAAGGGGAAATGCTTTGTGGAAATTGCAAGAGTATAGAATTTCTAACAAGGAATTTTTATTTTGTAATTATATTTACTTAAGTGTTTGATGAAGTTTTAAACTAAGCATGTACTTGGTAAGATCTACAGTCTCAAATGATGCCAACAAATCATTAGCAGATTGATTTACCTCTGAGTTTGAGTTTAAGCACTATGTTCATGAGTGACCTTGAGGAAAATACAATCTCATCCCAAATGCACCTGGGAACAACTTGTCTCCAGTTATCCTTTATGTTGTGATGGTAAGACCTCCTGAAGAAACAGGGGTCTTTTCCCTGAATTCTCTGAGGCTTTGGATAGCCTGGAGGGTGAGTTTCCCTGGCCACCAGGAGGCACTGTGGAGCTGGTTGGTGAGGCATTACCAAAAATGGTGCAGGTGAGAAAATCAGTTTCTCTAGGTTATAAAACAAACTTATTATTTATAATTTAGTTGAAACAATTATATGTCTGAATGCCCCCTATTATTTCTTCATGATTTCCTGAGCTTGGCTCCCTTACACTGTTTTTCTCTTTTAAGCCACTTTCTGTCACACCTGATGGTGCTTTTATACTCGGAATGGATGTAGACAGGAACTGAAACAGGAAGAGAACATCATTTGGGCCACAAAACTCTGCCCCTGGGGAATTAGAGGAGTCAATTGTTACAATAAACTCCCTAAAATAGAACTCCAGGATACAGAACTCTAAGGGAATTTACTGTGGCTGAGGGCCATTATATCTTCTACCTGTGTCTCTATAATCAGGGGGCTGATTCATGGTTTACATGAAGTGGCCACGAGGAGACCCTTGTGACTGCCACTTTCCCATGGTTCATAGGCATTTGTTCATTTGTAGCCCAACCTCATACTTATCTATCATTGTGCCCCCATTTCTAAGAACTTGCATGTGGTCAGTTGTATCCTCCATCTCT
>NW_025999898.1:2915402-2989966 GCF_001458135.2 Marmota marmota marmota
AGCATGCTACAGGGACACTGCTACATCGATGTTCATAGCAGCACAATTCACAATAGCAAGACTGTGGAACCAACCTTTTTGAGTTGAAGGGCATCTAGGTTAAAAAAAAATTTGGCATTTATACACAATGGAGTATTACTCTGCATTAAAAAATGACAAAATCATAGAATTTACAGGGAAATGGATGGCATTAGAGCAGATTATGCTAAGTGAAGCTAGCCAATCCATAAAAAACAAATGCCAAATGTCTTCTTTGATATAAGGAGAGTAACTAAGAACAGAGTAGGGTCAAAGAGCATGAGAAGAAGATTAACATTAAATAGGGATGAGAGATGGGAGGGAAAGGGAGAGAGAAGGGAAATTGCATGGAAATGGAAGGAGACCCTCAGAGTTATACAAAAGTAGATACAAGAGGAAGTGAGGGGAAAGGGAAAAATAATACAAGGGGGACAAATGAATGTCAGTAGAGGGGGCAGAGAGAGAAGAGGTGAGGGGAGGGGAGGGGAGGGGGGATAGTAGAGGATAGGAAAGGCAGCAGAACACAACAGACACTAGTATGGCAATATGTAAATCAATGGATGTGTAACTGATGTGATTCTGCAATCTGTATTTGGGGTAAAAAAGGGAGCTCATAACCCACTTGAATCAAAGTGTGAAATATGATATATCAAGAATTATGTAATGTTTTGAACAGCCAACAATAAAAAATTAAAAAAAAAAACACACGGATTATTCATAATTTAGTTGAAACAATCATATGTCTGAATGCCCCCTATTATTTCTTCATCATTTCCTGAGTTTGGCTCCCTAACACTGTTTTTCTCTTTTAAGGCACCTTCTGTCACACCTGATGGTGCTTTTACTCTCAGAATGGTTGTAGACAGGAACTGAAACAGTAAGAGAACATCATTTGGCCACAAAACTCTGCCCCTGGGAGGAGATTTAGAGGAGTCAATTGTTACAATGAAATCCCTAACATAGAACTCCATTATGCAGAACTCTAAGGGAATTTACTGTGGCAGAGGGCCATTATATCTTCTACCTGTATCTCTATAATCAGGGGGCTGATTCATGGTTCACATAAGGTGGCCACGATGAGTGACTGCTACTTTCCCATGGTTCATAGGCATTGGTTCCGTTGTAGCCCAACATCATACTTATCTATCATTGTGCCCCCATTTCTAAGGACTTGCATGTGGTCAGTTGAATCCTCCATCTCTACTGCAGCCCTGGTTACAAAGTCTGCCTGAAAACACCATCTCTCACTGAGAGAACACAGAACTATGATGGCAGATAGTAGTTAGCTCCCAGGGTTCTGAAACTAATCCTGGCATTTCAGTTCTAGAAACATGGCTTCCCTGAGCATCCCTGAACCTAATGTTTCTTGGATCCTCATGGCTTCTCAGGGGAGTTCAGCACGGTTCTTACACATGGGTAGGGATAACCCATTTTCTACTGCCTAGCTTACTGCTTGCCTGTCAATGAGGGTGACAATACCATCTCAAAGTCACTACTGCCTTTAGCACTGAGGACCTTGTTGACTTCTAAGATTGTAGACATATACCTAGAGTCTCTAAATTCAGTGCTTGAGAAAAAACAAACATTAAACATGATTATCTCTGCCCAGGTAGACATGCTTGCAGGAGAGACTATTTTAAGGCAACTATCATTCAGCAAGGAGGAGGTTTTGGTTTGTTCACAGCTGCTGAGAGAGTCTGGGACTTTCAGGGTGGTCACTTGCAGACAGCAGAATCAAAACTTTGGACTGTCCTGTTCTTCTGTGATGCTCTTGCCTGATCCTTTGGTACTCTTCTCATCCAGGTGAATTATTTTCTTTTCACTAAGATCTCAGTGATTAGAATAAAGTACAAATAATTATGTTACTGAATGCTAGAAAAATATTAATATAATTAAAACCACATTTCCAATTTTTAAAGTAGAGAATAAGAGCAAAGTACATATTTTACTGGCTTTTTAAAAAATAGCCAACATTGGGGACTAGGAACAAATCATTACATTTTTTCCTGTGTTTTTCTTTCCAAAAAAGTCTGGAATGTGACATTACTACAGGCTCTTTCTATAGTCACCCAATCTCACTTATAGCCAATCATGAACTCACTCTGTGTAAAAGATTCCTATAAGATAGAAATGTAGTACAACCTTCATGTGCAATTATAAATTTTCCAGTAACAAAATAGAAAAAACAATTGTTATGAAATGTCGTAAAATCAGCACTCAGGGGATATCTTGTAACTAACTGCAAATGCCTTCATAAAAAACAAAAACAAAGCAAAACAGAAAAATCTCAATTATCAAAGTAATTTTCCACCTTCAGGAAGTAGAACTAAAGATCCTGTTAAACCCAAACTAATATAAAGAAGGAGATAGTAAAGATTTGAAGAAAAGTAAGCAAAATATACTCACTGGTCTTAGTCTAGAGTATTCTAGAAAGCAATATTTATTGTTCCTTCCACCAAGGAGACAAGTGCTTTGTGTGTGGGGTTCTTCTTTCCCATTAAGTTCAGATTTCTGCTTACATCTACACCCCAATTATATTTATCTAAGATACCCCACCACTTAGATATAATTAGCCCTTTGGCTGCATCTAAGGTTGGGCTTCCTTTGTGGTCTTATGAGCTGTTCACCTACATGATAAGTCAAGCTTTCTCTCACTGCCAGATAGGTCTCTCCTGGGAAAGATTCAATGTCTTTATATTTTGTCTAGAATATTTTGCTATCCTATACTTCTCCATTCCCAATGTTTATGCCAATGAATTGAGGAGGATTCAGGAGAGGTGCACCAGCCTGTTATAATAGAAAATGGATAAAAGAAAGAGGAAAGTGACTTTCCTTTCAGGACTTTCCCACTGATAGCTCTTGGTTTGTGAGTTCCTGTTCTTTGTCACTCTGGTGTGCTGAACCCTCCAATTCACAGTGTAGGAAGGGGCCACAGTGAAACTGCTTAGGAGACTAAATCATAGAAATTAGGGCTTAGCTATGATGAGGAAGCTACAATCTGTGGAGGAGGCTCCTATGCAGTGAAGTGGTTCCCATCTTTCTAAGGAGGGTGACATGGAGAAGAGATCAGGGTAGTGAATTCCTTCTATAGGATCCCTTGATGTACACCCAAAACTGAGTGTTCTGTTCTTAAGGGAGCAATGATGTGGTCAGCCTGACCAATTGGAAACCATATACTGTTTCCTGGGGGAATTAGGATAACCAGCTGCTGAGCCTCAGACCTGGGAGGCTTGGACAGGTTCCATTCAGCCCCAAACAGAGAGGACAATGAGGTCAGGGTATGGGAGACTATTCAGAGGGAGGGCATAATTTATATTGGAGGTATGCCAGTCCCCTTCAGTGAACAAAATGTCCTAGAAACACTGGGCAGCTCTGATGCATCTGTGGGTCCTCAGGAATCCAAGATGTGCAGGAATCTTCACCTTGACCTGGATGCTGCAACCTCCTCATAATCTGCAGGAGACTGACTGTGGAAAGGAAAAAGCGATGATCTGGGACACCTGGGCTACTTATACCCCTTTTTAGTTTGGACACAGGATGTGGGCAATAAACCTCTGTGTCTCTGCCTCTTCTGTTCTGGGGCCCTGGGTATAAGTCTGGGCTGATCCAGAAGCCTCAGTTTCAGGGTCTGTGGCACAGAAAATCGCTTTCTTCTGCAATGGAAATAGCAATGACATTGGAAGTTATTGTATGGGCTGGTACCAACAAGCTTCCTGGTGCTGTCTCCCAAACTATGATGATTGGAATTTCTTGGCTCTGAGTGTTACTGATCTTCTCAGGTTCCACTTCTGGCAACATAGAATCCCTGAGTATCTCAGGCCTCCAGCCTGAGGGTGAGGCTGATTATTACTGTTCAGTGAGGAACAAAGGCCTCAGTGATCATATGGTGTATCAGACCCATGGGAGGCTAAGACATAAACCTGCTCTTATCCTCCCATAATGCTGATCCTCCCATTACCAAGTGCTTGTGACAATCAGTGTGGGTAAATATGGCAAAAAATAGTGTCCATGTTTGAGTGTCTGACTCTCAGACAACATACCAGCTTCAAGTGGTCAGCAAGAGTTGTGTTTTAGATAGTTTGTTATTGTTGTTGTTGTTGTGACCAAAAGACCTGACAAGAACAACTTTAAGGAGTAAAAGTTTATTTGGGGCTCACATTTTCAGAGGTCTCATTCCATAGATAGATGGCTTTATTCCTTGAGGCTCCAAGATGAAGCAGAACATCAGGGCAAAAGAGTGTGGTGGAGGAAATCATCTTAAGATATCACACTGGGGGGGCAGGGTGGGGAGATTAGAGAGAATGCACTTTCCTCCACATGGACCAAATATAATCTCCCAAGGCATGCCCCTAAGGACCCACCTTCTGCAGCCACAACCAACCTGCTCACAGTTACTGTACACTGAATCCCTATCAGGGGATTAACGTACTGATTAAGTTAAGGCTTTCATAATTGAATTATTTCACATTTAAACTTTCTTGCATTGTCTTACACATGAGCTTTTGGGGGCCATTTAATTTAAACCATAAGAAGTTGCATCCTTGTTTTTCATGTTTGAGAGCTATATTTGCATACCATCAATTACATTCCATGTGAGTATGCAATAGGATATGTTTATTTTGTATCATCAAGTTTCATGCAATCCTAACTTAATCTAAATTTAGAATACTTCATCACCCTACAAAGAAATAATTATTAGTCTGAAATCTAGTAATACTATAAATTTGGTTTATAACTCCATTTACCTACATAATTTAAGAGATCAGTTCATTAAGTGAATATTAGTATATTGTTTTGGACATATTAACACACAAAGATGCAATTTTGTGAAATCAGTTCTATGTTCCTTCTTACTGTTAAATAAACTCCATTGTATATGAACTAGGGGCTTATCCATCTATCAGTAATTGGAGATTTGAGTGTTTAAAATCTTGGCATTTATGAGTAATTTGCTACATTCTTTGGTATGGAAATTTAAATTTCTTTTTTGCATATGCTTTCTTTTCTCTTAGGTAGTAAATAGGAGATAAAATTTTGGACTGTATGTTAACTCTCTTGGAGGAAATGTGTACTGCTTTTCAAAGTAGGTATACCAATTCTCTTTGCCATGAGGAATGTGAGTATCCCTATTTCTACATATTCTGACCCAAACTTATTACCTTTCATTTTTAATAGAGCCAACCTGAATGGAAATTAATTTGTATCTCATTATGGATTTGCTTGCATTCTAAGGACTAATGATGCTAAGAATTATCAAGGTACTTGATTCCACACAGCCCGATGGCATCTGGACAATCCCTGATGAGGAATGCATAAGTAAATTCTATGAATAAATAAAAATTGTGCAAAGGAAATGAAATAAAACATCAGTTGTTTGCAATGGGTTTAGAATGAACTTCAACACGAGGAAGCAGACACAACACACTTTCTTGTCAGAAAGAAGCACATATTCAGCTTTTCAACAGATGAGTGGATAAAGGAAGTGAAGGGGAATTACTTAGTTAAGAAGGAGAATGACTTTATGACATTTGCCAGTAAATGGGTGGATCTTCAGACTGTCATGCTAAATGAAATAAGCTGATCCCCAGAACTAAAGTTTGAATGTTTTCACTGATATGTGGAAGTTATCCTGAATAAGAGGTCAGCCTGTGAAAATCTTCAGGTGTATAGGAAGTGATCTGGAATATACTGTGCCCACATCTCAGGGAAGTCTGAAAATTTAGTTTTGCACATAGAGCAGAGAACCTAGATGTTCCTTCTACTGCATGGCCTACTCCTCCCAAGGGTTCACTCTTGTGCCTGGAAGCAGGCACAATTAACACTTTCCAAACAAATCCTAGTTCTTTGTTTCTGTGAGGTGTATTTATAAGTCCCATATGGTAAAGTCTTGATTTCCAGTTCATGATGCTATTGGGAGGTGGTGGGACATTTAAGAGACAGAGACTGGTGGGGCTCTTTGTCATTGATGGCATAACCTTGAAGGGGATACTGGAACCCCAGCCCCTTTCCCTTTTGCTCTTTTTGCATTTGGCAATGAGGTGAATATTTCTTCTCTTTTATAAATACTTGCTGCAATGTGCTATCTAGCTACAGACTCAAAAGTGATTGGTGCTCAAGGTCATGGAAAACTGGAAGCATGGAAAACATGAGTCGATTTTTCTCAAGTATTTAGATATAGTTATAGAACTGACTCACAGTCCTAGCATAGGAAGTGTTTTATGGGTATCCCAAATGAAGACCCAATATGAAAACAATTGTCAAACCACCTAAGTGTCATTAAATGTAAGCTATAAGATAGAGAAAGACTATATTTGGATGAAAAATACATATCCAGAAGTCATACTAAATAAATTAATGGGGTCATCATTTACACTATTATCTTGAATCTATCACTATAAGATTAGGACAAGGGAAATAAATTACATTATAACAGGAAGAGAAAATCAGAATTACATATAAAAGGAATTGAGGGGAAAGGGAAAAAAACAAGGGAGAGAAATGAATTACAGTAGATGGGGTAGAGAGAGAAGATGGGAGGGGAGGGGAGGGGGGATAGGAGAGGATAGGAAAGGCAACAGAATACAACAGACACTAGTATGGCAGTATGTAAAAACCTGGATGTGTAACTGATGTGATTCTGCAATCTGTACACGGGGTAAAAATGGGAGTTCATAACCCACTTGAATCAAATATATGAAATATGATATGTCAAGAGCTATGTAATGTTTTGAACAACTAATAATAAAAATCTTTTAAAAAAGAAACATCATGTTAAAGAACAGATATTGACTAGACCTGAATAAGTTAGGACAAATAAAAAATTGTCCCTGAGGCTTTACTGAGAGAAGTTGTTTTGAATTTTTGTGCCATGTGCATCACTCTGAGTGTAGAAATGCCTTTTTTCCTCAGGCACATTGAGTTTTTTGGTTTGATAAATTGATGAGCATTCACTTGAAACAATGAAGGAATTTTAGCAAATGTGATCATGAAGCCACAAAGTAGCAGAAATAAGAGGAAGTTTAGGAAAGATTCTAACAATGAGGGGAAAAAAAGAGCTTGAGAATTTGAGCAGGGTCCAGGGAGGGTAAAAATGTATTATCATCTTATACTGAAGACAAGGATTTTCTTCATTCCCTTTCTCTTTCTGACTCTTGCTGTCTAAGTCACTACAGCCCAGCCTGTGCACTCATGTATCCTTCATGGCACATCTCAGTGTTACCCCCCAGGAATGTAAATGTCTGCACAAGCCACATCTGAAATCCTCTTCAGTCCTTCTTGTATCCTCTCTTTGGGCCAATCAAAGAGGTACTAGTCTCTCCTAAACCTACAATCATCTTATCACTTGGGGCCCAGAAATGAAGATAGTAGTCAGTATTTTTATACTTACTGCATGACTAAGTAAAAATGCATACATAATGGACAGCCAGCTTTAGCTGATAAAGTTTTTTCATGAATACTTTACCATTTACTCCTTGATTGAACGGAGTCACCAGGGTTTTATCGTGAGCTCTTCTCTCTTCTTAGTATCAACATTCCTCATTAATGACTCCTTTCAACAGCCTGGACACTATCTTCAACACCAAGGTGGCAGCATGCCACTAGAGAAGATTACACTCAACTGCTTCTGAACAAAGAAGCCAAAATTACTGACTCCTTCTCAAGTATTTAGTTATTTTATGCATAGAGAAACTATCTAACTGCCATATTTTCCACATTACTCAGTAGCAATAGCATCTGCCTAGTAATTCAAACAAGAAATGTCCAGTTCCTAATATAGTTTTCCTTTCTTACCCAGCAGATCCTTGAGGTTAACACGTTATGAAGATTCCATCTTGGAACAGAACTCTGATGAATCTCCCCATCCTGTTTTCCCTTCTCATTGCTTCTGTATGGACAAATTAATTTCTTAATAAACATTCTGAGAATCTCCAGCAATGCAAGTATAATATATATTTATATAAATATTATATATATATATACACACACACAATGTCTGTATTGTAAATTTTCTATTTTATACACACACACACACACACACACACATACATAATTAAATGCTGGTGATTCAAACTTCTTCCAAGGGACTCCCACATGCTAAGCATGCACTCTACCAGTGTGCAGCATTCCCAGATACCCTCATTCAATTTAAAAAACTCAACTGAAAGTACAGTTCCTCTGAGAAGTCCCCCTTAATGTCCCAAATAATAAGTTTCAATTGTTTAGAATTTGTATTTTCATAGAGCTTGTCACATCCACAATATTGTGTTCTTTCTTCCCTACATTATATAACTCTAAAATGACAATGAGCATGCTAATATTGATGAAATTGTGCTTATGTGAAACTTATCACTCAGGCATTCCAGGCAAAGCAATGTATCCAATATGGTGGCAAATTCTGTGGCATTCAGCTCTAGTACTTCTGAGGACACTAAAGATTAACCTGTGTCCAGAAGGTGGTGAAGAAGAGCTGCACAGGGCCTTACATTGTGTTTTTCACAGCTGGCTCAGGTCTAGCAGAGGCTGAGCTGCTTCCTGTGCTCCCCAAGGAGGTCTTCAGTCTGGCGCTCTCAGGGCCTGGTTATGGCTCCTAATCAGGATCCTGTGCAAGGTTCCCAATAGCTGCTCTGTCTATGACATTTCCTATGGTGAAACTCAGAACAGGCATCTCTCTCAGCATCCTTTCCCCTCAGATCCTCTCTAAGGCTCATGAATCAGAGATCAGATGTACTCTGAGAAAGCAGAAAGGGAGGAGTTTCATTTACCTGAACTACCTTTTTTTTCCCCCTGAGGGCACCAGAGAGGATAAGACAAGCCTGGGGGTAGTAGAGACCCTCTGTGTCGATCAAGCACTAGTCTACCACGGTCTGTGCCCTTACTTCTCCTTCTATTTTCTTATTACACAGGTAGGGATAGGTCTCAGAGAATCAGGACAGATCCCATCCTATATCAATTCTTCTAGTTCAGATGACCAGTATCTTAAATATGGTTCCCACTCCAGCACCCATGATTGTCTGTGTTTTCAGATTCTCTTCCCAGCCGCTGCTGACTCAGCCACCCTCCCTTTCTGTACATCCTGAAGCATCTCTCAGACTTATCTGCACCCTGAGCAATGTCTTCAGTGTTGCTGAAAAAGGGATATGGGGCTACCAGCACAAGATGGGAAAACATTCTATATTTTTCCTAAGATACTACTAAGATTTGGATAATTTCTATGGCTTTGGGGACTTTAGTCTCTTCTCTGGCTCATTTCCGGGCTGCAGACTGAGGATGAGGCTGAATATTACTGTGTCATTGGCCACAATAATGTTTTTCAGAGTGACACAGTCAGATGGGGAATTGGTATAAAAAACAATCAGCCTACTCAGGATTTTGTACTATACCTCTTTACCAACTTTAAATTAATATGCCTCTATGATAACACATATTTAAGTAAGTTATGTATCACAATGTCTGTCCTCTAAATTTTCTAATCAGTTTCTGAAGTCTCAGGAAAACTGAAAAAACTAAATACGTACATCAAACCAAAACCAAATAGCAACAAAAATAAGTATAATGACATTCAAACATACCTTGTGATCCATATAGTGATCTGCATTTACAACCAGAGCCTGTTGAGTTAGATTTTTTTCCCCTGGAAAAAAAGCAAATCAGTTTTCTTCTTAGCCATGAGCCAGAGAACCTTCTAGCAGGTGGACATTTCTCCACAGCATGGGCTCTGCTCTTGGAGGATTCAGAGAAGATCCCACCTGTTTGTCTCCAGTTATTTGTGCTCTGGGCTGTAACAGGCTCTCAGGGATTGAGACACTCAGATATGAAATGTTTTGTGAGGATGGAGGATCAGAGAAATTTAAGGCCCAGGGTTGGCCTGGCTCACTTGCTGTTTATCTGCAACTTCAGCTTTGATGTTAAGGAAAGTATTTTAGGCATTGGGTAGGGAAGTGGTAAGGAGTTTGCGACTGAAACCAGCAAACTTTCTTGAGAGACCTGACTGACTGAAGGTGAGGCTCCACCATTGATTAGAAAACTCTGAGAGTCCTCCTGGGAAGTTGAGTGAAATAAGTCCCAAGAATCACACTCTTCTCCATGTGACACCACTCAGGATAATGGAGACTTTCATAGGTAGGTTTTTCTGAGATAATTGAAACTGACCTCTGTCCTTCTCTCCTCTAATACCCATTGGGGGTTCTCAGCATTTCAGATTTTAGGAGTGAACTATGGACCGGCAGGAAGCTGAAATTCCCACACATGTGTATAGATAGTATGTACATTTGTACATATATACTGTACCTCAGAACCTGAGGTCATTTTGTTTTACACTGAGAGCAAAAAGAAGCTTTGGAGGTTACTGTGGCATTTGGTACCCAGGATTTCCTGTGAGAAGTGCTAGATCTGTGACCTCAGATATAAGTTATCAGTCATCAAGGATGCAGTCCTAAACTTGGGCCAAAGTGTGTCAGTAGGTTCTCCTTGAGTACTCTAGGTTCCAAATGGAAAAACAGAATGAGAAAAAGGATGATTATCACTGTCTTCTCCCTGACCTAAACACATGCTTTCTCTTATTCACATTTAGGTACATTATCAGTGCCAAAAAGTACTACAACCTAGGGTAAATTTGAGATAATATCACCACTCCTCCTGTGTACCCCATTATTACTCTGTCTCTCCCTATGAATATTCTGCAACCACCTTCATGTCTATTGATCCTTTCCCAGGCTGGGCTCATCATTCCTGAGATCTGAAAACACAGGGAAGCTGTGCTTTATTTTCTCTTCAGATTACACATTCATGTGGCTTTGGATTCCCTGATGAAGAATGAACCTTATCCACTAAGATATAGCTCTCCAACCCCTACCATATTCAGTTTTCCCTGTTAGGCCTCAAAAGTTTTGGTTTTCCCTGAATAATCTTCAGGTGAAATGATGTTGGATAAATATAAGGATTTTTTGGGCCTAGACTTTATAAACTTACCCACCTCTAAATCCATGGAGTTCTTAACAAATGAACCTGATTCTCTGATATAAAAATTCACAATGGTTGCTTAGTAGAAGAGTTGTAGGAGCACTAAACAATAGTAATTTATATTCATAGCAATGTTATTTTTATCAATACTAATATGGAAAAAATATAAACTAGAATAAGATAATGCATATATTACAGTCCAAGTGAACTTGGTTTGTCAGGTTTTGACTTTCAAGGGCAAATTAGAGCACAGAGAAGAAAAGGCCTGAAGAATGGGGTTCGTGAGAAAACTAAAGGAGACTCTCAGAAAAGCAGCAACCTGAAATTAATAAAACCTGCAAGAGCAGCACAGACAGAATTACTATGACTTTTGACACCTCCTGAACTTTAGCCTTTAAACATTGTTCAAAAATGTCATAAACCCAAAGTACTTGGCTGAAGCATAGCCAGTTAGTACCAGATAATTCTGAAATAGATGGTAACATAAACAGTGCATTTAGAGTTCTGGAAATCATTAGAAACTGAAAAAAAATTCTCAGCACAAAATACCAGGGTGGTTTTACTCTCCGGGAAATAAAATCAGAAAGGCCCATTTGCTCTTGCCAGGTTATGAGAGGGTTGAAGACTCAGGACCAGAGGCCAGCAGGGGGATATGTTACACTATTCATGACAGGACAGGGCTCTGCACCAAACCAAAAAGGGAAATAATGTTTTTACATCCCTGTGCAGAAAGTGTCCTGAACAAAGTGTAACTTTCCTGCACCTGGGCCCCCAGAAGCCACATGAGCATTGGGATTTGGCCCCCACCCTTGCTTCCTATTTCATTTTTCCACTCTCTTTGAGTAATCGTTTAGGCCTGTTGTCCAGGCAGAAAGGAAAAATGGTTACAGAGCAGGATGAAATTTAGATAAAGAAGCAAACAAGAAGACTGTCTAGAGGGAAAATAAAAGGAAATCAGGCAAGAGTAGATTTCAATACTGAAATACAAAATCAGTGAGCCCATTTATTTATGGAGAAAAACGTAAAAAATTCTCACTATGAGTATTAGTTGACTTGGTTTTAGCAAAACAACATAGACAACACATGCTTCATAGAAAGTAAAGAGAGGTTTATTTCAGTTCATGGATTTGGAACCTTAAGCCGGGCATGGGTAGCCAAATGTGTTTTAGACACTGGTAAAAATATGATAAGATGGGGAATGGTGACGAAGGTGAATACTCACATCTTAAGCTGGGAAATTGAGAGAGGTTGGGAAGGAACTGGGTGTTATATATGGCTGTCCACCATTTGGTGGACATACCTTCAGTGAACTAAGGCTTTCTCAAAAGGCCCTACCCCCTCTCACAATGTACTTTCACCAGATAGTATCTCCTGGTACTACCACCCTGAGAGGAAGCCTCTATGTATGGACCTTTGGCAGGTACTCAAATTGCACCCACAGTTTAGCAGTATGTTAGGAAGTGGAATTCATGTTAGACTATGAAAGACTTATCTTGACTAACAGGAAGGATTTGGGCTAAAATAGTTTGTGTGTGTGTGTGTGTGTGTCTGTGTTTTGTGTGTGTTTGTGAGTGTGTGAGGTCTATGAAGAATGTTAAACAAGGACTTTGAAGGGTGGGCAGGTATAAGACTTATGAGACAATGTCAGATGTTACAATCAGGGAGATAGCAGCTAAGGTCTCAGAAGTGGGACTTGAGCCACTGTAGGAGACAGAGATGGAATCACAGGACCCACCTCAATTGGACTTCAATGGGACTGTGTATTCCCATAGTTTGCAGGATATATCAGTATGGTCCTTCAGGGATAAAATGCCCAACTCAAATTAAACATTTACCTGAATTAAGCAGTATCACCTGTACACACAAGGGAGCTACTTTTGCTTTACTGACTTGAGATCCCTGGTTTCAGTTTCTAAACCTGTTCCCAGGTTTCCTATTCCTCATTTTACCTCTGGCTCCTTATTGCCAAGTGGACATCACAGGAGAAAACTGTGATTCATGTTTCAATGATAATGTCTGAGACAATTTCATAGGAACATAGGGCTCACTGTAGAGGTTAGCATTACTTGCTGGTCACTGTGATTTCCTAATTCATCTGTATTCAAATATGTGATAAATATGTTAACCCATTGTTTTTCCTGTTTTTACATTGCATCTGAATAATTTGTCATTTTCTTTCAATGAGTTTTAATGGAAATCATAAAAACAGATATTTTTGTGTTTTATATGTATTAAAAGTAGCATTTCAATTTCTTGTCACTAAACTTTCAGATCATCCTCTTTACCTTTGTATTACAAACACACATAATCATATCTGTATATAGACACTCTATCAGATACTTTTGACTACTGGCCTTAACCAACTTTAATGTGAAGCTTTATTTCTAATATGAGTAGATCTCTTAAAACACACACAAAAAAACATGAATGATTGGAAGGAAAAAATAATAGCAATGAAAATACAATGAAATAACTATAAGCAATTTAGAAAATCTATTTTAGTTTGTAGTTATGACCACCATTTAAAAAATATCTTACTTCACAATGTAATTGAAAGAGTTTCATTCTGAACTCCACCTGTATCCTCACCTATTATTTCTAATCACTTCAAAAGTGAAAGTGTCTTAAATTAGTATAGATGGTCACATTAATTTTATCATAAATATTTTAAATTTTGTTTTCAAGTGTGTTGAACATGGTTTTCTTTTTTTCTTATTTGTGATACTGGAAGAATCTCATACTTTATCTCAAATTCTGTAGTTACACCTGCTAAATCCATATAACTGATGACTTCTTAGAGTGGAGGCAGATGGTTTCTAAAACTTGTGCTGCTGCTGTGGGTGTCTGCAATCTCAACCTGGGCTCTACTGAGGCCGTTTGAGACATTTTCCACAGTCAGTCAGTGGGAGACCTCTGTCTCTGGACAGAGGAGCTCCCCACAATCCTTGCTCTGGAGTGTCACAATGGGANTGTTTTCTCATACATTGATTTTATTATGGAGATCAAATTATTGCTTACTTTGCTTTTAATTTGTAACAGCATAATTGCTTTTTTATTTTTATGATTAAAACATAATTCAATTTTTCTTTTCTAATTATGTTATGAATTTATTTGTGGTGATTTATGATTAATATGCAGTCAGAATCACCATCCATTCTAAATTATTCCCATATAAAAATATCAAGTCATTGCAAGGAACAATGATCTAATTTCAAATGTCAGCCACAAGATGGGATGTATATCTGCAAATGTTCTTTGTAAGCATATTTTCAGTGGGTCATATGAATATCTGTATATTTTAGTGGGTCATATGAATATCTAGTGTATGCATTACTAGAAATTTCCATAGAAATCTTACTTCCAAACACTCTTCTATCATCTGCTGGGCTGACTCTTCTGATGAAGTGCACAAAGGTGCAGGACTGAAGATTATACCTGGACATGAAGAGGCCCTATTGCACTCAATGCTGACCGAACAGGTAAAGGAGATATGTGTGAAAATTCAGTATGAGTTAGTTTTTTGCTTTATCCATAGAAAACGATATTATAAACTTTTATGTTGAGGTAATACACAATAAGATAAAAGGAAACTCTATATAGGCTAAGTTCCTGATATGTGTTTATTTATTATTGCTATCTTATGTTGCTCCTACTTTTGAAAAATCTACATTTAACTTTTTGTGGTTTAAATAATACAACTGCTAAAAAGTCCTCATGAGTACAAATGGAAATTAATCCCACCACAATGCAGACTCACAAACCAGTTTCTCCAGTACATTTGCTAGTCTGCAAAAGGAAATTTGGTGGAGCTCTCAATCAGTCTTCAAAACATAGAACCTCCTGGCAAACCTGAAAGTTTTCCCTCCTTGTAGAGATTATATCAGCTGGAGTCTGTGGCATCTCCATGTAGCCCTAAAGTTAGCTGGTGTGCACTATTTATTCTGAGATAAACAGGCCATAAGAAGTTATGTGTTCCCAGTGGATGGTGATTTGTGGTCAGGAACTGTGGCTGCATCAATGGAAGTGTAGGGCACATGATTCCTTCAATGCCTTCAGTTGCTGGGTAAACATGAAGTGATAATAAGAAATCATAAAATATTTCATTTCAGTGCTCACTTGAGATGTGGTCTATATAATAATGGACTTTGAGATATATTTACTTATTCTAAATTAACTCATATAGAAGGTGGTATCTAGAAAGAAATATAGTAATACTATTATCTGTAAGAATAATTGCTCTTTCTTTTCTTTTTCTCATTCTGTGTGTGCTCACATGTATGTGTTTGTATGGCAAATCTGATAAGTAAATATACTACCTACATTTAAATGTACTAATACATATACATATATGTAAGTTATATTTGGATTATTAAATTTTATAAAAAAACCTTACGGTGAATTTTTACAAATTTATATCAATCAACCAAACAAGAACATGTTTTCCCTTAAATTAATTTTCTCTCTAAACTGACCTTTTTTCAGTTTAACAACTGTGAAAAGCAGATGAAAATGAGAGATAAGATAATGATTTAGGAGGAGACAAAATGGAAAAGAGCTGGAGGAGAATAGATAGACACTTTCAGATCACAGTTGACACCTGTGACAGGAGCAGGGGAAGAAAGGATTGGGTTGGATGATCCTCTGACCACAGGAAGGGTTGAGAGTTTCTGATGGCTGAGTGGCTCCTGGAGCCTGGGTACCCATCAGAGGGACACTAGTTCCCACAGTAGTATCCTGGACTAGTTACCCCAGAAGTTAGCATTGCCTGGAGCTGGCTAAGGGCAGAGGCCTGACATCAAATTTTGTATCCATGTAAGATCCCCTGTAAGACATGATGGGTACTTCCTGGGTGCTCCAACCAGCTTTGGTGATGCATTCAACCTCAGGACAGGGGCTGTGCCTATTCCCTTCTCTGTACTCCCGTATCTGAACCCAACATGAAGTCAAGGTTGAGTTCTTTCAAGGCTTTTGAGCCCTTGCTATCTGCAGTCCCTGCAACCACTGAGATACCCCTCTTCCCTAACTTGCATGAGGAGAATATTCCTCAGGCCTGGAGTGTCATTTTGGGCCATGTCCTCTCCCCATGTGCCTGACTCCTGCTGTTCCCATAACCTGGGACCACTACTTGAATTCTCTAGGTATCTCTAGTGTCTGATGCATGTGAAACACCTTATTTATTCTTAAAGAGTGGAAGAAGAAATGAAAGACATATCTCATTCCCCTATTAGATGTTAATTTATCTTTATCATTATTCCTATGGGAGGGAAATAAATTCCTGAAGCACTGTTTGTCTCTGAACTTTCTAAATAATTTCTACCTTTTGATACCATGGTCACAATGTGATAAATGTACAAAAAATCCCCTTCATCCTTCTCTTCCACCTAGCCTCTCCTTTGTGAATCTGAAAACAGGTGGTGAATTTCCCACATCTTGTTCTATGGACTACCTGCTGCTCTCCCATATGAGGTTCTTTAGACCCAGGAGTCATAGTAACAGGCACTGACATTTCACCCCTTTTCTATTTCTTCTGCTCTCATCTTACCACACACACCCACAAATCTCCCTGCCAGTACTCCTTGTCCCAATTTTGTCATATAATTTCCCCAGAGCTGATGCTCTAATACAAGGTACAATGATGTGCATGGTCCAGATTAAACCTGTTTTAGTCAATGCAGAAGTTATTTTAGGAAAATAAATAGATATACAGAGTCTATGTAGATGGACATTGGTGGGGTCCTAGCAGTTGTTTCCCCTAAGCTTCAATTACTAATTAAGCTAGTTCATCATGCCACCCTCCCTGGGTCAGGGACCCAGACACTGTGAGTACAATGGGAAGATACAGGAAATAGGGACATTTGCAAGAGCAGCCCCAACCCTGGGAGACCAATGGAGCTGGTATAAGAGGTCAAGGGCAGTGGAGCTTTTAGAGTGAGGCCTAAGAATGAGCTGTGTCTACCATGGCTTGGACTCTTCGCCTCCTTCCAGTCTTCTCTCAATGCTCAGGTAGGTACAGGCCTCAGCGCCCTAAGGCAGGTCCTTAGCCTGAGTCATTCCCCTCTGCCTCAAATATCCAAGTCACTGACCCCTCCCTGCCTTTGCCCTTCACTGTGATGGGCCTGTGCTTGCAGGTTCCCTCTCTTTGCCTGAGCTGACACAGCCACTCCCTTGCTCTGCATCTCTGGGATCAACAGGCAGACTCACCAGCACTCTGAACAGAGACCTGTTGTTGGCAGAAAAATACATGTAGTGGTAGTAGCAGGACATGTATCTGATCACTACTCAGACAAACTTGTATTTGAGTCAGACTCAGATAAACAGCTGGGGCCTGGGTGCCTCAATTGAATTTCTGGATACAAGATGTCTCAACCAATGTAGGGTATTTGTAAATCCCTGGATTCCAGTCTGAGTACAAGAACAATTATTACTTACTGGATATGAAATTAGTACTATGACAATAAAACAACCATATGAGGTAGTGAGACATGTTCCTCATCTGTAGAGGTTTCAATTTATGTCATTTTACTGGTGGTCAAGAACCACACTGTTTATAAAATAACACATCAGTTTCTGGTTTACATTAGTGGTACACCAAAATTCTCTCCCATTACATAATGCTCAGAGGAACTTCAAAATGCAAAACAAAAAAGTCTTAACAATTTATATTAATACTAAAAATAATAAAGTTTTCAATTATCACCAGTAAAGAAGGTATGGCACAGAAGTTGATACCCATAAAGATGAAAACCCATAATATCATATGTCAATATACAACAATATTTTATTTAAATTACAAATTATGCATAATTGTATATGTAATATAATTTTAGTAGTTGTCAGTATCTCTACTCATCAGGATCTAGAAATTGTCATTGCAAATTATACACTGAATTCTGTAACTGCATTGTCTTTAAAATAAAATCATTGAGTTAAACATATAAACATTCCTGATGTCTCTGCAGATTGACATGTAAGAGCTGGTTTCATTTTTATTTCTATTTGCTTTTTTAAACTCCTTAATTTTTGTGTATCTATACAGTAATCTACAGACTGGCATTAGTGAATCGGTGAGCTCATGCTAGCTGAGCATATGTCATTATTCCTTTTGATTTACACATTAATTTAAGGCATCTGGATTTCACAAAGAATATACAGTTTTGGTATAATACATTTACTTTTATTTCAATGCCCTTGTGGAATATTTAAACCACCCCATAGCTGTGCAGCACATTTCATTGCTAATTTAATATGCACAGACAGATGAGATTTAGTGTTATTTCATGTGCTTATAGTTTTTATTAGTTATTTTTAGATACACATTACAGTAAAGCATATTTTGACATATTATTCATAGATGGGGTACATCCCATTACATTTTGATCCCATTCTTGTGGTTGAACGTGATGTGGAGCTATAGTGGTCATTTATTAATTTATGAACACAGGAAAGTTATGTCCAAATCCTTCTGCTGTCTTTTCTATTCTTATTACCTCCTTTCCCTTCATTCCCCTATTTCTAAAACAATGAACTTCTATACCTACCCCACCTACTATCTCTTCCTATGGGTTAGCAACACCATATCAGAGAGAACATTTGGTGTTTGGCTTTTTGTAACTGACTTATTTCATTTAGCATGATAGTCTCAAGTTTTATCCATTTACCCGCAGATGCCATAATTTCAATATTCTTTAAGTCTAAGTAATATTCCATTGTGTATATGTACCACACTTTCTTTGTCCCTTCATCTGTTGAATGGCAGCTAGGTTGGTCTCATAGTTTAGCTATTGTGAATTGAGCTGCTATAAGCATTGATGTGGCTGCATCACTGTAGTATGCTGATTTTAAGTGCTTGGGGTATAAACTGAGAAAGAGATATCTGGGTCAAATGGTGGTTCCATTCCATTTTTTGTGAGGAAACTTTAGACTGCTTTCCACAGTTGTTGCAAAGATTTGCAGTTCATCATCATATGCTTATTTTCTATTTGCAATACAGATTGTTTCATGTTGCTGGGTCTAAAGGAAATCCATATGACAAAATAAAATTCACTCCCCTGTCTCTCAACATGCACAAAACTTAACTCAAAATGGATAAAGAACCTAGGAATTAAACCAACGATTCTGTGTCTAATAGAAGAAAAAGTAGGCCCTAATCTTCATCATGTGGAATTAGTCTCCAACTTCCTTAATCAGATTTCTATAGCGCAAGAATTAAAACCAAGAATCAATAAATGAGATGGAATCAAACTAAAAGGTTTTTTCTCAGCAAAAGAAACAATCTGTGAGGTGAACAGAGAGCCTACATCCTGGGAGCAAATTTTTACCCCTCACATATCAGATAGAGCACTAATCTCTAGGGTATATAAAGAACTCAAAAAGCTAAACACCTAAAAAAAAACAAATAACCCAATCAACAAGTGGCCAAGGACCTGAACAGACACTTCTCAGAAGAGGATATAAAATCAATCAACAAACATATGAAAACATGCTCATCATCTCTAGCAATCAGAGAAAGGCAAATCAAAACTACTCTAAGATATCATCTCACTCCAGTCAGAATGGCTGGAGTGTTGGCAAGGATGTGGGGGAGAAGGTACACTTATACATTGCTGGTGGGACTGCGAATTGGTGCAGCCAATATGGAAAACAGTATGGAAATTCCTTGGAAATCTGAGAATGGAACCACCATTTGACCTAGCTATCCCTCTCCTCAGACTATATCCAAAGGACTTAAAAACAGCATATTACAGGGACACAGCTACATCAATGTTTACAGCAGTAAATTCATCAGTGGATGAATGGATAAAAATATGTGGCATATATACACAATGGAATTGTGTATATATGCCACATACACAACAAAAGAGAATAAAATCATGGCATTTTCAGGTAAATGGATGGTGTTGGAGAAGATAATGTTAAGTGAAGTTAGCCAACCCCAAGAAAACAAATGCCAAATCTTTTCTCTGATATAAGGAGGCCGACTCATAGTGGGGTAAGGAGGGGGACCATGGGAGGATTAGATTAAATGTAGATAGGGAAGAGGGGTGGGAGGAAAAGGGAGGGGGCAGGGGTTAGTAAGGATGGTGGAATGTGATGGACATCATCATCCAAGTACATGTATGAAGACTCAAATTGGTGTCAACATACTTTATATACAAGTAGAGATATGAAAAATTGTGTCATATATGTGTAATAAGAATTGTATTGCAAAAAAGTACATGTGTAAAGACATGAATTGGTGTGAACATACTTTACATACAAAGATATGAAAAATTGTGATATATATGTGTAATAAGAATTGTAATGCATTCCACTGTCAAGTATTTAAAAAAATAAAATCAATAAAGAATTGGTTCAAGTATTTTGGGTTAATTTTTGGAAATAAAATTAGAGAAAGGATAATCAAAAGAAAACTCTATATGTGCTGGTAGATTGGGTAACTCTTGACGAAGAGGAGAATAATATTTTCTGATCTGCAATGGAGTAGGGAAGAACTTTTGTCCTACTCTTTCTGACTTAAAAGGCAAGTGGAGCTTGTCCTGTGTAAAAACGAGAATCTGCAGGAAATAAACAATCATTTCACTTAAGAGAACTGCATGAAGGTGGAAAATCAATTTTCATCAAACCTACAGAAAACCACAAAAGGACATACATTGCCTATTCCTCACCGGTATAGGAAATAAGGAAGAAAGGAATGAAGAAATGAAGGAAGAAATAATGAAAATAAAATTTAATATATGAAAGTTTTACAAATTGAATGCCTTCAAAATGCATACAGTCTAGTATAATTTTTTATACTTACCTATTAATCAGAAAATGTAAATTTTTTTCAAATTTCTATACTATTGCTTTCAGAAATATAAAAAAATATATTAAAGCAATGTACACAACTTATCTTATCACATAAATAAACAACTCCTTGATTTTATCCGGTCTATATTTAATTACAAATTGTGCTGGAGTTCAAAAGTAGCAACCTACCATGCGATGAGTTACCTTCCTAAGTATGGAAGTTTCTAGGCTGTAGAATGGCACTTGTTGCCTATCTTGGGATCTGGAACTGCCAAAATTATGAAAAAATATTTAACATCTCTATCAGAGAAATTAAAATTAAAACTACATTGAGATTTCATCTCACTCCAGTCACAATTTCAAGCTTTGATGATGCAAGAATACAGGCAAGAATCAATGTTAATGATGATGTGGGGAAAAGATACATACATTGCTGGTGGAATTGCAAATTGGTGCAACTACTCTGGAAAAATGTTTGGAGATTCCTCAGAAAACTTGGAATGGAAACACCATTTGACCTGGCTATCCTACTTCTTGGTTTATACCCAAAGATCTTAAAATCAGTATGCTATCATTATGCAGCCATATCAATGTTTATAGCAGTTTAATTAACAATATATAAACTATGGAAACAGCCTAGGTGCCCTAAAACAGATGAATGAATAAAGAAAATGTGGTGTATACACACAATAGAATATTATTTGCCATAAAGAGAAGGAAATTTTGGCATTTATGGATAAATGGATGAAAATGGACACTATCATCTTAAGTGAAATGAACCAATCCTAAAAACAGAAAGGCTGAATGTTCTCTCTGATATGTGAATGCTAACTCAAAATAAGGGTAAGGAGTGAGGAAAAATAAAAATACTTCAGATTAGAGAAAAGGGAATGAAGGGAAGGGATGAGGAATGGGAATAGGAAAGACAGTAGAATGAATAGGACATAGTTTCCTATGTGTATATATGAACACATGACCAATGTAATAATACATCCTGTACAACCAGAAGAATGGGAAGTTACACTTCATATATGTATAATATGTGAAAATACAAGTTATGTCATCTATAACCAATAAGATCAAATAAAAAGTTTTTAAAAATTTAGAATATGATTTAATTCCTCAGCTGGAAACATGAGACCCTTGTGAAATACACTAAATCATGCTGAACAAATATGAACCAAAGCTGATAATCATGCCCATACTACCTGCGTATATCACAGTGAGTATCAAGAATGAGCCTACATTTTGAGGGAAGTGAATTCTCAATATACTACCATGTCACTTATGAATATTCTTTCCCTGTTTGTCTTTACTCATACTATATTTTGTGTAAACATATTACCATTTTATAGAAACCCCAAGAGCAAAAAAGTCAGGATCAACACAATAAAAATAGGAGAATTTTAGGATTTAACAGATATTTTTTTTGTATATAAAGCACATGGGTTCATCACAAGTTATTTATAAAGGACCTTATGAAAGGAAAATTAAATGTGGAAAATGGAACTTAAAAGAGGGAAAATAACACTGCTTCTTAAACTTTCTTTGTCCTTTATAATTTTCTTTTAAGGTCAATTCCTATCAGTACAGCTGTGGGTTAAACCACATTAATATTGGAAAGCTTCTTAAATTCCTTATGAATCAGCTGTCAGATGACTCCGTGGCAAGCAGTGGGAGGTCCCCATGGACAACAGCCAGCATCAATAGTTAATTTTGAGCAGGGCATCCCTTATGAAGGAACAAATAGTCACAGGGAAGGGGCTTGGTATCCTGTTTCTGTTCTTGCACTGGGATAGAGTGGGTTCATCTCTTGTGTTTGTTGAGTAATAGTTGAAGATTCCACCATTTTAAGATGAACTTTGGAGCAGGTATCATGGACACAATCCAACATGACATGAGGTAGTGTCTGCATTCCATGGAGGGACATCAGGGGAGTGAAAGTATGGTGAAAATCATCTAAGATATTGGAAGTAGAGCTTGAGGAATGTCCAGGACACGTGCATGGGATTGCACAATCGCAGAGGGTCTGAGAGCATTGAATCTAGCCTTTACATTGGGATCTGAAGGAGAAAAATCTGACTGGCTCTTTCATGGCCTGGCTGCTCCTCTCCATCCTTACCATCCTCACCGGTCAGGCATGAGCAGTGGTCAGAGCCTTATAGAGATCCTTACTGTCCCAACAAATCCTCAATTGCCTCCCAACTGGAGCCCTAGTAGTAATCTGTTTCACAGTCTCTGCTCTTCAGCTGTTCCCTGAATCTGGCATCTAGCACAGTCAAATTCACCTGCAGTCTGAGCAGCAGGTGAAAGGTTAATAATCTTGAGAACTTTTTGCTAATCTTGTTCCCAGATGTGCTGTCCCCAACTGCCAAACTGCAGAATGCACTCCCTCACTTGGTTGCAGGCAAACCGTCCACTCGCCATGACCCGTCATTGAACTTCCCTCCCTGCCCTCTCCAAGAAAAGTATATAAGCTCTGCTTAAGCTGTTCTCAGGGCTCTCTCTCTTTGCTCTATTCAAGTGAGCTCTGAGCCCCAGCATGCTGGATTCCCAATAAACCCTTTGCTGTTGCATGAGACAGTCTCTTGGAGGTCTCTTCCTCCGATGCTCACCTGACCTTTACACAGGTACAATGGCTATATGAGTCTGGTACCAGGACAGCCTAGCAAAAGGCCTTTGGGAAATGATACAAGTAGGCAAGAGTATTGTGGTAGGACCCAAGTGTGATGAGATACCCAATTGCTTCTCAAGCACAAGTTCTGTCTTGGATTCATAACTGATCATTCAGAACATCCACAAGATTTGACCAAGCTAAATGCCAAAGCAGGGCAGATCATGGAAGTGGGAGCAGCTCAGTATAACTCATGATAACACATGAGAGGAGAATCAAACAAAATCTCCCAGCTTATCAGCCCATGCCATAGCCCACTTTTGTGCCTTTTTTCTCACAGTTCATAGAGAGCCTGTTGACACTCCTTTAGCATATTTTACTTTACCAAATATTTTCCTAATCTATGTTTAATAGGATCATCTGTCTTTTCCTGAAGTACCTGGTGTTCATCCACAGCCAAGGGTTCCTGTGTTGCATCAGCTTTATTTAGGCTCATCTCGAAATATGAGAATTTATACATGGACATCTGTCATTGTCACCATTCAATAAATGGGATTTTATATGCCAGGTTGAAGCATTTTATGCAGGTGCACTCCTGCTGCACAATCATCTTCTCCTGTTAACCTTCACCCAAATTAAACACTGATGAACTTCAGACAAAAAGCAAGGCGTTGCATATTCCCTGGCATCACAACACATTAATCCTGGTCCACATGGTCATATGTATACTAAATGTTCACCTGAACTTAACACCACTCCCATCACCTTCACAGGCACAGATGTCTCAGAGAATAAACCACTTTTTCGCTTATGAGTTGATGTGACTGCAGTCACATTGCTTCTCAGGCCTTGAGAGGAACCTCAAGACACAAAGAATTAAAATGTCACTGATTTGTGACAGAAACAGTGGTCACTCCTGGTTACATATGAGGTTCTCAAGCTTTCTCCTTATACTCTCTTTGGAGCCCAGCTTGATGACAAGGTTGTCAGTCTAAAGTGTGGCTCAGTACAGTGAAACCCATATGGGGGATGGAGACATAAACATGCTTGTGACTTCAAAGTCATTATAATGGTCTGGAAGCCTCCCCTCTTCCTTATATCTTTGTTCACACTCTTCCCAGGTTCACAGATATTCCAGAGATCTTTCTATGGAGCGATCCTCCTGTCCTTCTCATCCCTAACATGGGTTTGTTTTCATTCTGGGATCCTTTTCTCAGCCTCTGCTGACTACTTGGAGCACTCATTGAACCTTTCCATACAAGGGACAGTAAGTACCTGTCACCAGAATCTAATACTTTCTATCAGTCCAAAGGGGTTTCTTTCCATACTGTTTCCAGCTAAGTCTCTAGGATACTGATTTGTGATGCGAACAGTGGTTACTCCTGGTTACCTGTGAGGTTCATAAGATCCCTGTGTTGGCCTAGCTGAAGGACAAGATTGAGGATTACCAGTGTACAGTGGGCTCAGCCCAGCAAAACCCAGATGGGGAACTAAGTCATAAACATGATTGTGACTGAGCCTGGGTACAAATTTGATCATGTGACATGATCATGAGACCAGACACTGAGCTCTTAGGCAGCCTAATGTTAATTATCCATGAAGATAAAAACAAAGGAAGCATCTGAATGTATTCCTCTTCCTGACTGAATCCTAAAGTGAAGGATATTTATGACTTACTTGTGTGGAAGTGTTTCACAACAAACAATTCAACTATTTATTTTCTCAAGAGTACAGCAGCACCTGATCCAATCTCACCAATATCAATGCATTTTCTCTATAAAGTAGCATCTCCAGTAATATTCATTTGCCATCTAAGAGAAAAACAAAGAAATCATTTTCGTATGTCCATTTTTAGGTTTAATTTTAGTACGATTAAAATGCATATCATTTGAAAATATCAAAAATTATAAAAATGTTGGAAAAGATATTTCTCTAATGGTATATGTTAACATATGTTCTCCTAGGAAGACATGTTGAAGTGATGATTCTAAATACCACAGATTGTGACATTTTTTAAAAACAGAGTTATTGCAGATGTCATTAGGTAGAATGAAGACATACAAGAGTGGGGTGACATACTGATCCAATATATTTGATACTCTCATAAGGTGATGGCCATGAAAGATAGGGATACACAGATAGAATGTCATGTGAAGATTGAGGTAAAGACTGGACTTATGTAACTGCAGGCAAAAGGACACCAAAAATTGTCCTCAAACAACTAGGTGCCAGAAAATTATTCCCTAGAGGTGTCATAAGGAACATGATTTCATTTGTGGATTTTGGATGATTAGTCATAAGAAGTATAGGACAATATGTTTCTGATGTTAGTAAACACCAAGTTTGTGGTATATGGCCATTGTTGTTCTAGCAAACGAATATACCATATACTCAATATCACAGTATTAGCTTACTTGTAGTTTTCTATCTTAGCCTATGATTTATCCACAAATATGATCTTATTTTATGTTCAGACTTCTAATGTTGAGGACTGTGAGTGTGACTTAAGGTTGAAATAAGGAATTTCTGTGTTAAAATATATAAGTATAGCCCTACCTCTTTAATATTAAGATTAGAAGCATCAACATAAAAATCACAGCTTTCACATAATCCCAATTTTTCACTGCTATGAAGATGCAAAGATATATATGAGCCAAGAAGTTCATTTTGTTAGTGATAAAATGCTGCTGGATATTTTTTGTGGATTTCTTGAACTCTGAGCAAGATGACTGTCATTTTCAGTGAGAACAATCCTTGAGTACATTAAATTTGGTGTATAATATCCAGAAGAGTAAACCAGAAGTTAGTTTGCTGGATATATTTTGAAGAAACAGAATAGATTGAAGCATGAAAAATAATTTATAAACAAATACAATCTTTTCTTAGACCAGTGCTTCTCAGTGCTCTGAGAAGCACTTCTTTTCTTTATTTTTTTTCATGTATAATGTGCACAGGGACCCTCTCTATGTCTTTTAAAAATATGGATTGTGAGTCAGTGGTTTGAGAATGGAGATGTTTGAGAGTGAAATTTCTGCATTTCTGAAAGTCCCTTTGCCCTAAAATCCATATTTAGGCTTTGTCATCATCAAATTCACAAGAATTGTATAAAAAAATAAATGAAGCCTTTAACAACCACAAATGAAAGAAATATCTTGTGAAATGAACCAGAGTTTTTATTAAAGAAAATATATGCCAAGCCATTCTGGAAGACAACAAAAAAAATATAGGTGAAAGTCTGGGACAGACTATGCTTTCTTTAAAAAGCACCAATAGAACAGAAAAATCAAACACAGAACAAATTTTATATTGACCTGACCTCCCCTCTAGCTCTTGCCCCCTCTCCATATTGGCTTCACCTCTGGTCAGTATTCATTACTTCCCTCCTTTATTCTTGGTTCTTTCTTACTACTCCTTAACTGTGGCCTGCTCACTGTGACCTGCTTAATACCAAGGTCTTTATATCAGAAAATCCAGGGGAATCATTTGAGGTCTGTTTTTGGAAGTTGACACTCATTCCTCTTTCTTGAACCTTTCTGATCCCTAACTCATAAGAACCCTCCAGTTCATTGTTTTGTTTTTCAATTTCTTTGTCACTTTTCTTTCTACTTTCACCTCTTTCTCATTTGCACTATGTCCTCTGAATTATTGACTGTACAAATTTATTTTCACAATCACTGACTAATCTGATCTCTATGTGTGACCTTGTGAGAAATCAAATAGGGATAGAGAAACCAGACTTTTTGAGCAGCCTGAGAGATGAGTCATTCCTGAACTCTTCCAGGGCTCAGATATTTGACTTTTTTTTCATGTAGAATTTGAATAGGAGACACTCTTTCCTCTGAGGGTCTCTCATAATGTGGAATGAATTATCTGTCCTCTTCCTATGAAGGAAGAACCAATAGAAAACTAAAGATGGAGGTGGAATCAGACTGTTCCTGCGAAGGAACTTTACTCTGACCTTGGGCAAGGAGAGGGCAGTGGCTAAGGCCCTGGTGGAGGCAAGGATCTTCTGTCAGGACCACATGTTCTCTGCTCACAGATATGATGAACTTGATCCTGGCAGCAGGAATTGATGTGGGCCTGCTATGGAGGAGCCTGTGGGGCTCTCAGCTGTGAACTTGCCTCCTGGTCTCTTATTGGTCCCAGTATCCAGGGACTCTCTGGGCACCTGAAGAGCCTCAAGCCAGGCCATGCCCTCTTACCCCCATCTCCCAGCAATGATAGTTAGACATTGGGCTGCACACTGAATCAAAGAGGGGTTGGGTTGGCCAGGATAAAAGGAGCCAATTTAAATGAAGCATTTGTCTCAGTCCTCTGGGGATTCCAGGTGTATAAAAGAGACCTCAAGTAGGTTTGTCATAGCAGACCTCTGGGGTGTCTGTACCATGGCCTCTATGCTACTGCTCTCTCACTCTCCTCCTTCACTGTATGGATCAGGACAGTCCTCTGCATCCTTATTCCCAGCTCACTCAAATATCTCTGCAACTATATGCCATTAATATTCTCATATTTCTCCCTATTCCATTATATTGCAAGTCTCTGTGTCTTCAGGGTCCCACTCCCAGCCTGTGCTGACAGAGTTGCCTTCCATATCTGCCTCGCTGGGAGACTCAGGCAAGCTCACTTAAACTCTGAGCAATAAGCACAGCATCTTCTACATTTCACTGTATCAGCAGCAGCCAGAGAATGTCCCTTTATATGTGGTGCATTTTCAAGTGAGGGAAATAAAAGCCAGAACAAGGAAGACAGGGTCCTTGATTGCTTCTAAGGCTCCAGCTTGGAGGCTGACCATTACTTAGGCATCTCCAACATCAAGTCTGAGGATAAAGCTAAATATATCTGTGGTGTAAAGTATAATATCAGAGAAACATGGGCAAAGCACAGTGACCCAGATGAATGATGATGGGGGGATAAAAGTGTTTTCACTCCCTTGTTACCAAGGTTGTCATGGGGTTCTTAAAAGTGGCTGCTGCTTTGAAACTTCAACTGTGCTGGTTGTTTCCTTCTTATTTCTCAAGAGCAGACCCATAGGTAAATAGATTTCTGATGTGAACTCTTTGGGAAGTAGGTGCCCAGGCTGGGATTGTATAGAATACAGTGCTTTATGGTAAATATGAACATGTAAAAAATCAAACCTGGTATGTATACGGTGTAGTTATCTGGGGGAGTAAGAGTAGTGTCCTTTCCTGACTGGGGCACCAGGACTGAGGATCTCACTCTTACCTTACTTAAACAATTTTATTTCAGTAATTATAACTTCCTTCATTTCTGAACTAAAGATTTTAGAATTCTAGGAAATACATAGAAATTACAAGGTAAAAACTATTAAGTGGGATAGAGAGAGTGAGAGAATGAGCAAGCAGCATGAGAATAAAAACTCTGACATGCTTTGGCTTTGTACAAAGTCATGGAGGAATTTATGTCAGGTGCTCAGCACCTGGGATTTGGGAGAGAGGGACATGGAGGAAGGAATAATCACATGACAGTGAAGATGGTTATCAATGCACACCTTGATAACCATGAAGAATTGAGAACAAAATCATTAAATCTGTCTTGAAATCTCTGAGATTGATTTCAGGAGTCTGTGGTAATTTCAAATAGGCATATTGTAGCTGAGAGGAGTCCTGTGCACGCAGAAACTTTCCTGGCTTTTCCTCCCCTCTTGCCCAATGCTTCACTTCCAGGGCTTTCCCTCCTCAACTGACACTGGGCCACAGGACCACATGCAGCTCTGAGAGCAGCTCAGGGAATTGTAAACTTGACTCACATGTTTCTACATGAAAATTATCAAGTCTCACTTTTCAGCCCCTCTTTCCTTTACAATGTGATATCCATCCAGCCAGAAACACAATGTAAATGCATCCTTCTTTTAAACCATTATTTTCTAGGCTATACCTTTTGAAGAATCCCTATAGACTTTTAGGTCATATAAAGCTTGTCAGTAGGTTTAATATAAATCACAATGTTAATGATGTGACAGTAGATAAATCAATAGGTGGCTCTTGTGATCTTATTTAATGGAGTTTCTCAAGGGATAATTGACTCATTTTAATTTCAGATGTTGTAAATTACTGAACTAACATGGTTTCTGGATCTAGGGGCCTCACAACCTGGAAATACTTTAAAAACTCCTATGTCTGTGCTTCACTTCAGGTTAAATAAATTTAACCAGTGGAATGTGGTTGAGTAATATTATTATAAAAAACTCATTCTTATGGGGCTGGGGATGTGGCTTAAGTGGTAGCGTGCTCGCCTGGTGTGCATTTGATCCTTAGCACCACATACACATAAAGATGTTGTGTCCACTGAAAACTAAAAAATAAATATTAAAAAATTCCCCCCCCTCTCTCCTCGTTCTTAAAAAAACACAAAAACTCATGCTTAAAATGTTCAACCAGAATAGATGGATGCCTGCATCAGTTGAGTTTCAGTTACCAGTGTGTATTTTGGGTCACACTGCCGCAGTCTGGTGGGCACAAATCACGAGCCACCACACAGCTTGTAGATTCAAACAGCAATTCTTTATTCCCGAACTCACACCAGCCGTCTACAATCACGTTCTGGGGAAATCCACGTTCTCTGCCCAAATCCACCCCCACTGGGCTTCTGTCTCCCAAAAAATACTGTCTGAATCTCGTGAGAACTCAAGGGGAACTCAGGCAGCAGGATACGCCCTATTCCCAGCAGGAATAATCTTAAACCTGGAACCTAAACCGGGAACACCCTAAACCCGGATCCGCCCTGGTCCTTGAGCAAGGTCACCTACATGCAATGTCACTGCAAAATGTCCTATTTCCATGAGTCCTTCCACTAAGCAACATGGGGTACGCTGGCAAGGAAATTGTCATACCTACTTGGCTAATGGCTCCCAGCATCTCCCCCCTTCTGATTAATTAAACAACAAGCAATGTGGCTTAAGGACCGTGCCTGGTAGGTTGTCCAATTCAACATATGGTTCTTACCCGTCATCGGAAAACTGACCTTTAGGCGTCAGCCTCCTGTCTTAGGTTGATACCACTGCAATTGGATCATACCCGTCACTGACTACCGGTCCAGCATACAGCCATACTTATGGATAGGTCTATGCACCAGTGGGGGGGTGAGGTTCTTTGCCTCACCTCTGTTGGCCCCCAAATTTGGCCTTGGTGCCAGTGGGGGAGTGAGGTTAATGTGGCTTAAGGACCGTGCCTCGTAGGTTGTCCAATTCAACATATGGTTCTTACAATCCTGCAGATATTTTATTATTATTATTATCACTGGGAAGACTCTTTACCTAGTTCATTGTCCCTATTAAACAGGCCATGTAGTAGTAGAAACATGGTAGAAGGAAAGGTCAGAGGGTAGACTCTGAAACCATGTCTTGCATCATGCTGCCTGCAAGTTTGTATTGAAAATAAAAGCAGTATAATTTTTGAATATATCAAAAACAAGCTCAGTTTTTAGTGAGGCAGTGGAATTACTCTTTTTTTGTTTTTGTGGTGCTGTGATTGAACTTAACTGAGCTATATCCCTAGCTCCCAGAATATCTCTTTTATAATTCATCAAGCCTGTGCTGCAACAACAACAGTGGATCCTGACAGATGAAAATGAGTTCTTATAAACACAAATAGTCCTCTAATTAGAGTTGCTGTCCTTGAGGTACTGTATTTGGTATAGCAAAATAATACAGCCTCAATTGCATGGTTTTGAGAATCAATCTGGGGGGTGGGGGAATGCTTTTCCAAGCAATTAATAGGCAATATACATCGTACCAGAAGCAATTAAAACATTCTAGTATGGTCACATATATACTTAAAATGTTGTGACAAGACTACATTAAATTTTCTATCATGTCCAATCTGGAATGGATTAGAGCTTTTGCACATTTCACAAAACATCATATAGATACAGTATATTGTTGAAATGTAGCTACATTCAGGCGACAATGGCAGGGTGGAATGTATTTCTCCAGAGTATGGGTGATAGGGTTTCCTGTGAAGTATCAGAGGTACCCATTATACCAGTGAACTCACTAGCCCACTAGGGATCCCCTAGTCCATAGAGGGCTTGGATATCCCTTCCACAGTAAAAGACAAATTATTTCATCTCACAGTTTTCTCTTCCAAAAATAAATCACTCTATATTGACACATGTATTTTGGTTCTGGAGCACATTTCATAGGTGAACAGCTTGGACCCATTCTCCAGGTGAAAAGAGGAAACCAGGTTTGAGGGTTCCAGAGAAAACACTGTGCATGCTCTGTATGGTGCAAGCATTACTGTGAGTGGAGTCTTCACTTGTATTTACTGAGCTAGTAGCAGTAACTGACCAGGAAAAGCAAAGACAAATACCAAGTGTAGTATTTGCAAACATTAATAGGAAACAAACAACATAGCTCCCCAGTGATCTAGAGCAATAAGGAACTAAAGTCCCTTCAAAAGTAAATTCTATTTATTTATTTTATTTGTTCTCATTAGTTATACAGGGACAGTAGAATGTGTTTTGACATATCATACACCAATGGAGTATAACTTTTCTTTTAGTGGTTGTATGTGATGTAGATACACACTGGTCGTGTAGTCATATCTGCATATACGGTAATAATGTCTGTTTCATTCTACTGTCCTTTGTATTCCCATACCTCTTCCTCTCCATATTATGTTATGTGTTTTAACATTACTAACATACTGGCAATAAATATGTAAACCCTACCAAATATGTCCATTTATGTTTTTAAAAAATAAAGAAAACGAATGTTTGTAATAATCAATTTTAGGATTAACTTTTTAAAGATTGTATTTATGTGGGAGAGTATTCACTCTGTCATCTCAAATAAAACCTCTAGTACAAAAAAGTAAATTTTAGAGTGATACTGTATCCTACTAGACACCAACCCTTTGATCAGGTGAGAGTGAATTGGCCATGTCTAGGTATACCCATTATTAAGTTTGTTTCTGGGCATTCTCAGGCAAGACCTTAAGAAATTCCAATATTCTACTTCTATCAGCAAAATTAAGACATCAAAACTAAAAAGAGCAGTGTTAACTCTAATTTACTAATATAAAATAAATATATAAATTTATATTAGTCTAAGGCTATTGGTACTCAGTTATATGTCTTCTTTCTTTGCTTTGTAGTCCAGTTCACCAAACCTGAGTGCTGGAGCAAATCCCATCCCAAGTCACAGAAGCAGTAAAACAATTTTAAACAATTAAAGTTAAAAAATAAGATACAAATTTAAGTTTAAAAATTTAATTAAATTAAAAATGGTTTATTTAAAATTAAACAATAAAAATTAAAATTAATTTTGAACAAATCTTAAACTACTAAAAAGATAAGGTGCCCTCATTTATTACTGACTTAGAGTGTAGATTCTGAAATCTTTGCACCTTCCAAGGAGGGTGCTCATGTTTTAGGAGTCAGTTCTCACTTTTAGCATTCCAGAAGAACACAAGCTGTGATTCTCAGAGGCCACATGGAAATTACAAACAATTTGGCAAAAAAATTTTAGACAGGACAAATCAAGCCCTCACTGAGTGATTGCATCTCAAGGACCAGGTGGGATTACTGCAGGAATATGCTCTACAGATACCCTTTTGAAGAATTACCTTTTTTTTTTACCCCTGCTGCTTGGAGGATTCATCAGAAAATCACAAGTAGTCAATCACTTGAGGATTACACCAAGCTGCAAAGTAAAGCATCCTTACTCAAGTAAGGCTTTTCCTTCATAGAGAAACCAATATTTAGTGAGGGAGTGGAGAGTAAAAAAGGCAGAACAAGGTTAAAATAACAGCAAAGTCACCATCACCAAGATGATTCCTGATGAATGAACATACTATTTGAGAATGCATACACACTGCATACACACTATCCAATTATTATATCCATATATATATACACAAACACACACACATTTTTTCCTGTGTGTGCACATGTGTGTGTGTGTGTATTTTTTTCTTTTCATATTTCTCAGGGCTTTGTGCATCCTACACTGAGTGTATATACAAAAAGATGTACAGCAAACCTCACAATTAACTCCATGTCCACATCCACACAGGCAATTAATGACTCTCATTTTAAGACACCAGCAATCAAGCAAAGATGTCATCACATTGGCATGCACACTTGACCCGTAATGTGAGGAGTAGTAGATCTGCTCTTACACAGTGTACACAGGTAGTATTGTGATTGACATGAATGAAATCTTCTGACTTGTCTCTCTCACCCAATTTTCAGAATGTTTGAAACATTTGAATTTGAACATGGATGTGTGTGGCTGTTCCACTCACTAATTTCCTGATGGAATTTTATTTTCCATTTTTTAAAGCTTCAAGGGGGCATTTGTAGTAAAATCACTGTTACCAACTCCTGTTACTCTGTCTACATTCAAAATTTTTTGAGCTTCCCACATAGTCATGGGCACTGAACACTTCCCTGGAGATACAAGACTTGACCCTGATTCTATAAGTTCATGCATGCATACACAGTCCAGTTTGAATAATATAATATCTATATCCTCCCTAGGCACAGTGTTTTCAGTGTGTTTATGTGTCTAACTGGTTGTGAAAGAGAGAGAGAGAGAGAAAGAGAGTTTCGGGAACATGAGAATGGTAGAGTATGAGTTGACTTTTCCATTACTCCCCAAAGATGAGAACTTTTTTTTTTTGAATGCATACAAGAGAGACAGATGCTCTGGAAGAATTTCTCTAAAATATTTTAATTTTTGTTAGTTATAGATGGACACAATATTTTGTTTATTTATTTTTATGTGGTGCTGAGGATTGAACCTAGTGCCTCACATGTACAAAGCAAGCACTCTGCCACTGAGCTACAACCCCAACCCTCTAAAATATTTTTCTGAAGACAAATGCATGGAATTATGTTGGATGTTATAGGTTGAGGGCAAAACTCTCCCGTAGACCTGTTAGACTATTTATATAAATTGTTATTGTAATGGGAAGGTGGTCATTATGATGACTCAGTTTCCATAGGTTCATACAGAAAAAAGGGGAGGACATGATGAGTCTCCATATGGAAGATTTTTGAATCATGGTTTTTGAAGTGCCCTCACTATTATGGGCACTGATAACTTCCCTGGAAAGGGAAGGAAACTGTAGGGTGGAAGCAAAACTTGAAACACATGCTGAGTATAGAAAATAAACTTCATGCACAAATAAACTGAACCTATGGGTATTTTGGTATATTCATATTCGTATTTTACTTAATTATGAACCAAAAAGATAATCAGCTACCAATAAGATTCGGGATATTGAACACTACAAGATCAATGAGTTTTAAACTGTTCAATCCCAGGACACTAATAAAACCCTAGTTGGGAAAATCATGAAGGAGAATGTTAAGTTTTGAATCTGTGATGATTCTCTACTGGGCAAAATGGATGAAAGAAACCAATAAATGTCTCTCTAAGAACAATTTGCCAGTCTGGGATTAGTTCTGAAAAGCATGCGTTGTCATTGGTTTGACAGTGCAAAATGTGGTTATACTTTCATTTGCCCAACCTTTAAAAATTGACATAGCAAGTCTGGAAGTTTAGTTAAGTGATACAACATGTGCTTAACATGCATGAAACTTGGGTTCAATCACAGGCATTGAAAGAAAAAAATCAATAAAACAAATGAATTAGCCAACTATTGGAAAAATTAAAGCAGAAACTGTTTTTCTGAAAATAAGAATAATTCATTTTTGACTGTCAGCATTAAGCATAAGAGTTGTAGAATGTTCAACTTATGATTGTACTAAATCATATGCAAATAAATAATAAGATGTTTGGAATTTGTTTTAATGTTACTCAATTTTCATTCAATTGAGAAGACAGATAAGGCTCTTCCTTCCACACCTCCCATCTGATCTATTAAACCAGAAGGATTGATGCTGTTATCTTTATGCCACCAATATCTTTACAAACTTTTGTCACTGATCTCTAGATAAAAATAAAATATTTGTCACCAGAGGCTGTTTAGCTCCCTATATGCATAGAGCAGTTATATGCCTAGGAAGCAGAGGTCCAGTGTATGTGACATGAGAGACACTGGGTTCTTCTGTTGGACCTCCTCAATATTCCCTGCACCTGACCCAGCCATTCTGGTCATTCCTTGAGTTTTCAAACATTAGAAAAATTTGGTCCTTTTTTTCAGAATATGTTCTGGAGCAGCCTCTGAATTCCCAAGTACAAGATGAACACTTCAATTAACCAATGACATGACTCTTAGACAATGGGCTTGCTCACTTTCTCTTATTTAGTCCCAAGAATAATCACATTTCTTGTTTGTTTGGGATGATGGTTAAAGCCCAAAGACAGTTCTTTGTGGTCTGATAGAATCTCCCATGACCCACCAGTGTAGATGCTCTCACTGCTTCCTGCAGGTGGTGCATGGTGCTGGGATTCTTGAGCCCAGGGTTTTTCTATTGTGTTCAGTTTACTAATATCTACATTCTCCACTGAATACCATTGTCTAGGCGAGTTAAATGTGGAGTAAGTGTTTGATCAGTGCAGAGTTTATATTGAGGATTATAAAAAATGCATTCACACATTGTAGTGGACAATATCTCAATGTCTGATTCATAGGGACAAAATTGTGACAATGGGGTTCAGACATTTAAGTAAATTTAAGCACATCATTTTAAAAGAGATTACTCTGATTTGTCTAAGGGCTGATATGGAAAAGAAGGAAGAGGGAAGCTCAACCCTGGGTGTCCAGGCAGAACTCTGTTGTACAAATTTTCAGGTCTTTGCAATGTGAGGTTTCCAGAAGATATTTTTAGGGTGAGTGAGTTCTCAGGATTATGCAAAAAAAGAAATTGAACTTCATTTTGCATGGACTGAAAAGGAGCTCAGAGGACCGAGGTGAGGCCAGATGCTGTAAAGGATGCAGTGTAATGTAGAGACAGCCAAATGTGAACTTAAGGGAAGGACACAGAATGTAGTAAGTGGACAAAGACATGGCATTTTAAGACCCGGGCCCTGGGGTACCAGGAGTCCTCAGCTGTCCCAGAGATCCTGAGAATTTTCACATGACAGACATGGTCAGAATTCTCTGTCCAGTGCTCATTTCCCCATATTCTGTGCCTCTGAGCCTCTAGGCTTCCTAGGTCACACCATTCTAGCTCACAAGGCTAGGTTTACACTCTGCTCAGATGAGGCTAGTTTAGCTCACTGGCTAAGATCAGATTGACAAGAAGGCCCAGTGTCTGCAAGGGTGCAAATGGTGGTGAGAAGTCGTGGGCTTCCACTAGGGGGCCCCAGAAGCAAAGATCCAGGTAACTCCTCAGCTTCCATGCCCCACTTTCCCTATTTTCCCTCCCTGTATTCACTAATGCTCAGGCAAAGGAGAGAAGAAGATGTAGTGTAAGGGGAACTGCTCAGCCCAGGGCCTCCAACTGCAGATATTTAAGGCTGTCTTTGAAATTATAGGAGAATTGATGTTTATATGACCCATATATGTAGGACAGCAATTCCATCCCTTCAAAGGTGCTGATGTCTCAGGCCCAAGTGTAGAAGGGAGAAGAATCAGGCATTATAAGGCTACCTATGTCATTACCCAATTTCTCTAAACCACACTAATTCACTAATTCTCTACAAGGCTCTATAATTTATGCCCAAGTTTGACTTTTTTTAATATTTTAGTTTGTTCTTTCAAAAGTCTAAGTCAATGATGGTCTGAGAGAAAGAAAAGGAGCCACAGGAAGAGATCAGAGGCCTGAGGGCAGGTAATAACAGGGGGAAATCTCTGATCTGCACCTGGGGAGTAGGAAGAGTGGGCAGTTTTTAGCGCCTAGCCAGTGTCTACCCACTGCTTTGTGTATCCACTGAACTTTATTCTCTGTTGCCTCCCAGGGAGTTTTTATCAGGAAGGCAAAGTTCTCAGAAATGTCCTTTAAACCACACCATGAGGTAAATTCAGACAGGATAAGGCTGGGTGGAGACACAAGACCAAGGTTCATCATGCATAGACACTACTAAGCTCTGTCCTTTTGTGGAGGAAAAGTGGTAAGTAAAGACAATATGTTGGTATGTCTTGGCCTCTTGTAGCAGGGTTGCTGTGGCCTGACCCCGAGGGCTCTGTTGTGAATATTTCCTCATAGCTACCACCCAACACTGGTTTGGAACTCTCTGGCAATTACTCACTGAGGTTCAGCTGATCTGTCTTCCCAGGCTGCTGGGGAGCAACAGTCTCCTCACCCAGGTCCACCCTATGCCAAGATCAGCTTTCCAGGAAGTAGTCATGTTCAGGTCGAATGGTGAGGCTTCCACAGTCCAGCAATCAAGTTGATTATCATGAAAGCCTTTTACCTTACATCCTGCTATGGAGGGTTTAAAAGGGATTTGGGGAACCAAGGCCTAACTGAGGGTCCTCAGAGTACAAGTCTGTATAGGATTCTCCCCTGTGGTCTTGGTTCCACTACTTTCCACCCTTCTCATTCATTACACAGGTGGCTCAAACCCAGGATTCAGATATGGGAAAAAAGACATTTGGTACCCTTCATGTGTCCTTGTCCACTGAACTGCCCCTCTCACCCTTCTTTTCTATTGACCCTCAGAGGTTCAATTTCTGCCACCTCAGCCATCTTCTGTGTCCATGTCTATGGGACTCAGTCAACATTTCCTGTCCTGGAAGCAGCATCAGTACATGATGACATAAGGGTAGGTTCCCATTATCAGCAGCTCCCCGGCAATTTCCCCACAATCCTCAGGTATGATGTCAGTACTTGTGCCTCAGAGAACCTTATCCATTCTCAGGTTCCATATTGGATCATGTAGCATTCCTTAGTATCTAGAGGCTCCAGCTTGAGATGAGGTCAATTATTACTGCATGGCTTGAGAAACAACAAGCAATGCTTACACAATGCTCTAGACCAGGGAGGAAATGAGAAAAATACCTATAATCCTAGCATTAAAGCATTGAACTTTCCCTCACAGCACTAGTCCTGCTTTCTATTGAGCTAATGCTCAAAATATAAGTCTCAGAACTTCCCTGGGGAATATAGTCCTGCCCTTTCAAATTCTAAAGCCTTCTTTTGTCAGTCACATATTGATTTCCTCAAATTCACCTGAATTAATGTAAGGGACAGGATGTCTTAGCGGGAGTCTCATAGTGGTGTCAGGGCAGAACTTGAACACAAAATCTGCTGTGTCTGACTTAGGAAAATCTGTGGATTCAGAGATCTGCACATTTGCTCTATTTACTGAACACCTCCTAAGTACCAGACTGGGCTCTTTAGGACACAGTTTGAATAAGACAAGTAGAACCCTTGTCCTCAGAGAACTGACACTGGCATGGTTGTAGCCTTATTTGATTCCAGGTTTGTCACAAAATCTCTGTGAACCATCCGTGACAATCAAGACTAATTATCACTGTCTCACCTACTTTGAAGCCAATGTCACCAAGGACCCTTGTGTCAGGAAGAAGAAAGATAAAAAAATATGTGCTTTTGTTTCATCTCTACTTGTCCTGCCTGTGACCAACACCAGTTCAGGGTATGGTCATGGTATCACTTATGCTACTCAAACTAGAAAACTTTATATTATTTTTGTCAGTCCATCTTTGTGGTTAAACAAAAAATACATATTTTCTTGCTTGCCTGCCCATGTAAACACAATCTTTGTTTTTATTAAACAGAAGTAGCCACCAGTTATAGGATAGTGTCAAGGACAGCACCAGTAGGTGAGGCTTTCTGTTTGGACACTGCATGTCATTGTTCCTGTCCCAGGTTGTGTTTCATATTTCCTGAGCTCTGAAATCTCAGAGAATCTGTGATTCTGTTTTTTTCTTCTTTTTGGAAAGAAATCCCCTCAATTCCCAGGTACAGATTGATACCTCCCAAATAAGACATGGCTCTCAGACCCATCTCAAGTTGACTTTCTGTAACTTAACATATGGTTTTCCAATGCTTTGTCCTGTATAGTCCTTTGCTTGATACGATGTTGAAGAAACATCAATATTTTGTAGCTAGACATTTTAAACCCAACTCACAGGAAATCCATGGAACTCTTAGTGAATAAACTGAATCATGGTCTAATGAGCGTGCATGATAGGTCACAAGGTTTCCTGTGGTCAGGATTGAGGAAAGAACATCTAAAAAGTGTCTAAAAAGGGACAGAGATTCCACTTATAGTAATATTCTTTTTATAACAATTCTCATATTGAAGGACATTACAAAGCTAGGCTAACATATTTAAATTATTTCAAATACTCAAAAGAAAATAAATCTTTTATAGTCAAAGCAAATTAGAAGCCAGAGAATCAAGAAAGAACAAAAATAGATTGTCTCCAACAGTTTTCTATTCTCATGGAAAATATAAATGTGAAATTTGAAGGCATGTAGAGAGGAGGAGGGGGAAACTAACAGGAGATTTTTCACAACAAAAACACAACAACAAGAAAACAGTAAGTTATCTTGTGAGAGTCAATAGTGTGTGACCTTTGCCAGGTGAGATCCTCCTGGAGACTTTCAGTCATGATTTTCATTCAAGAAGACAGTCTTGAAATATGCCTAGAAACATGGCAGAGGAAAACTCACTTGGAATATTTGGTATTATAAGCACTATGAAGAAACTCTCTATCTGACTTCAGGTTATTACTGATCTTGAATAAATAATGTCTAAATCCCCAACACCATGGAGGTTACCTCTCCATTCAACTGTCCTTTATATTAACATCAGAAATATCCATCTGCAGAATTTCAGGTGTTCTTCAAGAATATTTGGGCAGGATGAAAGAGGTCAGATGACTTGGGATGGGAGGCCATTAGGGGGCACCTTTACACTGGTCATGAGAAGGCCTGGCTCTTGGCCAGTTCATAGAGGACAATACTTTACAAGCCTTTAAACAACTGAAAAAGCAGTATTCTTTTTAAAGTTTGTTCTAATTAGTTATATATGACAGCAGATTACGTTTTGACATATTTTGTACACAATGGAGCACAACTTCTCATTCCTCAGTCTGTATACAATGCAGAATCACACCAGTTGGTTGTGCAATCATATATGTACATAGGGTCATAATTAGTGATGAACCCACTGAAAACGGTAGGAAATATATACCATTCACAATAGCCTCAAAAAATAAAATAAAATACTTGGGAGTCAATCTAATTAAAGAAGTGAAAGAGCTCTACAATGAAAATTACAGAACACTAAAGAAAGAAATTGAAGAGAAACTTAGAAAATGGAAATATCTTCCATGTTCTTGGATAGGTAGAATTAATATTATCAAAATGGCCATACCACCAAAAGCCTTGCAGATTTAATGCAATTGCTATTAAAATCCCAATGACATTTTTTATAAAACTAGAAAAAAAGCAAATTCATTTGGAAAAACAAGAGATCCAGAATAGCCAAAGTAATCCTTAGCAAGATTAAAGCAGGAAGCATCACAATACCAGACATTAAACTACACTACAGAGTTATAGTAACAAAAATGGCATGGTGTTGGCACTAAAATAGAGATGCAGACTAATGGTACAGAATAGAAGACACAGAGAAAAACCCACCTAAACATAGTTATTGCATTCTAGACAAAGGCACTAAAAGCAGTATTCTTTATGAATTGTTATGTCCTTGATTCTTTCCCCTCTAAAGCAACATAAACTGACTTTCACCCTTGTTTCCTATTTCAAATTTCATGCTTATTGTGTTGTTTAGGCCTGAGTTTCAGGGAGAGATAGAAGGATAATTATATAGAGGGAATGCATTCATACAAAGGAACTTGATCTAAAATGCATCATGTGAATAGTGTAAGAAAAACTTGGAGATGGAAGCACCTTAATTTGAATAATTTTGCTTTAGTAATTGGAACTTGATGGGTTTCTCCAATATGACCAAAATCTCTCTTGTCTTTATAATCCTTGGTTATTAAATAAACATTTCTCTGTGGGAAAAAATGAAGGATTCTGGAAGTACATTTCCACTGCCATTCACTCCTGTCTCCAGAACATGGGTAGCTGTTCCCATTACCTCTATTACCCTGTAGATCTTCTGCAGGAATCATGTGTTGAGCTTCATCCACAGCATCTAACTCTTTGGATAAAACTTTACATATTTTGTTGTTCCAGCAGTATTATGACACCCACTTGAACAGGAAAATAACATATTTGAATATTAGAAGTTAATCTCCTTAAATAACATAGCAAATATTTGTTAAAATATTAGGAAGTTGTAATATGTATATGTGTGTGTATGTATGTATATGTATGTATATATAAATTTTCATTTTGTTTTCTTCCTGAATTTCATTTTATATTGATAAAGATTTACCTTGCCCATCTAGCATGTTATGGATTGAGACATTTGCAAAGTTTCTGGTGGATGGTGAGCAGGATCTGTGCAGAAGGAGAGAACTGAAAATATATGAACTATATGTCAGATGCTCCAGTTCAGATGAGAACCTCTGAGTTCTCAGTGCTGGTTATATAAAAAAGTATGAGAGAAAATCATGGAGCAACTGAACATACAGCCAGCCATGGCAGAAAATATCAGTGTGGTCCTTCAAATTACGAAGTATAGTTTAAAAGAAGATTATGACTGTGTTAATAGACATCATCCAATGGCTACCAGAACCACCTCTCTCTGCTTCTTTTGCATTGTGATGGATTCCCGGTACCCTAGGTTCCCTTTCAATACCCATATTCACAAGCCCTCCATTTAGCACTGACTCCTAATAGCCACCCAACTATGACTAAAGGATCAGAATTGTTGCTGAGGGGGGCTGGGGATGTGGCTCAAGCGGTAGCGCGCTGGCCTGGCATGCGTGCGGCCCGGGTTCGATCCTCAGCACCACATACAAACAACGATGTTGTGTCCGCCGATAACTAAAAAATAAATATTAAAAAAATTCTCTCTCTCTCTCTGTCTCTCTCTCTCTCTCTCCCTCTCTCCCTCTCTCACTCTCTAAAAAAAAAATTGTTGCTGAGGTATGTTGAAGGTGTAAGAGACAATACATGGGGTTGTCTCAGAAGATTCTTCCAAGGTTTCAGAATCCATGCTGTGAACTATGATATTCCAATTCATTTATCTTGAGAATGTCTGTAATAATCTATAATATCTGTAATGTTCTTCATGTGCAATATTTGTGAAGAAAATATTTTCCTAGTTTTTTATTTGTCATTGATGTCAGAACTTTAAAGTGACTTACTTAGAGAAGCTGTTACATATAATTTGAAATTTTTCAGTCATTTTTATATTCACTTATTTTCTTGATACTATTATTTAATCTCATTTTTGATATATCTAAATCTAAATTTTTTTTCTAATATCAAAGGAATGCATTTTCCTAAAACACAGAATCGAATCCATACATATTTGGATCTGATTTGAGACTCTATAAGGCAAATGATAGAAAACCTGTGAGCATAAAAAAATATTAAATAGAAAATTTATCAACAATCCAGGAATTAATATAAGGTTTTCTTTTATACTGTGATAGGCATGATCTCACTGCTTATTTTTCACCAGTTATGGGAGAAATTGTCTTTCCAAAATTCTTATTGACAACTAGATAAACTTTTCATTCCGCCTTTAGTTAACATTAAGTTATTTTTTTGTAATTGACTACTTATAAACTATTACTTATAATAGATTATCACAAATCATACCTAGTGGTCACCTAAAAAAAAGAATAGTTGGCGTCCCAAACCTGAGTGGGCTTCTCTATGTCACTCCAGCACCGGGTTCCCCTCTGCTGTTGATGGTGATAGTTTTAAGACTCAATGTGTGGGGGAATTCCTGTCCCTTCACAATCCAGTCAGGGACTATCTGATTTCCTTGTGGGCTCACTTCTGGAGGGCTGAAGTCCCAGTAATCACCACAGAGGGTGGAAGTGATTTCACGGGGGAGGAATGTGGCCCAAGCACCTGCCTAATGATCTGCATCTCTGCTGTTGTTAGTGCTTCATTTTGCAGGTGTTTCTGTGCTCACAATGAGGGTGAGCCCTCTCTTCTTCCACTTTTAGTTTTAATTTTACAGAAAGAGCTAAGCTGAGGTTAAAGGAGAGGTCTGCACTCCCTCCAGAAAGGGAGAGATTTGCATATGACATCCCACTTATAGGATCACAAGGACAGATAAGAAGGGTTGGTGGGCTCAGTTTTGGTTGAGCGCTCAGGAAGCAGAGCCTGAGGGCATTGTTACCATGGCCTGGGCTCATGTTCTCTTCACATTCCTCATTCACTGTACAGGTGGCTGTCTATAGGGGATTCTTGAGGGCACCTGGGCTGTCACCTAGGATGATATCTTCTTATCCCTTCCTGGGAAGGAGAATCTGATCTGCCCTCACTGATCTCTATGTTATTTTCTTCTTCCAGGGTCTTGGGCCCAGTTTGAATTGACTCAGCCTCACTCTGTGTCTGCATCTCCAGGGAAGACAGTCACCATCTCCTGTACACGCAGCAGTGGCAATATTGGGAGTTACTATGTGCACTGGTACCAACAGTGTCAGGGCAATGCTCCCAGCACTGTGATCTATGCTGATGATCAAAGACCCTCTGGGGTCCCTGATCGGTTCTCAGGATCCATTGACAGTTCCTCCAACACAGCCTCCCTGTCTATCTCTGGTCTGCAGATTGAGGATGAGGCTGACTACTACTGTCATTCTTATGATAGCAACTATAATCACACAGTGCTCCAGACACATGGGGAAGTAAAACAAAAACTCCCCAGAGTATCCTCAGCTTGAGTTAACCACGAACATGTTCCAACAGTGCTGCCTCCTCTTTGAATGTTTGGGTTGGAATTGTCTGCTCTGTTTCTTCAAAACATCTTGATGACTTATCTTCTTGTATATTCAATATGTATCCATGGAGAACAAGTATCTTAAAACATGGATTCTGAAGTATAACTCTATTGATAATTTTTTGTTGGGAACTGACCTGCATAGGATAAAATGTTCAGCAGCATCACTATCCTATAAACACTCAATTTTATTAACATTCTTCTCTCAATTTTTACAACAAAATAGTTCTAAATCGTGCCAACTCTTTCCCTCCAGGAAGCAAATGTAGCATTGATTGGGACCACTCAGTTCAAGAGCTTGCCCATAGTTATATGAAACTGGTGACTTTGAACCTTGGTTATGCCATTCACTGGTCAAATGGGTAGGTTTTTATCTCTGAGCTTCTGGTCCCCACATGTAGAGGAAATTAATAAGACAGAATTCAAATGAATATTCTGATAATTGAATAGTGTTCTAAGTAACATGAGAATAGATTCTGTGCTAACTAATGGTATATAAGTCCCAAGGAGGGTGTAAGATGTAGTATATATCCCAGACTAGGTGTTCTCATAATATTTCTAATATTTGCACAATGCACATGGTAATGAACTGGAACCATTCATCCAAGTGATATAAAATCTATGAAGAATGTGCTACCACATGGATGAACTTGAAAATTTATGCTGGGTCACAGTTCACCATAGCTAAAGTGTGAAGCCAACATAGATGCCCTTCAGGAGAGGAATGGATAAAAAAATACAGAATGGAATTTTACTCAGCAATAAAAGAGGATAAAATCATGGCATTTGGAGGTAAATGGATGGTATTGGAGAAGATAATGCTAAGTGAAGTTAGCCAATCCCAAAAAACAAATGCTTAATATTTTCTTTGATATAAGGAGGCTTATTCATAGTGGGGTAGGGAGGGGGAGCATGGGAGGAATAGATGAAATATAGTTAGGGAAGAGAGGTAGGAGGAAAAGATAGGGTGCAGAAGGTTAGCATGTATAGTGGAAAATGATAGACATAATTTCCAAAGTACATATATGAAGACATAAATTGGTGTCAACATTCTTTATATACAAGAAGAGATATGAAAAATTGTGCTGTGCATGTGTAATAAGAATTGTAATGCATTCTGCTGTCATTTGTTTTTTTAAAAAATCATTAAAAAAAGAAAATTTATGCTGGGAGTAAATGAACACAAAAGATCATACATTGTATGATTGCATTGATAAGAAATATCTAAAATGTTTAAATATTTAAAGGGAGAAAATAGGGAGTATACTCAAAATCTTTCACAACTGAGGGTGAAAGGGATGACAACAATAATGGGAAACAGAACTATTTGAAAAAGTAAAATATGTTGAGAATAGCTTCTATAAGGGTTGGTGGTTTCTCAGTTCCTTGGTGGCATGAAGTCCACTAAGTGCAGCTGAGGTGTTTGTAAGCGTCACTCTTTTCATTTTTTTTTAAATAAACTGAAGAGAACAAGGTGTTTGGGGCTGGTTTTATGAAGTCACCTACAGACTGGAATGACAGCCTCTGTGATCCCCTTCACCTCCTCAATCATCAGCATCTTATGAAATTTACAGCACCCCAAATGCACACCTGTGAGATCCTCAGTAGAGGCATATGTCTATCCTCATGTAGCATAAAAGGACATGAGGCCAGTAGGGGTTTTTTGAACCATTCTCAGAGAGGGACTCTGACCATGCTTGCTGGGAAGCCCCTCGAAAATATGGAAGATAGTTGAGGAAACAGTGAGTTCCCTCTTTGTTTGGAGGTGATCACAGCTGCCCGGTCCCCCCAGGACTCAAGGCCATTGAGGAAAAGTTTTGTTCATTCTAAAAAACATGATTTAGGTAAAATCCTCATTTTCTTCTTCATCAGGGATGTGAAAATTATCAGGAAGAAAAAAATATTTGAATGTAGGAGATTCTCCTTCACTGCGTCTTGTGGAGAATTAAATGGAATCCTACTCCATGCTGGAGTCTCAGGGGGCTGACTTCTGGAGCACTTGCCACATCACCTGCTTCTTTCTTCATCCTCCTCCTCCATCTTTGCACAGTTGGGGCCTGATCTGTCTGAGGTGGAGGACTCAATGCAGGGACCTAGTCCTTCTAGCCCTTCAATGACACTCATGTGTATCATTGTTTTCTCTGTGTCTTCCCTCTGGGATTTGAGGCCCAGGCAGGGAAGTCACTGAACCAGATCTCATGACAGAATACCACAATCACCTGCACTGAAATACCAACATATTGTCAGAAAGGGCATAGCTTGGTAGCTGCATCAGCTAGTATATTGTTCTCAAACTCTTATTCCTCAGCAACAGCTTGCATTCAGAGTTCTTAAAAAGATTCTTTGGTCCCCAGTTTGTCAGTTTGCCCTCCCTAATTATTGGTTCCAGTCTGGAGATGATGCTACTTATTTCCTATTATATATTTGTAATTTTGAAATGACATTAAATCCCATGGTCTCCATCTCTCTTCACACTGTGAGCATAGGGGTGCATTGAACCCCAGGAAGATGTAGGCTGATCACCTGGTTGACAATATTGGAAGGAGGTCTTAGTTAATGCTGTCTTTGAAGCTCGGACCACTAATGCAACTCAATAAATAGTAAGGATTAGAATTGATTATCTCACACACACACACACACACACACACTCACACACACACACACACACACACAAACACTCAAAATACTAAGCCTTGGTTTTAAATTGGTGTTTTCTGGTTGGATTATAGGCAATAAATATATTTATTTAGAAAGATATTAAAGAACAAGTATGATTGTTTCCTGCTTTTTGTCCTTATTTCAGTCCAGCTTCTGCATATGAGAGAAAACTTGACTTTCTGGGTCTGGCTTAGCATGTTTTCTATTTCCATCTATCTACCAGAAAATGCCACAATTTCATTCTTTTTTAGGAATGAGTAAAACTCCTTTGTGTGTACATACTTTTTATTTTATTTTTTTTTCCATTTGAGAGTAGACAGACATCTGAACTGGTTTCATGACATGGCTATTGTCAACTGTGGTGCTATAGATACTGGTGTGGCCGGGGAGGAATTCCATGAAAATAGAAGAGAAATCAGTGGAATAGAACAAGGGGATAACGGAGTCAGTGGGGTCGGGGCGGGGGACTGGAAAAAGGAGGAACAGTGGAATGAAATTGACCAAATTGTCCTATATACACCAATGAATATACCACAGTGAATTTTACCTTTGTATATATCATGCACTAATTTAAAGAGAACTACAAACAAGTAGAAGAAAGACCAATAGAGAACAGGAAATGGGGAGGGAGGAGGTGAGGGAAAGGGAAAATCTGGGGACTGAATTGGAAAAAGTTATATTCCATGCTTATATAATTATGTCAAAATGATCCCCAATGTTTAACTACAGTGCACTAATAAAAATTTTAAGAAGAACAAGGAAGCTAGAAATACTTAATTTATGATTTTTTTCCATGAAGGGTCTTATCAAATGTAAGGCCCAGAATAGGTGAAGTACTGTACACATACCCAATCTCTTCAGAACAACCATTCAACTTCACATAATCATAAGTTATGCTGAGTATCTACCATTTACACTTCAGATTGTTCTCTTGCTGCCATTTCTACCTCTGAGAAAGTGATTCCCAAGCATAAATTCCTTACGTTTCAGGACATTTGTCTCCTCAATTGTGCCCTAGGTCCTCTCCTATATCAGTTCCTACCAGTCCTTCAAAATAGGTGTTTCAGGAGCAGTAAAGGATGCCATAGGGACAGAGAGGGTGTTACCTCCCCAGGGAGAGTCTGTTTAAGACATTTGAGGCAAAGAAGCCTGACCCCAAGTGGTGATATCTAATATAATATCTTCAGAATTAGTGGAAATAATATCATAAGGATGGGTGAAGGAATAATGCCCCTGCTATTGCCAAAAGTATTTGTTGAGAATAGAAGAAAATTAAATTTGATTCTTCATAACAATAACTAGGAGAACTTGCATTTGACCTCATGGTGCAGTGGATAGGAGATCAGGAGAAGAAACTGGAGATAATTCTCCATAAGAAGAAGAAAAGATGTGGACAGATAATCAACAGGACACAAGGATGTGCACGTGACTGTACAGGTCACCTGGAGATGCTCAGCTGCTAACAATGAGAGGATTCAAGATTCTGTTCAGAATGGATTGAAGGGAAAACTGAGGCAATACTTGGGACTATGTGACTATTTAGGCAGCAAATGATCGACTTTGGGGGAAATATTGGATATTTTCTGCTAGATTTCGGATGTGGAAAAGATGGAAAAGAAGTAGTGTGAAGTCAGGATGAAAGGGTCATATAAGATGACTCCTGATGTTTTGGGGAGACTTGGATAAATTCTTATAATCAAAATCTTAATTTTCTTGCCAAATATTTGACATTAATTTTTACAGTTATTTGTAATAGGGAAATGCTTTGTGGAAATTGCAAGAGTATACAGTTTCTGACAAGGAATTTTTATTTTGTAATTATATTTGCTTAAGTGTTTGATGAAGTTTTAAACTAAGCATGTACTTGGTAATCTCAAACGATGCCAACCCATCATTAACAGAGTGATTAACAGAGTGATTTACCACTGAGTTTGAGTTTAAGCACTATGTTCATGAGTGACCTGGAGGAAAAAAACAGTCCCATCCCAAAGGCACATGGGAACAACTGGTCTCCAGTTATCCTTTATGTTGTGATGGTAAGACCTCCTGCAGAAACAGGGGTCTTTTCCCTGAATTCTCTGAGGCTTTGGAGTGCCTGGAGTGTGAGTTTCCCTGGCCACCAGGAGGCACTGTGGAGCTGGTTGGTGAGGCATTACCAAAAATGGTGCAGGTGAGCACATCAGTTTCTCTAGGTTATAAAACAAACTGATTATTCATAATTTAGTTGAAACAATCATATGTCTGAATGCCCCCTATTATTTCTTCATCATTTCCTGAGCTTGGCTCCCTTACACTGTTTTTCTCTTTTAATACACCTCCTGTCACACCTGATGGTGCTTTTACATTCAGAATGGTTGTAGACAGGAACTGAAACAGGAAGAGAACATCATTTGGCCACAAAACTCTGCCTCTGGGAGGAGTATTAGAGGAGTCAATTGTTACAATGATATCCCTAACATAGAACTTCAGGATACAGAACTCTAAGGGAATTTACTGTGGCTGAGGGCCATTATATCTTCTACCTGTGTCTCTATAATCAGGGGGCTGATTCATGGTTCACATAGGTAGCCACGATGAGACACCAGTGACTGCTACTTTCCCATGGTTCATAGGCATTGGTTCATTTGTAGCCCAACCTCATACTTATCTATCATTGTGCCCCCATTTCTAAGTACTTGCATGTGGTCAGTTGTATCCTCCATCTCTGGTGCAGCCCTGGTTACAAAGTCTGCCTGAAAACACCATCCCTCACAGAGAGAACACAAAACTATAATGGCAGATAGTAGTTAGCTCCCAGGGATCTGAAACTAATCCTGGCATTTCAGTTCTATAAACATGGCTTCCCTGAGCATCCCTGAACCTGATAATTGTGGGATCATCACTGCTTCTCAGGGGAGTTCATTGAAGTTCTTACACGTGGGTAGGGATAACCCATTTTCTACTGCCTAGCTTACTGCTTGCCTGTCACTGAGGCTGAAAACACCATCTCAAAGACACTACTTCCTTTAGCACTGAGGACCTTGGTGGCTTCTAAGACTTGTAGACATATCCCTAGAGTCTCTCATTTCAATGCTTGAGAAAAACAAAAATTAAGCATGATTATCTCTACACAGTTATACATGTTTGCAGGAGAGACTCTCTCTAGGGAAAGTATCATTCAGCAAGGAGGAGGTTTTGGTTTGTTCACAGCTGCTAAGATAGTCTAGGACTTTCAGGGTGGTCACTTGCAGACAGCAGAATCAGATCTTTGGACTGTTCTGTTCCCCTGTGATGCTCTTTCCTTGTCCTTTTGGTATCTCTTCTCATCCAGGTGAATTATTTTCTTTTCACTAACATCTCAGTGATTAGAATACAGTACAAATAATCATGTTACTGAATGCTAGAAAATATTAATATAATTAAAAACACATTGCTAATTTTAAAGTAGAAAATAAGAGCAAAGTACATATTTAACTTGCTTTTAAAAAGATAGCCAACATTTGGGACTAGGAACAAATCATTACATTTTTTTCATGTGTTTTTCTTTCCAGAAAAGTCTGGAATGTGACATTACTACAGGCTCTTTCCAAGTAACCCGCTCTCACTTATAGCCAATCATGAACTCACTCTGTGTAAAAGATTCCTATATGATAGAAATGTAGTACAAGTTTCATGTGCAATTATAAATTTTCCAGTATCAAAATAGAAAAACAGTTAATAATTGTTATGAAATGTAGTAAAACCAGTACTCAGGGAATATTTTGTGACTAACTGCAAATGTCTACAAAAAAACAAAGCAAAACAAAATGATCTCAATTATCAAAGTAATTTTCCACTTTCAGGAAGTAGAATTAAAGATCCTGTTAAACCCAAACAATATAAAGAAGGAGATAGTAAAGATTTGAAGAGAGGTAAGCAAAATATACTCACTGATCTAAGTGTAGAATAGTTCTAGAAAGCAATATCCATTGTTCCTACCACCAAGGAGACAAGTGCTTTGTGCGTGGGGTTCTTCTTTCCCATTAAGTTCAGAGTTCTGCTTACATCTATACCCCAATTTCATTTATCTAAGATACCCCACCACTTAGCTATAATTAGCCCTTTGGCTGCATCTAAGGTTGGGCTTCTTTGTGATCTTGTGAGCTGTGAACCTACATGATAAGTCAAGCTTTCTTTCACTGCCAGATAGGGTCTCTCCTGGGAAAGATTTAATGTCTTTATATTTTGTCTAGAATATTTTGCTGTCCATGTACTTTCCCATTCCCAATGTTTATGCCAAAGAATTGAGGAGGATTCAGGAGAGGTGCACCAGCCTGTTATAATAGAAAATGTGTAAAAAAAAAGAGAAAAGCGAGGGTTTCAGGACTTTTACACTGATAGCTCTTGGCTTGTAAGTACTTGTTCTTTGTCACTCCATTTCACAGTGGAGGAAGGGGCCACAGTGAAACTGCTTAGGAGACTAAATCACAGAAATTAGGGCTTAACTATGATGAGGAAGCTACAATCTGTGGAGGAGGCTCCTATGCACTGAAGTGGTTCCCGTCTTTCTAAGGAGGGTGATGTGGAGAAGAGATCAAGGAAGTGAGTTCCGTCTATAGGGTCCCTTGATGTACACTCAAAACTGAGTGTTCTGTTCTTAAGGGTTCAATGATGTGGTCAACCTGACCAATTGGAAACCATATAATTATTCCTGCAGGAATTAGGAGAACCAGCTGCTGAGCCTCAGTCCTGGGAGGCCCAGGACAGGTTCCATTCGGCCCCAATCAGAGAGGATTCTGAGGTCAGGGTATGGGAGGATATTCAGAGGAAAGGCATAATTTATATTGGAGGTATGCCAGTCCCCTTCAGTGCACAAATATGTTCTAGAAACCCTGGGCAGCTCTGATGCATCTGTGGGTCCTCAGGAATCCGAGATGTGCAGGAATCTTCACCTTGGCCTGGATGCTGCAACCTCCTCATAATCTGCAGGGGACTGACTGTGGAAAGGAAAAGCAATGATATAGGACACCTGGGCTACTTATACCTCTTTTTAGTTTGGACACAGGATGTGGGCAATAAACCTCTGAGTCTCTGCCTCTTCTGTTCTGGGGCCCTGGGTATAAGTCTGGGCTGATTCAGAAGCCTCAGTTTCAGGGTCTGTGGCATAGAAAATCGCTTTCTCCTTCACTGGATATAGCAAACACATTGGAAGGTATTCTATGGGCTGGTAACAACAATACTCCTAGTTCTGAACCCCAAACTATGATGATTGGAATTTCTTGGCTCTGAGTGTTACTGATCTTCTCAGGTTCCACTTCTGGCAACATAGAATCCCTGAGTATCTCAGGCCTCCAGCCTGAGGGTGAGGCTGATTATTACTGTTCAGTGAGGAACAAAGACCTCAGTGATCATATGGTGTATCAGACCCATGGGAGGCTAAGACATAAACCTGCTCTTATCCTCCCATAATGCTGATCCTCCCATGACTAAGTGCTTGTGGCAATCAGTGTGGGTTACTATGGCAAACATAATAGTGTCCATGTCTGAGTGTCTGACTCTCAGACAACATACCAAGTTTAAATGGTCAGCAAGAGTTGTGTTTTAGATAGCTTTTTGTTGTTGTTGTTGTGACCAAAAGACCTGACAAGAACAACTTTAAGGAGTAAAAGTTTATTTGGGGCTTACATTTTCAGATATCTCATTCCATAGACAGATGGCTTTATTCCTTGAGGCTCAAGATGAAGCAGAACATCAGGGCAAAAGAGTGTAGTGGAGAAAATCATCTTAAGATATCACACTGTGGGGTAGGGGGTGGCAGAGAGAGAGAATGCACTTTCCTCCACATGGACCAAATATAATCTCCCAAGGCATGCCCCTAGGGACCAACTTTCTGCAGCCACAACCAACCTGCTCACAGTTACTGTACACTGAATCCCTATCAGGTGATTAATGTACTGATTAAGTTAAGGCTTTCATAATCTAATTATTTCACATTTAAACTTTCTTGCATTGTCTTACACATGAGCGTTTGGGGGCCATTTAATCTAAACCATAAGAAGCTGCATCCTTGTTTTTCATATTTGAGAGCATGATTTGCATACCAGCAATTACATTCAATGTGAGTATGCAATAGGATATGTTTATTTTGTATCATCAAGTTTCGTGCAACCCTAACTTAATCTAAATTTAGAATACTTCATCACCCTACAAAGAAAAAAAATATTATTCTGAAATCTAGTAATACTCTACCTTTGGTTTTAACTCCATTTATCTACATAAAATTTAAGAGATCAGTTCATTAAGTGAAATTTAGTATATTGTTTTGGACATATTAACACACAAAGATGCAATTTTGTGATATCAGTTCTATGTTCCTTCTTACTGCTAAATAAACTCCATTGTATATGTGAACTTGGTGGCTTATCCATCTATCAGTTATTGGAGATTTGAGTGTTTAAAATCTTAGCATTCATGAGTAATTTGCTACATTCTTTGGTATGCAAATTTAAAATTCTTTTTTCGATATGCTTTCTTTTCTCTTAGGTAGTAAACAGGAGATAAAATTTTGGACTGTATGATAACTCTCTTGAAGGAAATGTGTACTGCTTTTCAAAGTAGGCATACCAATTCTCTTTGCCATGAGGAATGTGAGTGTCCCTATTTCTACATATTCTGACCCAAACTTATTACCTTTCATTTTTAATAGAGCCAACCTGAATGGAAATTAATTTGTGTCTCATTATGGATTTGCTTGCATTCTAAGGACTATTGATGCTAAGAATTATTCAAGATACTTGATTCCACACAGCCCCACAGCATCTGGACAGTCACCTGATGAGGAACGCGTAAGTAAATTCTATGAATAAATAAAAATTGTGCAAAGGAAATGAAATAAAACATCAGTGGTTTGCAATGGGTTTAGAATGAACTTCAACACTAGGAAGAAAAACAACACAATTTCTTGTCAGAAAGAAGCATATATTCAGGTTTTCAACAGATGAGTGGATAAAGGAAGTGAAGGAGAATTACTTAGTTAAGAAGGGGAATGACTTTATGACATTTGCCAGTAAATGGGTGTATCTGGAAACTATCATGCTAAATGAAATAAGCCAATCCCCAGAACTAAAGTTTGAATGTTTTCACTGATATGTGGAAGTTATCCTGAATAAGAGGTCAGCCTGTGAAAATCTTCAGGTTAATAGGAAAGGATCTGGAGCATACTGTGCCCATATCTCAGGGAAGCCTGAAAATTTAGCTTTTTGCACATAGAGCAGAGAACCTCGATGTTCTTTCCACTGCATGGCCTACTCCTCCCAAGGGTTCACTCTTGTGCCTGGAGGCAGGCACAAATTAACACCTTCTAAAACAAATCCTAGTTCTTTGTTTCTGTGAAGTGTACCTATAAGTCCCATAAGGTAAAGTCTTGATATCCAGTTCATGATGCTATTGGGAGGTGGTGGTGCCAAGAGACAGAGACTGGTGGGGATTTTTGTCATTGATGGCATAACCTTGAAGGGGATACCAGAACCCCAGCCCCCTTCCATTTTGCTCTTTTTGCATTTGGCAATGAAGTGAATGCTTCTTCTCTTTTATAAATACTTGCTATAATGTGCTGCCTAGCTATAGACTCAAAAGTAATTGCTGCTCTAGGTCATGGAAAACTGGATGCATGGAAAATATGTGTTTATTTTTCTCAAGTATTTTGTTATAGTTATAGAACTGACTCACAGAGCTAGCACAGAAAGTGTTTTAAGGGTATCCCAAATGAAGACACAGTATGAAAAGAATTGTCAAACCACCTAAGTGTCATTGAATGTAAGGTATAAGATAGAGAAAGACCGAAAAATAGATATCCAGAAGTCATACTAAATAAATTAATGGGGTTATTATTTCCACCATTATCTTGATTCTATCACTATAAGATAGAAATTACATTAAAACAGGAAGAGAAAGAAATTACATTAAAACAGGAAGAGAAAGTCGGAAACATCATGTTAAAAAACAGATATTGACTAGACCTGAGTAAGTGAGGACAATTAAAAAAAATGTCCCTGAGGCTTTTCTGAGAGAAGTTGTTTTGAATTTTTGTGCCATCTGCATCACTGTGAGTGTAGAAATGCCTTTTTTTCCTCAGGCACATTGAGTTCGTTGGTTTGATAAATTGATGAGCATTCACTTGAAACAATGTAGGGTTCTTAGCAAATGTGGTCATGAAGCCACAAAGTAGCAGAAACAAGAGGAAGTTTAGGAAATATTCTAACAATGAGGGAAAAAAAGGAACTTGAGAATTTGAGCAGGGTCCAGGGAGGGTAAAAATGTATTACCATCTTATACTGAGGTCAAGTATATGATTTATAAAATATACAAGGTCAAGGATTTTCTTCATTCTCTTTCTCTTTCTGACTCTTGCTGTCTAAGTCACTACAGCCCAGCCTGTGCTCTCATGTATCCTTCATGGCACATCTCAGTGCTGCCCCCAGGAATGTAAATGTCTGCATAAGTCACATCTGAAATCCTCTTCAGTCCTTCCTGTATCCTCTCTTTGGGCCAAAGATGTGCTAGTCTCTCCTAAACCTACAATCATCTTATCAATTGGGGCCCAGAACTGAAGATGGTAGTCAGTATGTTTATACATACTGCATGAATCACTAAGTAAAAATGCATACATAATGGACAGCCAGCTTTAGCTGATAAAGTTTTTCATGAATACTTTACCATTTATTCCTTGATTGAACGGGGTCACCAGGGTTTTATCATGAGCTCTTCTCTCTTCTTAGTATCCATATTCCTCATTAATGACTCCTCTCAACAGCCTGGATCCCATCTTCAACACTAAGGTGGCAGCATGCTACTAGAAAAGATTGCACTCAACTGCTTCTGAACAAAGAAGCCAAAATTACTGACTCCTTCTAAAGTATTTAGTTCTTTTATGCATAGAGAAACTATCTAACTGCCATATTTTCCACATTACTCAGCAGCAATAGCACCTGCCTAGTTACTCAAACAAGAAATGTCCAGTTCCTAATATAGTCTTCCTTTCTCACTCAGCAGGTCCTTGTGGTTAACACGTTATGAAGATTCCATCTTTGAACAGAACTCTGATGAATCTCCCCATCCTGTTTTCCCTTCTCATTGCTTCTGTATGGACAAATTAATTTCTTAATAAACATTTTGAGAATCTCCAGCAATGTAATATAAGTATACTATATATCTATATAAATATTGTATGTATACACACACACAATATCTGTCCTCTAAATTTTCTATTTTACACACACACACACACACACACACACTCATAATTGGTGGGGATTTAACCTTCTTCCCAGGGACTCCCACATGCTAAGCAAGCACTCTACCATTGTGCAACATTCCCAGCTACCCTCGTTCAATTTTATAAACTCAACTGAAAGTAAGTTCCTCTGAGAAGTCCTCTTTAATGTCCCAAATAATAAGTTTCAATTGTTTAGAATTGGTATTTTGGTAGAGCTTGTCACATTCACAATATTGTGTTCTTTTTTCATATATTATATAATTCTAAAATGACAAACAGCATGCTAATATTGAAGAAATTGTGCTTATGTGAAACTTATCATACAGGCCTTCCAGGCAAAGCAATGTATCCAACAATGGTGGCAAATTTTGTGGCATTCAGCTCTATACTTCTGAGGACACTAAATATTGACATGTGAACAAAAGGTGGTGAAGAAGAGCTGTGCAGGGTCTTGCATTGTGTTTTTCACAGCTGGCTCAGGTCTAGCAGAGGCTGAGCTGCTTCCTGTGCTCCCCAAGTAGGTCTTCAGTCTGGTGCTCTCAGGGCCCGGTGATGGCTCCTGAGCAGGATCCTGTGCAAGGTTTCTAATAGCTGCTCTGTCTATGACAATTCCTGTGGTGAAATTCAGAACAGGCATCTCCCTCAGCATCCTTTCCCCTCAGATCCTCTCTAAGGCTCATGAATCAGCGATCAAATGTACTCTGAGAAAGCAGAAAGGGTGGAGTTTAATTTACACGAACTACCATTTTTCCCCCTGAGGGCACCAGAGAGGATAAGACAAGCCTGGGGTAGTAGAGACCTTCTGTGGGGATCAAGCACCAGTCTACCATGGTCTGTGCCCTTACTTCTCCTTCTATTTTCTTATTACACAGGTAGGGATAGGTCTCAGAGAATCAGGACAGATCCCATCCTATATCAATTATTCTAGTCCAGATAACCAGTATCTTAAATATGGTTCCCACTCCAGCACCCATGATTGTCTGTGTTTTCAGGTTCTCTGCCCAGCCTCTGCTGACTCAGCCACCCTCCCTTTCTGCACTTCCTGAAGCATCTTTCAGACTTATCTGCACCATGAGCAATGTTTTCAGTGTTGCTGAAAAAGGGATATGGGGGCACCAGCACAAGACGGGAAGCCATTCTATATTTTTTCCCGAGATACTACTAAGATTTGGATAATTTCTATGGCTTTGGGGACTCTAGTCTTTTCTCTGGCTCATTTCTGGGCTGAAGCCTGAGGATGAGGCTGAATATTACTGTGTCAATGGCCACAATAATGTTTCTCAGAATGACACAGTCAGATGGGGAATTGGTATAAAAAACAGTCAGCCCACTCAGGATTTTGTAGTATACCTCTTCACCAACTTTAAATTAATATGCCTCTATGGTAACACATATTTAAGTAAGTTATGTATCACAATGTCTGTCCTCTAAATTTTCTAATCAGTTTCTGAAGTCTCAGGAAAACTGAAAAAACTAAACACCCAAATCAAACCAAAACCAAATAACAACAAAAATAAGTGTAATAACATTCAAACATTCCTTGTGAACCATATAGTGATCTGCATTTATAACCAGAGGCTGTTGAGTTAGATTTTTTCCCCTGGAAAAAAAAGCAAATCAGTTTTCTTCTTGGCCATGAGCCAGAGAACCTTCCAGCAGGTGCACATTCCTCCACAACATGGGTTCTGCTCTTGGAGGATTCAGAGAAGATCCCACCTGTTTGTCTCCAGTTATTTGTGCTCTGAGCTGTAACAGGCTCTCAGGGATTGAGACACTAAGATGTGAAATACTTTGTGAGGATGGAGGATTAGAGAAATTTAAGGCCCAGGGTTGTCCTGGCTCCCTTGCTGGGTATCTGCACCTTCAGCTTTGATTTAAGGAAATAATTATAGGCATCGGGTAGGGAAGTGTTAAGGAGTTTAGGACTGAAACCAGCAAACTTTCTTGAGAGACCTGACTGACTGAAGGTGAGGCTCCACCATTGATTAGAAAACTCTGAGAGTCCTCCTGGGAAGTTGAATGAAATAATTCCAAGAATGACACTCTTCTCCATGTGACACCACTCAGGATAATGGAGACCTTCATAGGTAGGTTTTTCTGAGATCATTGAAACTGACCTCTGTCCTTCTCTCCTCTAATACCCATTGGGGGTTCTCAACATTTCAGATTTTAGGAGTGAAATATGGACCTTCAGGGAGCAGAAATTCCCGTGTGTGTGTGTGTGTGTGTGTGTGTATACGTTTGTCCATATATACTGTACTTCAGAACCTCAGGTCATTTTGTTTTACACAGATAGCAAAAAGAAGCTTTGGAGGTTACTGTGGCATTTAGTACCCATAATTTCCTGTGAGAAGTGCTAGAACTGTGACCTCAGATATAAGTGATCTGTCATCAAGGATTCAGTCCTAAACTTGGGCCAAAGTGTATCAGTAGGGTCTCCTTGAGTACCCCTAGATTCCAAATGGAAAAACAGAGTGAGTAAAAGGATGATTATCAGTGTCTTTTCCCTGACCTAAACACACACTTTCCCTTATTCATATTTAGCTACATTATCAGTGCCAAAAAGATCTCCAACCTAGGGTAAATTGAGATAATATCACAAATCCTCCTGTGTACCCCATTATTACTGTGTCTTTGCCTATGAATATTCTGCAATCCACTTCATGTCTATTGATCCTTTCCCAGGCTGGGCTCATCTTTCCTGCGATCTGAAAACATAGGGAAGCTGTGCTTCATTTTCTCTTCAGATTACACACTCATGTGGCTTTGGACTTCCTGATGAAGAATGAACCTTATCCACTAAGATATAGCTCTCCAATCCCTACCATATTCAGTTTTCCCTGTTAGGCCTCAACAATTTTGCTTTTCTCTGAATAATCTTCAGGTGAAATGATGTTGGGTATATATCAGGATTTTTGGGGCCTAGACTTTATAAACTTACCCACTTCTAAGTCCATGGAGCTCTTAACAAATGAACCTGATTCTCTGATATAAAAATTCACAATGGTTGCTTAGTAGAAAAGTTGTAGGAACACTAAAAATAGTAATTTATATTCATAGCAATGTTATTTTTATCAATACTATTCTGGAAAAATATAAACTAGAATAAGATAATGCATATATTAGAGTCCAAATGAACTTTGTTTGTCAGGTTTTGACTTTCAAGGGCAAATTAGAACACAGAGAAGAAAAGGTCTGAAGAATGGGGTTAGCGAGAAAACTAAAGGAGACTCTCAGAAAAGCAGCAACCTGCAAGAGAAGCACCGACAGAATTACTATGACTTGTGACCCCTCCTTAACTTTAGCCTTTAAACATTGTTCAAAAATTTCATAGACCCAAAGTACTTGGCTGAAGCATAGCCAGTTAGTACCAGATAATTCTGAAATAGATGGTAACATAAACAGTGCATTCAGAGTTCTGGAGATCATTAGAAACTGAAAAAAGAAATTCTCAGCACAAAATACCAGGGTGGTTTTACTCTCTGGGAAATAAAATCAGAAAGGTCCATTTTCTCTTGCCAGGTTATGAGAGGGTTGAAGACTCAGGACCAGAGGCCAGCAGGGGGAGATGTTGCACTATTCATGACAGGACAGGGCTCTGCACCAAACCATAAAGGGAAATACTGGTTTTACATCCCTGAGCAGAAGGTATCCTGAACAAAGAGTGACTTTCCTGCACCTGGGCCCCCAGGAGCCACATAAGCATTGGGATTTGGCCCACACCCTTGCTTCCTATTTCATCTTTCCACCCTCTTTGAGTAATCGTTTAGGCCTGTTGTCCAGGCAGAAAGGAAAAATGGTTACAGAGCAGGATGAAATTTAGAAAAGAAGCAAGCAAGAAGACTGTCTAGAGAGAAAATAAAAGGAAATCAGGCAAGAGTAGATTTCAATACTGAAATACAAAATCAGTGAGCCCATTTAATTTATGGAGAAAAACGTAAAAAAATTCTCATTATGAGTATTAGTTGACTTGGTTTTAGTAAAACAATATAGACAACACATGCTTCATAGAAAGTAAAGAGAGGTTTATTTTGGTTCATGGATTTGGAACTTTAAGCCTGGCATATGTAGCCAAATGTGTTTTAGACACTGGTAAAAATATAAGATGGGGAAGGGTGACGAAGGTGAATACTCACATCTTTAGCTGGGAAATTGAGAGGGGTTGGGAAGGAACTGGGTGTTATATATGGGTGTCCACCATTTTGTGGACATACCTTCAATGAACTAAGGCTTTCTCAGAAGGCCCTACCCCCTCTCACAATGTACTTTCACCAGGTAGAATCTCCTGGTACTACCACCCTGAGAGGAAGCCTCTATGTATGGACCTTTGGCAGGTACTCAAATTGCACCCACAGTTTAGCAGTATGTTAGGAAGTGGAATTCATGTTAGACTATGAAAGACTTATCTTGACTAACAGGAAGGATTTGGGCTAAAATAGTTTGTGTGTGTGTGTGTGTGTGTCTGTGTTTTGTGTGTGTTTGTGAGTGTGTGAGGTCTATGAAGAATGTTAAACAAGGACTTTGAAGGGTGGGCAGGTATAAGACTTATGAGACAATGTCAGATGTTACAATCAGGGAGATAGCAGCTAAGGTCTCAGAAGTGGGACTTGAGCCACTGTAGGAGACAGAGATGGAATCACAGGACCCACCTCAATTGGACTTCAATGGGACTGTGTATTCCCATAGTTTGCAGGATATATCAGTATGGTCCTTCAGGGATAAAATGCCCAACTCAAATTAAACATTTACCTGAATTAAGCAGTATCACCTGTACACACAAGGGAGCTACTTTTGCTTTACTGACTTGAGATCCCTGGTTTCAGTTTCTAAACCTGTTCCCAGGTTTCCTATTCCTCATTTTACCTCTGGCTCCTTATTGCCAAGTGGACATCACAGGAGAAAACTGTGATTCATGTTTCAATGATAATGTCTGAGACAATTTCATAGGAACATAGGGCTCACTGTAGAGGTTAGCATTACTTGCTGGTCACTGTGATTTCCTAATTCATCTGTATTCAAATATGTGATAAATATNCCAGGGAGCCATTAAGTGTAGAGATTCCTTATTGGTTGACTGATGTATCTAGTTTATGCTAATTAGATAAGCTGTGTGGAATGTATAAACACTGCTCCTGTCCTACAATAAACAGCTCCCACTCCTGCTATATCAATCTACACAAGTTGTTTGTCACCCCACGGTTATTTTGCTGCAGCCGGACTGCGGCAGATGTTGGCCCGTTACGGGGAGCCCTGGGACACTCGGGGGTAAGTGACGAAAAAAAAAAAAAAAGCTGCCTGTCCCTAGATATGACGGGAGCAAATCTGCTCATCCCTAGGCAGATAGGGCAAGAGGAAAAATGGCCATTTTGAGAAAATGGAGAAGATTGATACAGTATGTTTGTGTCTTGTTTTGTCTCAGTGTATTGTATTGTCTTTGTGATGAAAATATGGAAGGGGTGAGAAGTAAATTACTAAGGGAAGAAGGCACCCCAGTTGAACCAAGAATAGTTAGGGCATGTGTTGATAAGAGCCCAGGAACTCTAGTCAGAAAGAAAAAGAAAGTTCAGAAGAAGAAGGATTATCAGGAAAAAAGTTGCAGCAAAAGGCTATTACTAAATACTTTTCGTTACCGGAGGGTGCATGAAGCGGAGAGGTGGCTGCCGAGTGTGCAAGCCGGTCACAGCACGTCTCGCAGGCTCTTGCTCCCTGTGCCCGGAAGCAGTTTGAGTCTGGGACTCTCCCCAGGGCCATCTGGGGCTGCCTCGGACACTGCAGGTGGAAGATGGCCCACGTCCCTGAAGTTTAATGTTTCCAAGGCCAGTAACTACAATGGTTCTCCCACACCTGGAAGCTAATGAGTAATGAGCACTATTAAGGCTTATTTCAAATGTAAAAAACCTTGAGATAAATTACTAAATTGTTCAGAAGGTTGTTTTCTTAGTGGAATGCTACAGGATTTTCTTTAACCATCTGGAGTTCCTGCCTTCATCCCAGTGCCTGTGAAGACCAAGGTGGAAGAATTTCCAGTGTTGCTGAAAACCAGACGAGACTTCAGCTGAGAACTGGCTAGACTTTGGATCAAGGTAGCTGCCTGCAGAACTTACCTGGACTGTGATTTAAGCTAGCTGCCTGCAGAACTTACCTGGACTGTGATTTACCTGGACTGTGAGTTAATCTATTGAGACACTACTATACCTGGACTGAGACAACAAACTGTAATCTACAACAAATTGTAACTCGGTATCTTTGCAAATGGTGTCATTGCTGGTATAATTTTTCCAAGGGCTTCTTGCATGGAGCCATCAATTGGCTTGGTATTGTGACATTTTGTATCCTCCCCTTCTGCTTGTAGCAGATTATTTATGGTGTTTATGAGAAAACCACTATGGTCGCTATTTAAATTAAACAAAAGGGGGAATTGTTAGAGTCTGTAAACAAGTCAGGATGGCGCCTGGCATATTGCCAGAGAAATGTTAGAGTTCGTAAACAAGTCTGGATGGTGCCTGGCAAAATGCCAGAGGGAGTGGTTTGTGAAGTAACACCAGCAAGCCATTAAGTGTGGAGATTCCTTATTGGTTGACTGATGTATCTAGTTTATGCTAATTAGATAAGCTGTGTGGAATGTATAAATACTGCTCCTGTCCTACAATAAATGGCTCCCACTCCTGCTGTATCAATCTACACAAGTTGTTCGTCCCCCACGGTTATTTTGCTGCAGCCGGACTGCAGCATATCTGCATAAGTTCTTTGTAAGCATATTTCCAGTGGGTCATATGAATATCTGTATATTTTAGTGTGTCATATGAATATCTAGTGTATGTATTACTAGAAATTTCCATAGAAGTCTGACTTCCAAACACTCTTCTATCATCTGCTGGGCTGACTCTTCTGATGAAGTACACAAAGGTGCAGGACTGAAGGTTATACTTGGACAGGAACAGGCCTTATTGCACTCAATGCTGACCGAAGAGGTAAAGGAGATATGTGAGAAAATTCAGTATGAGTTAGTTTTTTGCTTTATCCATAGAAAATGATACTATAAACTTTATATTGAGGTAATACACAATGAGAAAAAAGAAAACTCTGTATAGGCTAAGTTCCTGATATATGTTTATTTATTATTGCTATCTTATGTTGCTCTTACCTTTGAAAATCTACGTTTAACTTTTTGTTAAAAATTTATTTTTATAAATAAATAATACAACTGCTAAAATGTCCTCATGAGTATGAAAGGAAATTAATCCCACCACAATTCAGACTCTCAAGCCAGTTTCTCCAGTACATTTGCTAGTCTGCAAAGGTAATTTGGTGGAGCTCTCAATCAGTCTTCAAAACATAGAACCTCCTGGCAAACCTGAAAGCTTTTCCTGCTTGTAGAGATTACATCAGCTGGAGTCTGTGGCATCTCCATGTAGCCCTAAAGTTAGCTGGTGTGCACAATGCATTCTGGGAGAAACAGGCCAGAAGAAGTTATGTGTTCCCAGTGGATGCAGATTTGTGGTCAGGATCTGTGGCTGCATCAGTGGAAGAGTAGGGCACATGATTCCGTCAATGCCTTCAGTTGCTGGGTAAACATGAAGTGATAATAAGAATTCATAAAATAATATATTTATTTCAGTGCCCACTTGAGATGTGGTCGATATAATAATGGTCTTTGAGATATATTTACTTACTCTAAATTAACTCATATAGAAGGTGGTATCTAGAAAGAAATATAGTAATACCCATTATCTGTAAGAATAATTGCTCTTTCTTTTATTTTCTTTTTATCATTCTGTATGTGCTCACACATATGTGTTTGTATGGCAGATCTGATAAGTAAATATACTACCTACATTTAAATGTACTCATACATATATGTAAGTTATATTTGTATTATTAATTTTATTAAAATACCTTATGAATTTTTACAAATTTATATCAATCAACCAAACAAGAACATGTTGTCCCCATTTTTCCCTTAAATTATCTATCTATCTAAAACTGACTTTTTTTTTTTAAATTTAACAACTGTGAAAAGCAGATGCCAATGCTAGATAAGATAATAATTTAGGAGGAGACAAAATGGAAAGGAGAGGGAGGAGAATAGATAGATACCTTCAGATCACAGTTCTTACACCTGTGACAGGAGCAGGGGAAGAAAGGATTGGGTAGGATGATCCTCAGACCACAGGCAGAGCTTAGAGTCTCTGCTGGCTGAGTGGCTCCTGGAACATGGGTATCCATCAGAGGGACACTAGTTCCTATAGTAGCATCCTGATCAGGCTACCCCAGAAGTTAGCATTGCCTGGAGCTGGATAAGTGCAGAGGCCTGACATCAAATTTTGTTTCCATGAGGGATTCCTTGTAAGACATATGATGGGTACTTCCTGGGTACCCCAACCAGCTTTGGTGATGCATTCAACATGAGGACAGGGGCTGTGCCTAATCCCTTCTCTGTTCTCTCCTATCTGAACCCAACATGAAGTCAAGGTTGAATTCTTTCAAGGCTTTTTTAGCCCTTGCTATCTGCAGGCCCTGCAATCACTGAGATATCCCTCTTCCCTAACTTGCACGAAATGAAGTTTCCTCATGCCTTGAGTGTCATTTTGGGCCATCTCCTCTCCCCACGTGCCTGACTCCTGCTGTTTCCATAACCTGGGACCACTACTTGAATTCTCTAGGTATCTCTAGTGTCTGATGCATGTGAAAAACCTTATTTATTCTTTTTTTATTGGTTGTTCAAAACATTACAAAGCTCTTGACATATCATATTTCATACATTAGATTCAAGTGGGTTATGAACTCCCATTTTTACCCCAAATACAGATTGCAGAATCACATAGGTTACACATCCACATTTTTACATAATGCCCTATTAGTAACTGTTGTATTCGGCTACCTTTCCTATCCTCTGCTATCCCCCCTCCCCTCCCCTCTCATCTTCTCTCTCTACCCCATCTGCTGTAATTTAATTCCCTCCCTTGTTTTTTCCCTTTTCCCTCCAACCTCTTATATGTAATTTTGTATAACAATGAGCATCTCCTTCCATTTCCATGCAATTTCCCTTCTCTCTCCCTTTCCCTCCCATCTCATGTCTCTGTTTAATGTTAATCTTTTCCTCATGCTCTTCCTTCCTGCTCTGTTCTAAGTTGCTCTCATTATATCAAAGAAGATATTTTGGCATTTTTTAGGGATTGGCTAGCTTCACTTAGCATAATCTGCTCTAATGCCATCCATTTCCCTGCAAATTCCATGATTTTGTCATTTTTTAGTGCTGCGTAATACTCCATTGTGTATAAATGCCACATTTTTTTATCCATTCATCTATTGAAGGACATCTGGGTTGGTTCCACAGTCTAGCTATTGTGAATTGTGCTGCTATGAACATCAATGTCCAGTATCCCTATAGTACTCTCTTTTAAGGTCTTCAGGGAATAGCCCAAGAAGGGCAATAGCTGGGTCAAATGGTGGTTCCATTCCCAGCTTTCCCAGGAGTCTCCATACTGCTTTCCAAATTGGCCACACCAATTTGCAGTCCCACCAGCAATGTACAAGAGTACCCTTTTCCCCACATCCTCGCCAGCACTTGTTGTTGTTTGACTTCATAATGGCTGCCAATCTTACTGGAGTGAGATGGTATCTTAGGGTGGTTTTGATTTGCATTTCTCTGACTGCTAGAGATGGTGAGCATTTTTTCATGTACTTGTTGATTGATTGTATGTTATCCTCTGAGAAGTGTCTGTTCAGGTCTTTGGCCCATTTGTTGATTGGGTTGTTTGTTCTCTTATTGTCTAATTTTTTGAGTTCTTTGTATACTCTGGATATTAGGGCTCTAGCTGAAGTGTGAAGAATAAAAATTTGTTCCCAGGATGTAGGCTCCCTATTTACCTCTCTTATTTTTTCTTTTGCTGAGAAAAAAAAAATTTAGTTTGAGTAAGTCCCATTTGTTGATTCTAGTTATTAACTCTTGTGCTATGGGCATCCTATTAAGGAATTTGGAGCCCGACCCTACAATATGTAGATAGGAGCCAACTTTTTCTTCTTTCAGGCACAGAGTCTCTGATTCGATATCAAGCTCTTTGGTTCATTTTGAGTTAACTTTTGTGCATGGCGAGAGAAAGGGATTCAGTTTCATGTTGTTGCATATGAATTTCCAGTTTTCCCAGCACCATTTGTTGAAGATGCTATCCTTCCTCCATTGCATGCTTTTAGCCCCTTTATCAAATATAAGAAAGTTTTAATTTTGTGGATTGGTCTCTGTGTTCTCTATTCTGTACCATTGGTCCACCCACCTGTTTTGGTATCAGTACCATGCTATTTTTGTTACTATTGCTCTCTAGTATAGTTTGAAATCTGGCATCACTATACCGCATGATTCACACTTCCTGTTTAGAATTGCTTTTGCTATTCTAGGTCTTTTGTTTTTCCATATGAATCTCATGATTGCTTTATCTATTTCTACAAAAATGACATTGGGGTTTTGATTGGTATTGCATTGAACCTATAGAGAACTTTGGGTAATATTGCCATTTTGAAGATGTTAGTTCTTCCTATCCATGAACAGGTATATTTTTCCATCTTCTAAGATCTTCTTCTATTTCTCTCTTTAGGGTTCTGTAGTTTTCATTGTATAAATTTTTCACCTCTTTTGTTGGGTTGATTCCCAAGTATTTCATTTTTTTTGAGGATATTGTGAATGGGGTGGTTGTCCTCATTTCCGTTTCAGAAGATTTTTCATTGATATACAGGAATGCCTTTGATTTATGCGTGTTGATTTTATCTCCTGCCACTTTGCTGAATTCATTTATTAGTTCTAGTAGTTTCTTTTTAGACCCTTTTGGGTCTGTTAGATATAGTATCATGTCATCCACAAATAGTGATAATTTAAGTTCTTCTTTTCCTATTTGTATGCCTTTAATTTCTTTTGTCTGTCTAATTGCTCTGGCTAGTATTTCGAGAACTAAATTGAATAGAAGTGGTGAGAGAGGGCATCCCTGTCTTGTTCCAGATTTTATAGGGAATGCCTTCAGTTTTTCTCCATTCAGAATGATGCTAGCCTGAGGCTTAGCATATATAGCTTTTACAATGTTGAGGTAAGTTCCTGTTACTCTAGTTTTTCTAGAGTTTTGAACATAAAGGGATGCTGTACTTTGTCGAATGCTTTTTCTGCATCTATTGAGATGATCATGTGGTTCTTATCGTTAAATCTATTGATGTGGCGAATAACATTTATTGATTTTTGTATAATGAACCAGCCTTGCATCCCAGGGATGAATCCTACTTGATCATGGTGCAAAATTTTTTTGATATGCTTTTATATTCGATTCACCAGGGTTTTATTGAGCATTTTTGCATCTATGTTCATTAGAGATATTGGTCTGTAGTTTTCTTTCTTTGAAGTGTCTTTGTCTGGTTTCGGGATCAGGGTGATGTTGGCCTCATAGAATGAGTTTGGAAGAGCTCCTTCTTTTTCTACTTCTTGAAATAACTTGAAAAGTTTTGGTATTAATTCTTCTTTGAAGGTTTTGTAAAACTCTTCTGTATACCCATCTGGTCCAGGGCTTTTCTTGGTTGGTAGTCTTTTGATGGCTTCTTCTATTTCCTCCTTTGTTATTGGTCTGTTTAAATTGTGTGTATCTTCCTGTCTCAATCTGGGCAAATCATATGATTTAAGAAATTTATTGGTATCTTCACTATCTTCTATTTTAATGGAATATAGGGTTTCAAAATAATTTTTAATTATCTTCTGTATTTCTGTAGTGTCCGTTGTGATTTTCCCTTTTTCATCCCGTATTTTATTAATTTGTGTTCTCTCTCTTCTTCTCTTTGTTAGCATGGCTAAGGGTCTGTCGATCTTATTTATTTTTTCGAAGAACTAACTTTTAGTTTTATCAATTTTTTTTTCTTTTTGTTGTTGTTGTTTCAATTTCATTGATTTCCGCTCTGATTTTAATTATGTCTTGCCTTCTACTACATTTGCTGTTGTTTTGCTCTTCCTTTTCTAGGGTTTTGAGATGAATTGGGAGTTCATTTATTTGTTGTTTTTTTTCTTTTTTTGAGGAGTGAAATCCAGGCAATGAATTTCCCTCTTAAAACTGCTTTCATTGTGTCCCATAGATTCCGATATGTTGTGTCTGTATTTTCATTTATCTCTAAGAATTTTTTGATTTCCTCCTTTATGTCTTCTGTAACCCATTGATCATTCAGTAACATATTGTTCATTTTCCAGGTGATGCAGGATTTTTCCTTCCTTCTTTTATCATTGATTTCCAGTTTCATTCTGTTATGATCAGATAAGATACATGGTATTATCTCCACACCTTTATATTTACTAAGAGTTGCCCTATGGTATAATATATGGTCTATCTTTGAGAAGAATGCATGTGCTGCTGAGAAGAACGTGTATCCACTTGATGATGGTTGATATATTCTATATATGTTGGTTAAGTCTAGGTTATTGATTGCGTTATTGAGTTCTATAGTTTCTTTATTCAGCTTTTGTCTGGAGGATCTATCCAATGGAGAGAGCGGTGTGTTGAAGTCACCCATAATTATTGTGTTGTGGTCTATTTGACTCTTGAACTTGAGGAGAGTTTGTTTTATGAACGTTGCAGCACCATTGGTTGGTGCATACATATTGATAATTGTTATGTCTTATTGGTGGATGGTTCCTTTTAACAGTATATAGTGTCCTTCTTTATCCCTTTTGATTAACTTAGGTTTGAAGTTGATTTTATTTGATATGAGTATGGCCACTCCTGCTTGCTTCCGAGGACCATGTGAGTGGTATGATTTTTCCCAACCTTTCACCTTCAGCCTGTGTACATCTTTTCCTATCATATGAGTCTCCTGAAGGCAGCATATTGTTGGATTTGTTTTTTTTAATCCAGGTTACTAGCCTATGTCTCTTGATTGGTGAATTTAAGCCATTAACATTTAGGGTTACTATTGATACATGGTTTGTACATCCAGTCACGCTTATTTATTTATTTATTTTAGTTTGGCTAGTTTTTCCTCTTTGGTTATTTTTTTCTCCCCTTTACTGAGTTACCTCCCACTGTTAGTTTCGGGTGCTGTTTTTCAATTCCTCTTCTTGTAGTGTTTTGCTCAAAATGCCTTGCAGTGCTGGTTTTCTGGCTGCGAATTCTTTTAACTTTTGTTTACCATGAAATATTTTGATTTCATTGTAAAATCTGAAGCTTAATTTTGCAGGATACAGTATTCTTGGTTGGAATCCATTATTTTTCAGCGTTTGAAATACGTTGTTCCAGGATATTCTCGCTTTCAACGTCTGTGATGAAAAATCAGCCGTTAACCTAATTGGTTTACCCCTGAATGTAATCTGCCTCCTTTCTTCTGTAGCTTTTAATATTATCTCCTTGTTCTGTATGTTGGATATCTTCATAATCATGTGTCTTGGAGTTCGTCTATTATGGTTTTGTATGTTTGGGGTCCTGTAGGATTCCAGGATTTGGCAATCCATTCCATATTTTATATCTGGATGTTTTCTAAGATTATTTCATTCAATAGATTGTTCATTCCTTTGGTTTGAACCTCTATACCTTCTTCTATCCCAATGACTCTCAAGTTTTGGTTTTTTTATTACATCCCATATCTCTTGGATTGATTGCTCGTGATTTCTTAGCATCCTTTCTGTGTTGACTATATTCTTTTCAACTTGATAAACTTTGTCTTCATTATCTAATGTTCTGACTTCTATTTGATCTAGTCTAATTGTAATATTCTCATTTGAGTTTTTAATTTGGTTTATGGTTTCCTGCATTTCTAGGATTACTGTTTGATTTTTTAAAAAATCTCTATCTCCTGGTAAAGCTCATTCTTTGTCATTTGAATTTGCGTATGTAATTCATTTTCAAAGTACACTTTCATTGTTTGGACTTGCCGTCTAATGTCTTCTCTAAGATTCCATTCCATCTGAGTTAGGTATGCCTTGAGTTCTTTCTCTGTCCATTTTTCTGATGCCTCTAATTTCTCCTGTGAATTTAAGTTGTCCTGCATTGTTTGTAATCCTTTTTTCCCTTGTTTTTTCATGGTGCTCACATTAATTTCCAACTCTTTTTGACTGCTGTGTTTCTGTTTTCTCCTATAAATTTGTTTTGGTTTTTATAGTTCCAATATCTCTCCTTTGTGTTGGGAGACAATGTTTAGAGATGTTGGATTTAATTGTGATTTAAGGTAAATTCATTAGTTTCATTAAAGGCCTACAGATTTTGATGGCATATAGAGAATTGAGGTTTGAACTTAGGATTTTATGTTGAGGCCGGGTGATTTGATGGTATGGAGGTTAGAATATGTTAGCTTCTTTGGGGGGTTGCTCAAATGCAGGTAGATATTAACAAGAGAATAGACAGGAGTACTTGGGGGTAGTTAAGGGCTTAGGTGGACTATAGACCGACTCATAGTATTCATCTATTTGCATTTAGTAAATTATATGTAATCTGGGTGGTCATGCTTAAGAGGAAAGATGGGGAAAAGGTAAGGAAGCAAACCAAGAAAGAGACAGGGAGAGAAGAAAGAAAAAGAATAGGAAAAAAAAGAAATGATAAAGAAATAATAAAATGCAGTAAAATAAAAATTACAATTAAAAGAAAATAATTAAAAAAATAAAATTTAAAAATTTTAAAAAAGGCACTGTTAGGCTTCTATTTTCTTTGCTTCCAGTAGGTGGTGCTGTGCCTTCCAGGCCAAGATTTTGCCCTCTGGCTGTAGGAAACAATCTGTGTGAGGCCACTCCCTCCTCCCCCGCCCCCACTCCCCGATGTGTCTCAAAATCTGTTAGCTTAGGTTTATTCCTGGACTCTAGTCTCCTCGCTTCTCCTGCCAGACAGGCCTCCCCCAGTGTGATACTACTCCGCAGTTCAAGCTACACTCTGGGCCTGCAGTTTCCTGGATGTGGAGCGAGGCTATTGGGAACTGCCCCCTTATTGTTTGATTCCCACCCATAGCCACTCCTCCAAGAGCTGGCGAGACAGGTTTCATTTTCGCCGCTGGTGGGAGGGGGGAGTTGGAGGTCAGGTGCCTTTACCTTTCCCCATGCCTCTATTCACACTCATTCTGATATTCACACCCCCGGAAAGCTGGGGAGAGATTTTATGTGATTTCCCTGCTGTATGTGAGAAGGGCTAAATGTCATACACCTGTTCTATCGCTGAACTTGCTGTGGTCTGTCGGAAACTGGCGATGGTGACGTCAGCTCTCCAAGATGGTGGCCGCTGGCTTCCTCGGTGGGTTGTCCAGTGTGGAGGACAGACCTGGACTGTTTCTCTCCCCTGTCTCAAACCCAGAACTCAGCCTGGAGCACAGTGAGGGCATAGTTGGCAGGACCCCACAGAATCCGCAGCACTGTTTCTCTGTGTTGCTGGCACTACGTTTCTCGGAGCGCTGCAGTCTACAGCTGCAGGGTGGGCTGCCGATCAATCAGCCTGAATCTCCGGGCACACGGTTCACTCGCTATTGAGCCCCAGTAATTGATCCTCAGGTGATGGAAATCCTTCCTCTAGGTTTTGGTGCACCCCAATTTTGCTGGAAATTCCTAACAAGATAGCTTTTGGCCATTCTAACTCGTTATTCACTTGTGCAGTGACGCAGCACACGGGGGTGATGCACTCTATTTGCTGCCATCTTCTTCCTAAGTCCCTTATTTATTCTTAAAGAATTAATGAGTGGAAGAAGAAATGAAAGACCCAACTAATTCCCCTATTAGATATTAATTTATATTTTGCATTATTCCTATGGGAGGGAATAAATTCCTGAAGCACTGTTTGTTTCTGAACTTTCTAAATAATTTCCACCTTTTGATAACAGGGACACAATGTGACAAATGTACAAAAAAATCCCCTTCATCATTCTCTTACACCTGGCCTCTCTTTTGTGAATCTGAAAACATTATTGTATTTCCCACATCTTGTTCTGTGGACTACCTGCTGCTCTCCCGCATGAGGTACTTTAGGCCCAGGAGTCACAGTATCAGGCACTTGACATTTCACCCCTTTTCTATTTCTTTTGCTCTCATCTTACCACACACACCCACTAATCCCCCTGCCAGTATTATTTGTCCCAATTTTGTCATATAATTTCCCCAGAACTGATGCTCTAAAACATGATATAATGATGTGCATGGTCCAGATTAAACATAGTTCAGTCAACACAGAAGTTATTTTAGGAAAATAAACAGATGTACAGTGTCCATGCACATAGACATTGGTGTGGTCCCAGCAGATTTTTTTCCCCTAAGCTTCAATTACTAAGTAAGCTATTTCCTCATGCCACCCTCCATTGGTCAGGGACCAAGACCACTGTGAGTACACATGGGAAAGATACATAATATAGGGACATTTGCATGAGCAGCCCAAACTCTGGGAGACGAATGGAGCTGGTATAAGAGGTCAAAGGCAGTGGAGCTTTTAGTGTGAGGCCTAAGAAGGAGCTGTGTCTACCATGGCTTGGACTCTTCACCTCCTTCCAGTCTTCTCTCAATGCTCAGGTAGGTACAGGCCTAGCACCCTAAGGCAGGTCCTTAGCCTGAGTCATTCCCCTCTGCCTCAAATATCCAAGTCACTGACCCCTGCCTTTGCCCTTCACTGTGATGGGCCTGTGCTTGTAGGTTCCCTCTCTTTGCCTGAGCTGACACAGCCACTCCCTTGCTCTGCATCTCTAGGATCAACAGCCAGACTCGCCAGCACTCTGAACAGAGACCTGTTGTTGGTAGAAAAATACATGTAGTGGTAGTAGCAGGACTTGTATCTGATCACTACTCAGACAAACTTGTATTTGAGTCAGACTCAGACAAACAGCTGGGGCCTGGGTGCCTTAATTGAATTTCTGGATACAAGATGTCTCAACCAATGTAGGGTATTTGTACATCCCTGGATTCCAGTCTGAGGACAAGAACAATTATTACTTACTGGATATGAAATTAGTACTATGACAATAAAACAACCATATGAGGTAGTGAGACATGTGCCTCATCTGTAGAGGTTTCAAGTTTATGTCATTTTACTGGTGGTCAAGAATCACACTGTTTATAAAATAACACATCAGATTCTGGTTTACATTAGTGGTACACCAAAATTCTCTCCCATTACATAATGCTCAGAGGAACTTCAAAATGCAAAACAAAATTCTTAACAATTTATATTAATACTAAAAATAATAAAGTTTTCAATTATCACCAGTAAAGGAGGTATGGCACAGAAGTTGATACCCATGAAGATGAAAACCCATAATATCATTATGTCAATATACAACAATATTTTATTTAAATTACAAATTATGCATAATTGTATATGCAATATAATTTTAGTAGTTGACAGTATCTCTACTCATCAGGATCTAGAAATTGTCATTGCAAATTATACACTGAATTCTGTAACTGCAGTGTCTTTAAAATAAAATCATTGAGTTAAACATATAAACATTCCTGATGTCTCTGCAGATTGACATGTAAGAGCTGGTTTCATTTTTATTCCTATTTGCTTTTTTAAACTCCTTAATTTTTGTGTATCTATGCAGTAATCCACAGACTGGCCTTAGTGAATGGGTGAGCTCATGCTAGCTTAGCATATGTAATTATTCCTTTTGATTTATACATTAAGTAAAGGCATCTGGATTTTATAAAGAATATACAGTTTTGGTATAATACATTTACTTTTATTTCAATGCCCTTGTGGAATATTTAAACCACCCCATAGCTGTGTAGCACATTTCATTGCTACTTTAATATGCACAGACAGACAAGATTTAGTGTTATTTCATGTGCTTATAGTTTTTATTAGTTATTTTTAGATACACATTACAGTAAAGCATATTTTGACATATTATTCATATATGGGGTATATCCCATTACATTTTGATCCCATTCTTGTGGTTGAACATGATGTGGAGTTATAGTGGTCATTTATTAATTTATGAACACAGGAAAGTTATGTCCAAATCCTTCTGCTGTCTTTCCTATTCTTATTACCTCCTTTCCCTTCATTCCCCTATTTCTAATACAATGAACTTCTATACCTACCCCACCTACTGTCTCTTCCTATGGGTTAGCAACACCATATCAGACAGAACATTTGATGTTTGGCTTTTTGTAACTGACTTATTTCACTTAGCATGATAGTCTCAAGTTTCATCCATTTACCTGCAGATGCCAAAATTTCAATATTCTTTAAGTCTAAGTAATATTCCATTGTGTATATGTACCACACTTTCTTTGTCCCTTCATCTGTTGAAGGGCAGCTAGGTTGGTCTCATAGTTTAGTTATTGTGAATTGACCTGCTATAAACATTGATGTGGCTGCATCACTGTAGTATGCTGATTTTAAGTGCTTGGGGTATAAACTGAGAAAGAGATATCTGGGTCAAATGGTGGTTCCATTCCATTTTTTTAAGGAAATTTTAGACTGCTTTCCACAATTGTTGCAAAGATTTGCAGTTCCATCATCATATGCTTATTTTCTATTTGCAATACAGATTGTTTCATGTTGCTGGGTCTAATGGAAATCCATATGACAAAATAAAATTCACTCCCCTATCTGTCAACATGCACAAAACTTAACTCAAAATGGATAAAGAAC